>NC_091228.1:14645065-14856384 GCF_040958095.1 Procambarus clarkii
CGTATTCGCAGTTTGATATTAAGACTATTTATACCCAACATATGCCAAGAACTGAAAGCGGCAGTGAGTCACATTTTGCAAAAACTCCCCGGCATTTTTCAAAATATCCCAAACATCCCAATATCGAGGCCTGAGCCATATTTTGGAGCCAAATTCTGGCTCTCTGCACGTATTCGCAGTTTGAAATTACGACTTTTTATACCCAACATATGCCAAGTACTGAAAGCTGCAGCGAGTCAAATTTTGCACAAACTCCCTTGCAGTTTTCAAAATATCCCAAATATCCCAATTTGAAGGCCTAAGCCATATTTTGGAGCCAAATTCTGGCTCTCTGCACGTATCCGCAGTTTGAAATTACGACTTTTTATACCCAACATATGCCAAGTACTGAAAGCGGCGTTTAGTCACATTTGTCTCAATCCCCCTTGCAGTTTTCAAAATATCCCAAACATCCCAATTTCGAGGCATGAGCTATATTTTGGAGCCAAATTCTGGCTCTCTGCACGTATTCGCAATTTGAAATTACGAATTTTTATACCCAACATATGCCGAGTACTGAAAGCGGCAGTGAGTCACATTTTGCACAAACTCCCTTGCAATTGTCAAAATATCCCAAATATCCCAATTTCGAGGCCTAAGCCATATTTTGGAGCCAAATTCTGGCTCTCTGCACGTATTCGCAGTTTGATATTACGACTTTTTATACCCAACATATGCCAAGCACTGAAAGCAGCGTTTAGTCACATTGGTCCCAAACCTCCCTAAAGTTTTCAAAATATCCCAAACATCCCAATTTCGAGGCCTGAGCCATATTTTGGAGCCAAATTCTGGCTCTCTGCACGTAATCACAGTTTGATATTACGACTATTTATACCCAACATATGCCAAGTACTGAAAGCGGCAGTGAGTCACATTTTGCACAAACTCCCCTGCAGTTTTCAAAATATCCTAAATATCCCAATTTCGAGGCCTGAGCCATATTTTGAAGCCAAGTTCTGGCTCTCTGCACGTATTAGCAGTTTGAAATTACGACTTTTTTTTTACCCAACATATGCCAAGTACTGAAAGCGGCGTTGGTCACATTTGTCTCAATCCCCCCCGCAGTTTTCAAAATATCAAAAACATCACAATTTCGAGGCCTGAGCAATATTTTGGAGCCAAATTTTGGCTCTCTGCACGTATTCGCAGTTTGAATTTGCGACTTCTTTTATACCCAACATATGCCAAGTACTGGAAGCGGCGTTTGGTCACATTTGTCTCAATCCCACTTGCAGTTTTCAAAATCTCCCAAACATTCCAATTTCGAGGCCTGAGCCATATTTTGGAGCCAAATTCTGGCTCTCTGCACGTATTCGCAGTTTGAAATTACGATTTTTTATACCCAACATACGCCAAGTACTGAAAGCGGCAGTGAGACATTTTGCACAAACTCCCCTGCAGTTTTCAAAATATCCCAAATATCCCAATTTCGAGGCCTGAGCCATATTTTGGAGCAAACTTCTGGCTCTCTGCACGTATCCGCAGTTTGAAATTACGACTTTTTATACCCAACATATGCCAAGTACTGAAAGCGGCGTTTAGTCACATTTGTCCCAAACCTCCCTAAAGTTTTCAAAATATCCCAAACATCCCAATTTCGAGGCTTGAGCTATATTTTGAAGCCAAATTCTGGCTCTCTGCACGTATTCGCAGTTTGATATTACGACTTTTTATACCCAACAAATGCCAAGTACTGAAAGCGGCATTTGGTCACATTTGTCTCAAACCTCCCTGCAGTTTTCAAAATATCCCAAACATCCCAATATCGAGGACTGAGCCATATTTTGGAGCCGAATTCTGGCTCTCTGCACGTATTCGCAGTTTGAAATTACGACTTTTTATACCCAACATATTCCAAGTACTGAAAGCGGCGTTTAGTCACATTTGTCCCAAACCTCCCTGAAGTTTTCAAAATATCCCAAACATCCCAATTTCGAGGCCTGAGCCATATTTTGAAGCCAAATTCTGGCTCTCTGCACGTATTCGCAGTTTGATATTACGAATATTTATACCCAACATATGCCAAGTACTGAAAGCGGCAGTGAGACACATTTTGCACAAACTCCCCTGCAGTTTTCAAAATATCCCAAATATCCCAATTTCGAGGCCTGAGCCATATTTTGGAGCAAAATTCAGGCTCTCTGCACGTATTCGCAGTTTGAAATTACGACTTTTTATACCCAACATATGCCAAGTACTGAAAGCGACGTTTAGTCACATTTGTCCCAAACCTCCCTAAAGTTTTCAAAATATCCCAAACATCCCAATTTCGAGGCATGAGCCATATTTTGGAGCCAAATTCTGGCTCTCTGCACGTATTCGCAGTTTGATATTACGACTATTTATACCCAACATATGCCAAGTACTGAAAGCGGCAGTGAGTCACATTTTGCACAAACTCCCCTGCAGTTTTCAAAATATCCCAAATATCCCAATTTCGAGGCCTAAGCCATATTTTGGAGCCAAATTCTGGCTCTCTGCACGTATTCGCAGTTTGAATTTACGACTTTTTTATACCCAACATATGTTAAGTACTGAAAGCGGCGTTTGGTCACATTTGTCTCAATCCCCCTTGCAGTTTTCAAAATATCCCAAACATCCCAATTTCGAGGCATGAGCTATATTTTGGAGCCAAATTCTGGCTCTCTGCACGTATTCGCAATTTGATATTACGACTATTTATACAAAACATATGCCAAGTAATGAAAGCGGCAGTGAGTCACCTTTTGCACAAACTCCCCTGCAGTTTTTAAAATATCCCAAATATCCCAATTTCGAGGCCTAAGCCATATTTTGGAGCCAAATTCTCTCTCTCTGCACGTATTCCCAGTTTGAAATTACGACTTTTTTATACCCAACATATGCCAAGTACTGAAAGCGGGTTTTGGTCACATTTGTCTCAATCCCCCTTGCAGTTTTCAAAATATCCCAAACATTCCAATTTCGGGGCCTGAGCAATATTTTGGAGCCAAATTCTGGCTCTCTGCACGTATTCGCAGTTTGAAATTACGACTTTTTTATACCCAACATATGCCAAGTACTGAAAGCGGCGTTTAGTCACATTTGTCCCAAACCTCCCTGAAGTTTACAAAATTTCCCAAACATCCCAATTTCGAGGCCTGAGCCATATTTTGGAGCCAAATTCTGGCTCTTTGCACGTATTCGCAGTTTGATATTAAGACTATTTATACCCAACATATGCCAAGTACTGAAAGCGGCAGTGAGTCACATTTTGCACAAACTCCCTTGCAATTTTCAAAATATCCCAAATATCCCAATTTCGAGGCCTAAGCCATATTTTGGAGCCAAATTCTGGCTCTCTGCACGTATTCGCAGTTTGAAATTACGACTTTTTATACCCAACATATGCCAAGTACTGAAAGCAGCGTTTAGTCACATTGGTCCCAAACCTCCCTGAAGCTTTCAAAATATCCCAAACATCCCAATTTCGAGGCCTGAGACATATTTTGGAGCCAAGTTCTGGCTCTCTGTACATATTCGCAGTTTGAAATTACGAATTTTTATACCCAACATATGCCAAGTACTGAAAGCGGCAGTGAGTCACATTTTGCACAAACTCCCCTGCAGTTTTCAAAGTATCCTAAATATCCCAATTTCGAGGCCTGAGCCATATTTTGAAGCCAAGTTCTGGCTCTCTGCACGTATTCGCAGCTTGAAATTACGACTTTTTATACCCAACATATGCCAAGTACTGAAAGCGGCAGTGAGTCACATTTTGCACAAACTCCCCTGCAGTTTTCAAAATATCCCAAATATCCCAATTTCGAGGCCTAAGTCATATTTTGGAGCCAAATTCTGGCTCTCTGCACGTATTAGCAGTTTGAAATTACGACTTTTTTTTTTACCCAACATATGCCAAGTACTGAAAGCGGCGTTGGTCACATTTGTCTCAAATCCCCCCGCAGTTTTCAAAATATCCAAAACATCCCAATTTCGAGGCCTGAGCAATATTTTGGAGCCAAATTTTGGCTCTCTGCACGTATTCGCAGTTTGAATTTACGACTTATTTTATACCCAACATATGCCAAGTATTGAAAGCGGCGTTTGGTCACATTTGTCTCAATCCCTCTTGCAGTTTACAAAATATCCCAAACATTCCAATTTCGAGGCCTGAGCCATATTTTGGAGCCAAATTCTGGCTCTCTGCACATATTCGCAGTTTGAAATTACGATTTTTTATACCCAACATATGCCAAGTACTGAAAGCCGCAGTGAGACACATTTTGCACAAACTCCCCTGCAGTTTTCAAAATATCCCAAATATCCCAATTTCGAGGCCTGAGCCATATTTTGGAGCAAAATTCTGGCTCTCTGCACGTATTCGCAGTTTGAAATTACGAATTTTTATACCCAACATATGCCAAGTACTGAAAGAGGCGTTTAGTCACATTTGTTCCAAACCTCCCTGAAGTTTTCAAAATATCCCAAACATCCCAATTTCGAGGCCTGAGCCATATTTTGGAGCCAAGTTCCGGCTCTCTGCACGTATTCGCAGTTTGAAATTACGAATTTTTATACCCAACATATGCCAAGTACTGAAAGCGGCAGTGAGTCACATTTGGCACAAACTCCCCTGCAGTTTTCAAAATATCCTAAATATCCCAATTTCGAGGCCTGCGCCATATTTTGGAGCCAAGTTCTGGCTCTCTGCACGTATTTGCAGTTTGAAATTACGACTTTTTATACCCAACATATGCCAAGTACTGAAAGCGGCAGTGAGTCACATTTTGCACAAACTCCCCTGCAGTTCTCAAAATATCCCAAATATCCCCATTTCGAGGCCTAAGCCATATTTTGGACCCAAATTCTGGCTCTCTGCACGTATTCACAGTTTGAAATTACGACTTTTTATACCCAACATATGCCAAGTACTGAAAGCGGCGTTTAGTCACATTTGTCCCAAACCTCCCTGAAGTTTTCAAAATATCCCAAACATCCCAATTTCGAGGCCTGAGCCATATTTTGGAGCCAAGTTCTGGCTCTCTGCACGTATTCGCAGTTTGAAATTACGACTTTTTATACCCAACATATGCCAAGTACTGAAAGCGGCGTTTGGTCACATTTGTCTCAATCCCCCTTGCAGTTTTCAAAATATCCCAAACATTCCAATTTCGGGGCCTGAGCCATATTTTGGAGCAAACTTCTGGCTCTCTGCACGTATCCGCAGTTTGAAATTACGACTTTTTATACCCAACATATGCCAAGTTCTGAAAGCGGCGTTTAGTCACATTTGTCCCAAACCTCCCTAAAGTTTTCAAAATATCCCAAACATCCCAATATCGAGGCCTGAGCCATATTTTGGAGCCAAATCCTGGCTCTCTGCACGTATTCGCAGTTTGAAATTACGACTTTTTATACCCAACATATGCCGAGTACTGAAAGCGGCAGTGAGTCACATTTTGCACAAACTCCCTTGCAATTGTCAAAATATCCCAAATATCCCAATTTCGAGGCCTAAGCCATATTTTGGAGCCAAATTCTGGCTCTCTGCACGTATTCGCAGTTTAAAATTGCGACTTTTTATACCCAACATATGCCAAGTACTGAAAGCAGCGTTTAGTCACATTGGTCCCAAACCTCCCTAAAGTTTTCAAAATATCCCAAACATCCCAATTTCGAGGCCTGAGCCATATTTTGGAGCCAAATTCTGGCTCTCTGCACGTAATCACAGTTTGATATTACGACTATTTATACCCAACATATGAAAAGTACTGAAAGCGGCAGTGAGTCACATTTTGCACAAACTCCCCTGCAGTTTTCAAAATATCCTAAATATCCCAATTTCGAGGCCTGAGCCATATTTTGAAGCCAAGTTCTGGCTCTCTGCACGTATTACCAGTTTGAAATTACGACTTTTTTTTTACCCAACATATGCCAAGTACTGAAAGCGGCGTTGGTCACATTTGTCTCAATCCCCCCCGCAGTTTTCAATATATCAAAAACATCACAATTTCGAGGCCTGAGCAATATTTTGGAGCCAAATTTTGGCTCTCTGCACGTATTCGCAGTTTGAATTTACGACTTCTTTTATACCCAACATATGCCAAGTACTGAAAGCGGCGTTTGGTCACATTTGTCTCAATCCCCCTTGCAGTTTTCAAAATCTCCCAAACATTCCAATTTCGAGGCCTGAGCCATATTTTGGAGCCAAATTCTGGCTCTCTGCACGTATTCGCAGTTTGAAATTACGATTTTTTATACCCAACATATGCCAAGTACTGAAAGCGGCAGTGAGACACATTTTGCACAAACTCCCCTGCAGTTTTCAAAATATCCCAAATATCCCAATTTCGAGGCCTGAGCCATATTTTGGAGCAAACTTCTGGCTCTCTGCACGTATCCGCAGTTTGAAATTACGACTTTTTATACCCAACATATGCCAAGTACTGAAAGCGGCGTTTAGTCACATTTGTCCCAAACCTCCCTAAAGTTTTCAAAATATCCCAAACATCCCAATTTCGAGGTCTGAGCTATATTTTGAAGCCAAATTCTGGCTCTCTGCACGTATTCGCAGTTTGATATTACGACTTTTTATACCCAACATATGCCAAGTACTGAAAGCGGCGTTTGGTCACATTTGTCTCAAACCTCCCTGCAGTTTTCAAAATATCCCAAACATCCCAATATCGAGGACTGAGCCATATTTTGGAGCCGAATTCTGGCTCTCTGCACGTATTCGCAGTTTGAAATTACGACTTTTTATACCCAACATATTCCAAGTACTGAAAGCGGCGTTTAGTCACATTTGTCCCAAACCTCCCTGAAGTTTTCAAAATATCCCAAACATTCCAATTTCGAGGCCTGAGCCATATTTTGAAGCCAAATTCTGGCTCTCTGCACGTATTCGCAGTTTGATATTACGAATATTTATACCCAACATATGCCAAGTACTGAAAGCGGCAGTGAGACACATTTTGCACAAACTCCCCTGCAGTTTTCAAAATATCCCAAATATCCCAATTTCGAGGCCGTAGCCATATTTTGGAGCCAAATTCTGGCTCTCTGCACGTATTCGCAGTTTGAAATTACGACTTTTTATACCCAACATATGCCAAGTACTGAAAGCGACGTTTAGTCACATTTGTCCCAAACCTCCCTAAAGTTTTCAAAATATCCCAAACATCCCAATTTCGAGGCATGAGCCATATTTTGGAGCCAAATTCTGGCTCTCAGCACGTATTCGCAGTTTGATATTACGACTATTTATACCCAACATATGCCAAGTACTGAAAGCGGCAGTGAGTCACATTTTGCACAAACTCCCCTGCAGTTTTCAAAATATCCCAAATATCCCAATTTCGAGGCCTAAGCCATATTTTGGAGCCAAATTCTGGCTCTCTGCACGTATTCGCAGTTTGAATTTACGGCTTTTTTATACCCAACATATGTTAAGTACTGAAAGCGGCGTTTGGTCACATTTGTCTCAATCCCCCTTGCAGTTTTCAAAATATCCCAAACATCCCAATTTCGAGGCATGAGCTATATTTTGGAGCCAAATTCTGGCTCTCTGCACGTATTCGCAATTTGATATTACGACTATTTATACAAAACATATGCCAAGTACTGAAAGCGGCAGTGAGTCACCTTTTGCACAAACTCCCCTGCAGTTTTTAAAATATCCCAAATATCCCAATTTCGAGGCCTAAGCCATATTTTGGAGCCAAATTCTCTCTCTCTGCACGTATTCCCAGTTTGAAATTACGACTTTTTTATACCCAACATATGCCAAGTACTGAAAGCGGGTTTTGGTCACATTAGTCTCAATCCCCCTTGCAGTTTTCAAAATATCCCAAACATTCCAATTTCGGGGCCTGAGCAATATTTTGGAGCCAAATTCTGGCTCTCTGCACGTATTCGCAGTTTGAAATTACGACTTTTTTATACCCAACATATGCCAAGTACTGAAAGCGGCGTTTAGTCACATTTGTCCCAAACCTCCTTGAAGTTTACAAAATTTCCCAAACATCCCAATTTCGAGGCCTGAGCCATATTTTGGAGCCAAATTCTGGCTCTTTGCACGTATTCGCAGTTTGATATTAAGACTATTTATACCCAACATATGCCAAGTACTGAAAGCGGCAGTGAGTCACATTTTGCACAAACTCCCTTGCAATTTTCAAAATATCCCAAATATCCCAATTTCGAGGCCTAAGCCATATTTTGGAGCCAAATTCTGGCTCTCTGCACGTATTCGCAGTTTGAAATTACGACTTTTTTATACCCAACATATGCCAAGTACTGAAAGCGGCGTTTGGTCACATTTGTCTCAATCCCCCTTGCAGTTTTCAAAATATCCCAAACATTCCAATTTCGGGGCCTGAACCATATTTTGGAGCCAAATTCTGGCTCTCTGCACGTATTCGCAGTTTGAAATTACGACTTTTTATACCCAACATATGCCAAGTACTGAAAGCGGCGTTTAGTCACATTTGTCCCAAACCTCCCTGAAGTTTTCAAAATATCCCAAACATCCCAATATCGAGGACCGAGCCATATTTTGGAGCCAAATTCTGGCTCTCTGCACGTATTCGCAGTTTGAAATTACGAGTTTTTATACCCAACATATGCCGAGTACTGAAAGCGGCAGTGAGTCACATTTTGCAAAAACTCCGTTGCAATTTTCAAAATATCCCAAATATCCCAATTTCGAGGCCTAAGCCATATTTTGGAGCCAAATTCTGGCTCTCTGCACGTATTCGCAGTTTGAAATTACTACTTTTTATACCCAACATATGCCAAGTACTGAAAGCAGCGTTTAGTCACATTGGTCCCAAACCTCCCTGAAGCTTTCAAAATATCCCAAACATCCCAATTTCGAGGCCTGAGCCATATTTTGGAGCCAAGTTCTGGCTCTCTGTACATATTCGCAGTTTGAAATTACGAATTTTTATACCCAACATATGCCAAGTACTGAAAGCGGCAGTGAGTCACATTTTGCACAAACTCCCCTGCAGTTTTCAAAGTATCCTAAATATCCCAATTTCGAGGCCTGAGCCATATTTTGAAGCCAAGTTCTGGCTCTCTGCACGTATTCGCAGCTTGAAATTACGACTTTTTATACCCAACATATGCCAAGTACTGAAAGCGGCAGTGAGTCACATTTTGCACAAACTCCCCTGCAGTTTTCAAAATATCCCAAATATGCCAATTTCGAGGCCTAAGTCATATTTTAGAGCCAAATTCTGGCTCTCTGCACGTATTAGCAGTTTGAAATTACGACTAATTTTTTTACCCAACATATGCCAAGTACTGAAAGCGGCGTTGGTCACATTTGTCTCAAATCCCCGTCAGTTTTCAAAATATCCAAAACATCCCAATTTCGAGGCCTGAGCAATATTTTGGAGCCAAATTTTGGCTCTCTGCACGTATTCGCAGTTTGAATTTACGACTTCTTTTATACCCAACATATGCCAAGTATTGAAAGCGGCGTTTGGTCACATTTGTCTCAATCCCTCTTGCAGTTTACAAAATATCCCAAACATTCCAATTTCGAGGCCTGAGCCATATTTTGGAGCCAAATTCTGGCTCTCTGCACATATTCGCAGTTTGAAATTACGATTTTTTATACCCAACATATGCCAAGTACTGAAAGCGGCAGTGAGACACATTTTGCACAAACTCCCCTGCAGTTTTCAAAATATCCCAAATATCCCAATTTCGAGGCCTGAGCCATATTTTGGAGCAAAATTCTGGCTCTCCGCACGTATTCGCAGTTTGAAATTACGAATTTTTATACCCAACATATGCCAAGTACTGAAAGCGGCAGTGAGTCACATTTTGCACAAACTCCCCTGCAGTTTTCAAAATAACCCAAATAACCCAATTTCGAGGCCTGAGCCATATTTTGGAGCCAAGTTCTGGCTCTCTGCACGTATTTGCAGTTTGAAATTACGACTTTTTATACCCAACATATGCCAAGTACTGAAAGCGGCAGTGAGTCACATTTTGCACAAACTCCCCTGCAGTTTTCAAAATAACCCAAATAACCCAATTTCGAGGCCTGAGCCATATTTTGGAGCCAAGTTCTGGCTCTCTGCACGTATTCGCAGTTTGAAATTACGACTTTTTATACCCAACATATGCCAAGTACTGAAAGCGGCGTTTGGTCACATTTGTCTCAATCCCCCTTGCAGTTTTCAAAATATCCCAAACATTCCAATTTCGGGGCCTGAGCCATATTTTGGAGCAAACTTCTGGCTCTCTGCACGTATCCGCAGTTTGAAATTACGACTTTTTATACCCAACATATGCCAAGTACTAAAAGCGGCGTTTAGTCACATTTGTCCCAAACCTCCCTAAAGTTTTCAAAATATCCCAAACATCCCAATTTCGAGGCCTGAGCTATATTTTGAAGCCAAATTCTGGCTCTCTGCACGTATTCGCAATTTGATATTACGACTATTTATACAAAACATATGCCAAGTACTGAAAGCGGCAGTGAGTCACCTTTTGCACAAACTCCCCTGCAGTTTTTAAAATATCCCAAATATCCCAATTTCGAGGCCTAAGCCATATTTTGGAGCCAAATTCTCGCTCTCTGCACGTATTCGCAGTTTGAATTTACGACTTTTTTATACCCAACATATGTCAAGTACTGAAAGCGGCGTTTGGTCACATTTGTCTCAATCCCCCTTGCAGTTTTCAAAATATCCCAAACATTCCAATTTCGGGGCCTGAGCCATATTTTGGAGCCAAATTCTGGCTCTCTGCACGTATTCGCAGTTTGAAATTACGACTTTTTTATACCCAACATATGCCAAGTACTGAAAGCGGCGTTTAGTCACATTTGTCCCAAACCTCCCTGAAGTTTACAAAATTTCCCAAACATCCCAATTTCGAGGCCTAAGCCATATTTTGGAGCCAAATTCTGGCTCTTTGCACGTATTCGCAGTTTGATATTAAGACTTTTTATACCCAACATATGCCGAGTACTGAAAGCGGCAGTGAGTCACATTTTGCAAAAACTCCCTTGCAATTTTCAAAATATCCCAAATATCCCAATTTCGAGGCCTAAGCCATATTTTGGAGCCAAATTCTGGCTCTCTGCACGTATTCGCAGTTTGAAATTACGACTTTTTTATACCCAACATATGCCAAGTACTGAAAGCGGCGTTTGGTCACATTTGTCTCAATCCCCCTTGCAGTTTTCAAAATATCCCAAACATTCCAATTTCGGGGCCTGAGCCATATTTTGGAGCCAAATTCTGGCTCTCTGCACGTATTCGCAGTTTGAAATTACGACTTTTTATACCCAACATATGCCAAGTACTGAAAGCAGCGTTTAGTCACATTGGTTCCAAACCTCCCTGAAGTTTTCAAAATATCCCAAACATCCCAATTTCGAGGCCTGAGCCATATTTTGGAGCCAAGTTCTGGCTCTCTGTACATATTCGCAGTTTGAAATTACGAATTTTTATACCCAACATATGCCAAGTACTGAAAGCGGCAGTGAGTCACATTTTGCACAAACTCCCCTGCAGTTTTCAAAGTATCCTAAATATCCCAATTTCGAGGCCTGAGCCATATTTTGAAGCCAAGTTCTGGCTCTCTGCACGTATTCGCAGCTTGAAATTACGACTTTTTATACCCAACATATGCCAAGTACTGAAAGCGGCAGTGAGTCACATTTTGCACAAACTCCCCTGCAGTTTTCAAAATATCCCAAATATCCCAATTTCGAGGCCTAAGTCATATTTTGGAGCCAAATTCTGGCTCTCTGCACGTATTAGCAGTTTGAAATTACTACTTTTTTTTTTACCCAACATATGCCAAGTACTGAAAGCGGCGTTGGTCACATTTGTCTCAAATCCCCCCGCAGTTTTCAAAATATCCAAAACATCCCAATTTCGAGGCCTGAGCAATATTTTGGAGCCAAATTTTGGCTCTCTGCACGTATTTGCAGTTTGAATTTACAACTTCTTTTATACCCAACATATGCCAAGTACTGAAAGCGGCGATTGGTCACATTTGTCTCAATCCCTCTTGCAGTTTACAAAATATCCCAAACATTCCAATTTCGAGGCCTGAGCCATATTTTGGAGCCAAATTCTGGCTCTCTGCACATATTCACAGTTTGAAATTACGATTTTTTATACCCAACATATGCCAAGTACTGAAAGCGGCAGTGAGGCACATTTTGCACAAACTCCCCTGCAGTTTTCAAAATATCCCAAATATCCCAATTTCGAGGCCTGAGCCATATTTTGGAGCAAAATTCTGGCTCTCTGCACGTATTCGCAGTTTGAAATTACGAATTTTTATACCCAACATATGCCAAGTACTGAAAGCGGCAGTGAGTCACATTTTGCACAAACTCCCCTGCAGTTTTCAAAATAACCCAAATAACCCAATTTCGAGGCCTGAGCCATATTTTGGAGCCAAGTTCTGGCTCTCTGTACATATTCGCAGTTTGAAATTACGAATTTTTATACCCAACATATGCCAAGTACTGAAAGCGGCAGTGAGTCACATTTTGCACAAACTCCCCTGCAGTTTTCAAAGTATCCTAAATATCCCAATTTCGAGGCCTGAGCCATATTTTGAAGCCAAGTTCTGGCTCTCTGCACGTATTCGCAGCTTGAAATTACGACTTTTTATACCCAACATATGCCAAGTACTGAAAGCGGCAGTGAGTCACATTTTGCACAAACTCCCCTGCAGTTTTCAAAATATCCCAAATATCCCAATTTCGAGGCCTAAGTCATATTTTGGAGCCAAATTCTGGCTCTCTGCACGTATTAGCAGTTTGAAATTACTACTTTTTTTTTTACCCAACATATGCCAAGTACTGAAAGCGGCGTTGGTCACATTTGTCTCAAATCCCCCCGCAGTTTTCAAAATATCCAAAACATCCCAATTTCGAGGCCTGAGCAATATTTTGGAGCCAAATTTTGGCTCTCTGCACGTATTCGCAGTTTGAATTTACAACTTCTTTTATACCCAACATATGCCAAGTACTGAAAGCGGCGTTTGGTCACATTTGTCTCAATCCCTCTTGCAGTTTACAAAATATCCCAAACATTCCAATTTCGAGGCCTGAGCCATATTTTGGAGCCAAATTCTGGCTCTCTGCACATATTCGCAGTTTGAAATTACGATTTTTTATACCCAACATATGCCGAGTACTGAAAGCGGCAGTGAGTCACATTTTGCAAAAACTCCCTTGCAATTTTCAAAATATCCCAAATATCCCAATTTCGAGGCCTAAGCCATATTTTGGAGCCAAATTCTGGCTCTCTGCACGTATTCGCAGTTTGAAATTACGACTTTTTTATACCCAACATATGCCAAGTACTGAAAGCGGCGTTTGGTCACATTTGTCTCAATCCCCCTTGCAGTTTTCAAAATATCCCAAACATTCCAATTTCGGGGCCTGAGCCATATTTTGGAGCCAAATTCTTGCTCTCTGCACGTATTCGCAGTTTGAAATTACGACTTTTTATACCCAACATATGCTAAGTACTGAAAGCGGCGTTTAGTCACATTTGTCCCAAACCTCCCTGAAGTTTTCAAAATATCCCAAACATCCCAATATCGAGGACCGAGCCATATTTTGGAGCCAAATTCTGGCTCTCTGCACGTATTCGCAGTTTGAAATTACGACTTTTTATACCCAACATATGCCGAGTACTGAAAGCGGCAGTGAGTCACATTTTGCAAAAACTCCCTTGCAATTTTAAAAATATCCCAAATATCCCAATTTCGAGGCCTAAGCCATATTTTGGAGCCAAATTCTGGCTCTCTGCACGTATTCGCAGTTTGAAATTACGACTTTTTATACCCAACATATGCCAAGTACTGAAAGCAGCGTTTAGTCACATTGGTTCCAAACCTCCCTGAAGTTTTCAAAATATCCCAAACATCCCAATTTCGAGGCCTGAGCCATATTTTGGAGCCAAGTTCTGGCTCTCTGTACATATTCGCAGTTTGAAATTACGAATTTTTATACCCAACATATGCCAAGTACTGAAAGCGGCAGTGAGTCACATTTTGCACAAACTCCCCTGCAGTTTTCAAAGTATCCTAAATATCCCAATTTCGAGGCCTGAGCCATATTTTGAAGCCAAGTTCTGGCTCTCTGCACGTATTCGCAGCTTGAAATTACGACTTTTTATACCCAACATATGCCAAGTACTGAAAGCGGCAGTGAGTCACATTTTGCACAAACTCCCCTGCAGTTTTCAAAATATCCCAAATATCCCAATTTCGAGGCCTAAGTCATATTTTGGAGCCAAATTCTGGCTCTCTGCACGTATTAGCAGTTTGAAATTACTACTTTTTTTTTTACCCAACATATGCCAAGTACTGAAAGCGGCGTTGGTCACATTTGTCTCAAATCCCCCCGCAGTTTTCAAAATATCCAAAACATCCCAATTTCGAGGCCTGAGCAATATTTTGGAGCCAAATTTTGGCTCTCTGCACGTATTCGCAGTTTGAATTTACAACTTCTTTTATACCCAACATATGCCAAGTACTGAAAGCGGCGTTTGGTCACATTTGTCTCAATCCCTCTTGCAGTTTACAAAATATCCCAAACATTCCAATTTCGAGGCCTGAGCCATATTTTGGAGCCAAATTCTGGCTCTCTGCACATATTCGCAGTTTGAAATTACGATTTTTTATACCCAACATATGCCAAGTACTGAAAGCGGCAGTGAGGCACATTTTGCACAAACTCCCCTGCAGTTTTCAAAATATCCCAAATATCCCAATTTCGAGGCCTGAGCCATATTTTGGAGCAAAATTCTGGCTCTCTGCACGTATTCGCAGTTTGAAATTACGAATTTTTATACCCAACATATGCCAAGTACTGAAAGCGGCAGTGAGTCACATTTTGCACAAACTCCCCTGCAGTTTTCAAAATAACCCAAATAACCCAATTTCGAGGCCTGAGCCATATTTTGGAGCCAAGTTCTGGCTCTCTGTACATATTCGCAGTTTGAAATTACGAATTTTTATACCCAACATATGCCAAGTACTGAAAGCGGCAGTGAGTCACATTTTGCACAAACTCCCCTGCAGTTTTCAAAGTATCCTAAATATCCCAATTTCGAGGCCTGAGCCATATTTTGAAGCCAAGTTCTGGCTCTCTGCACGTATTCGCAGCTTGAAATTACGACTTTTTATACCCAACATATGCCAAGTACTGAAAGCGGCAGTGAGTCACATTTTGCACAAACTCCCCTGCAGTTTTCAAAATATCCCAAATATCCCAATTTCGAGGCCTAAGTCATATTTTGGAGCCAAATTCTGGCTCTCTGCACGTATTAGCAGTTTGAAATTACTACTTTTTTTTTTACCCAACATATGCCAAGTACTGAAAGCGGCGTTGGTCACATTTGTCTCAAATCCCCCCGCAGTTTTCAAAATATCCAAAACATCCCAATTTCGAGGCCTGAGCAATATTTTGGAGCCAAATTTTGGCTCTCTGCACGTATTCGCAGTTTGAATTTACAACTTCTTTTATACCCAACATATGCCAAGTACTGAAAGCGGCGTTTGGTCACATTTGTCTCAATCCCTCTTGCAGTTTACAAAATATCCCAAACATTCCAATTTCGAGGCCTGAGCCATATTTTGGAGCCAAATTCTGGCTCTCTGCACATATTCGCAGTTTGAAATTACGATTTTTTATACCCAACATATGCCAAGTACTGAAAGCGGCAGTGAGGCACATTTTGCACAAACTCCCCTGCAGTTTTCAAAATATCCCAAATATCCCAATTTCGAGGCCTGAGCCATATTTTGGAGCAAAATTCTGGCTCTCTGCACGTATTCGCAGTTTGAAATTACGAATTTTTATACCCAACATATGCCAAGTACTGAAAGCGGCAGTGAGTCACATTTTGCACAAACTCCCCTGCAGTTTTCAAAATAACCCAAATAACCCAATTTCGAGGCCTGAGCCATATTTTGGAGCCAAGTTCTGGCTCTCTGCACGTATTCGCAGTTTGAAATTACGACTTTTTATACCCAACATATGCCGAGTACTGAAAGCGGCAGTGAGTCACATTTTGCACAAACTCCCCTGCAGTTTTCAAAATACCCCAAATATCCCCATTTCGAGGCCTAAGCCATATTTTGGACCCAAATTCTGGCTCTCTGCACGTATTCGCAGTTTGAAATACCGACTTTTTATACCCAACATATGCCAAGTACTGAAAGAGGCGTTTAGTCACATTTGTTCCAAACCTCCCTGAAGTTTTCAAAATATCCCAAACATCCCAATTTCGAGGCCTGAGCCATATTTTGGAGCCAAGTTCTGACTCTCTGCACGTATTCGCAGTTTGAAATTACGAATTTTTATACCCAACATATGCCAAGTACTGAAAGCGGCAGTGAGTCACATTTGGCACAAACTCCCTTGCAGTTTTCAAAATATCCTAAATATCCCAATTTCGAGGCCTGCGCCATATTTTGGAGCCAAGTTCTGGCTCTCTGCACGTATTTGCAGTTTGAAATTACGACTTTTTATACCCAACATATGCCAAGTACTGAAAGCGGCGTTTAGTCACATTTGTCCCAAACCTCCCTGAAGTTTTCAAAATATCCCAAACATCCCAATTTCGAGGCCTGAGCCATATTTTGGAGCCAAGTTCTGGCTCTCTGCACGTATTCGCAGTTTGAAATTACGACTTTTTATACCCAACATATGCCAAGTACTGAAAGCGGCGTTTGGTCACATTTGTCTCAATCCCCCTTGCAGTTTTCAAAATATCCCAAACATTCCAATTTCGGGGCCTGAGCCATATTTTGGAGCAAACTTCTGGCTCTCTGCACGTATCCGCAGTTTGAAATTACGACTTTTTATACCCAACATATGCCAAGTACTGAAAGAGGCGTTTAGTCACATTTGTCCCAAACCTCCCTAAAGTTTTCAAAATATCCCAAACATCCCAATTTCGAGGCCTGAGCTATATTTTGAAGCCAAATTCTGGCTCTCTGCACGTATTCGCAGTTTGATATTACGACTTTTTATACCCAACATATGCCAAGTACTGAAAGCGGCGTTTGGTCACATTTGTCTCAAACCTCCCTGCAGTTTTCAAAATATCCCAAACATCCCAATATCGAGGACTGAGCCATATTTTGGAGCCGAATTCTGGCTCTCTGCACGTATTCGCAGTTTGAAATTACGACTTTTTATACCCAACATATTCCAAGTACTGAAAGCGGCGTTTAGTCACATTTGTCCCAAACCTCCCTGAAGTTTTCAAAATATCCCAAACATCCCAATATCGAGGACCGAGCCATATTTTGGAGCCAAATTCTGGCTCTCTGCACGTATTCGCAGTTTGAAATTACGACTTTTTATACCCAACATATGCCGAGTACTGAAAGCGGCAGTGAGTCACATTTTGCAAAAACTCCCTTGCAATTTTCAAAATATCCCAAATATCCCAATTTCGAGGCCTAAGCCATATTTTGGAGCCAAATTCTGGCTCTCTGCACGTATTCGCAGTTTGAAATTACGACTTTTTATACCCAACATATGCCAAGTACTGAAAGCAGCGATTAGTCACATTGGTCCCAAACCTCCCTGAAGTTTTCAAAATATCCCAAACACCCCAATTTCGAGGCCTGAGCCATATTTTGGAGCCAAGTTCTGGCTCTCTGTACATATTCGCAGTTTGAAATTACGAATTTTTATACCCAACATATGCCAAGTACTGAAAGCGGCAGTGAGTCACATTTTGCACAAACTCCCCTGCAGTTTTCAAAGTATCCTAAATATCCCAATTTCGAGGCCTGAGCCATATTTTGAAGCCAAGTTCTGGCTCTCTGCACGTATTCGCAGCTTGAAATTACGACTTTTTATACCCAACATATGCCAAGTACTGAAAGCGGCAGTGAGTCACATTTTGCACAAACTCCCCTGCAGTTTTCAAAATATCCCAAATATCCCAATTTCGAGGCCTAAGTCATATTTTGGAGCCAAATTCTGGCTCTCTGCACGTATTAGCAGTTTGAAATTACGACTTTTTTTTTTACCCAACATATGCCAAGTACTGAAAGCGGCGTTGGTCACATTTGTCTCAAATCCCCCCGCAGTTTTCAAAATATCCAAAACATCCCAATTTCGAGGCCTGAGCAATATTTTGGAGCCAAATTTTGGCTCTCTGCACGTATTCGCAGTTTGAATATACAACTTCTTTTATACCCAACATATGCCAAGTACTGAAAGCGGCGTTTGGTCACATTTGTCTCAATCCCTCTTGCAGTTTACAAAATATCCCAAACATTCCAATTTCGAGGCCTGAGCCATATTTTGGAGCCAAATTCTGGCTCTCTGCACATATTCGCAGTTTGATATTACGATTTTTTATACCCAACATATGCCAAGTACTGAAAGCGGCAGTGAGACACATTTTGCACAAACTCCCCTGCAGATTTCAAAATATCCCAAATATCCCAATTTCGAGGCCTGAGCCATATTTTGGAGCAAAATTTTGGCTCTCTGCACGTATTCGCAGTTTGAAATTACGAATTTTTATACCCAACATATGCCAAGTACTGAAAGCGGCAGTGAGTCACATTTTGCACAAACTCCCCTGCAGTTTTCAAAATAACCCAAATAACCCAATTTCGAGGCCTGAGCCATATTTTGGAGCCAAGTTCTGGCTCTCTGCACGTATTCGCAGTTTGAAATTACGACTTTTTATACCCAACATATGCCGAGTACTGTAAGCGGCAGTGAGTCACATTTTGCACAAACTCCCCTGCAGTTTTCAAAATACCCCAAATATCCCCATTTCGTGGCCTAAGCCATATTTTGGACCCAAATTCTGGCTCTCTGCACATATTCGCAGTTTGAAATTACGATTTTTTATACCCAACATATGCCAAGTACTGAAAGCGGAAGTGAGACACATTTTGCACAAACTCCCCTGCAGTTTTCAAAATATCCCAAATATCCCAATTTCGAGGCCTGAGCCATATTTTGGAGCAAAATTCTGGCTCTCTGCACGTATTCACAGTTTGAAATTACGAATTTTTATACCCAACATATGCCAAGTACTGAAAGCGGCAGTGAGTCACATTTTGCAAAAACTCCCTTGCAATTTTCAAAATATCCCAAATATCCCAATTTCGAGGCCTAAGCCATATTTTGGAGCCAAATTCTGGCTCTCTGCACGTATTCGCAGTTTGAAATTACGACTTTTTATACCCAACATATGCCAAGTACTGAAAGCAGCGTTTAGTCACATTGGTCCCAAACCTCCCTGAAGTTTTCAAAATATCCCAAACATCCCAATTTCGAGGCCTGAGCCATATTTTGGAGCCAAGTTCTGGCTCTCTGTACATATTCGCAGTTTGAAATTACGAATTTTTATACCCAACATATGCCAAGTACTGAAAGCGGCAGTGAGTCACATTTTGCACAAACTCCCCTGCAGTTTTCAAAGTATCCTAAATATCCCAATTTCGAGGCCTGAGCCATATTTTGAAGCCAAGTTCTGGCTCTCTGCACGTATTCGCAGCTTGAAATTACGACTTTTGATACCCAACATATGCCAAGTACTGAAAGCGGCAGTGAGTCACATTTTGCACAAACTCCCCTGCAGTTTTCAAAATATCCCAAATATCCCAATTTCGAGGCCTAAGTCATATTTTGGAGCCAAATTCTGGCTCTCTGCACGTATTAGCAGTTTGAAATTACGACCTTTTTTTTTACCCAACATATGCCAAGTACTGAAAGCGGCGTTGGTCACATTTGTCTCAAATCCCCCCGCAGTTTTCAAAATATCCAAAACATCCCAATTTCGAGGCCTGAGCAATATTTTGGAGCCAAATTTTGGCTCTCTGCATGTATTCGCAGTTTGAATTTACAACTTCTTTTATACCCAACATATGCCAAGTACTGAAAGCGGCGTTTGGTCACATTTGTCTCAATCCCTCTTGCAGTTTACAAAATATCCCAAACATTCCAATTTCGAGGCCTGAGCCATATTTTGGAGCCAAATTCTGGCTCTCTGCACATATTCGCAGTTTGAAATTACGATTTTTTATACCCAACATATGCCAAGTACTGAAAGCGGCAGTGAGACACATTTTGCACAAACTCCCCTGCAGTTTTCAAAATATCCCAAATATCCCAATTTCGAGGCCTGAGCCATATTTTGGAGCAAAATTTTGGCTCTCTGCACGTATTCGCAGTTTGAAATTACGAATTTTTATACCCAACATATGCCAAGTACTGAAAGCGGCAGTGAGTCACATTTTGCGCAAACTCCCCTGCAGTTTTCAAAATAACCCAAATAACCCAATTTCGAGGCCTGAGCCATATTTTGGAGCCAAGTTCTGGCTCTCTGCACGTATTCGCAGTTTGAAATTACGACTTTTTATACCCAACATATGCCGAGTACTGAAAGCGGCAGTGAGTCACATTTTGCACAAACTCCCCTGCAGTTTTCAAAATACCCCAAATATCCCCATTTCGAGGCCTAAGCCATATTTTGGACCCAAATTCTGGCTCTCTGCACATATTCGCAGTTTGAAATTACGATTTTTTATACCCAACATATGCCAAGTACTGAAAGCGGAAGTGAGACACATTTTGCACAAACTCCCCTGCAGTTTTCAAAATATCCCAAATATCCCAATTTCGAGGCCTGAGCCATATTTTGGAGCAAAATTCTGGCTCTCTGCACGTATTCACAGTTTGAAATTACGAATTTTTATACCCAACATATGCCAAGTACTGAAAGCGGCAGTGAGTCACATTTTGCACAAACTCCCCTGCAGTTTTCAAAATAACCCAAATAACCCAATTTCGAGGCCTGAGCCATATTTTGGAGCCAAGTTCTGGCTCTCTGCACGTATTCGCAGTTTGAAATTACGACTTTTTATACCCAACATATGCCGAGTACTGAAAGCGGCAGTGAGTCACATTTTGAACAAACTCCCCTGCAGTTTTCAAAATACCCCAAATATCCCCATTTCGAGGCCTAAGCCATATTTTGGACCCAAATTCTGGCTCTCTGCACGTATTCGCAGTTTGAAATTCCGACTTTTTATACCCAACATATGCCAAGTACTGAAAGAGGCGTTTAGTCACATTTGTTCCAAACCTCCCTGAAGTTTTCAAAATATCCCAAACATCCCAATTTCGAGGCCTGAGCCATATTTTGGAGCCAAGTTCTGGCTCTCTGCACGTATTCGCAGTTTGAAATTACGAATTTTTATACCAAACATATGCCAAGTACTGAAAGCGGCAGTGAGTCACATTTGGCACAAACTCCCCTGCAGTTTTCAAAATATCCTAAATATCCCAATTTCGAGGCCTGCGCCATATTTTGGAGCCAAGTTCTGGCTCTCTGCACGTATTTGCAGTTTGAAATTACGACTTTTTATACCCAACATATGCCAAGTACTGAAAGCGGCAGTGAGTCACATTTTGCACAAACTCCCCTGCAGTTCTCAAAATATCCCAAATATCCCCATTTCGAGGCCTAAGCCATATTTTGGACCCAAATTCTGGCTCTCTGCACGTATTCACAGTTTGAAATTACGACTTTTTATACCCAACATATGCCAAGTATTGAAAGTGGCGTTTAGTCACATTTGTCCCAAACCTCCCTGAAATTTTCAAAATATCCCAAACATCCCAATTTCGAGGCCTGAGCCATATTTTGGAGCCAAGTTCTGGCTCTCTGCACGTATTCGCAGTTTGAAATTACGACTTTTTATACCCAACATATGCCAAGTAATGAAAGCGGCGTTTGGTCACATTTGTCTCAATCCCCCTTGCAGTTTTCAAAATATCCCAAACATTCCAATTTCGGGGCCTGAGCCATATTTTGGAGCAAACTTCTGGCTCTCTGCACGTATCCGCAGTTGGAAATTACGACTTTTTATACCCAACATATGCCAAGTACTGAAAGCGGCGTTTAGTCACATTTGTCCCAAACCTCCCTAAAGTTTTAAAAATATCCCAAACATCCCAATTTCGAGGCCTGAGCTATATTTTGAAGCCAAATTCTGGCTCTCTGCACGTATTCGCAGTTTGATATTACGACTTTTTATACCCAACATATGCCAAGTACTGAAAGCGGCGTTTAGTCACATTTGTCCCAAACCTCCCTGAAGTTTTCAAAATATCCCAAACATCCCAATTTCGAGGCCTGAGCCATATTTTGAAGCCAAATTCTGGCTCTCTGCACGTATTCGCAGTTTGATATTACGAATATTTATACCCAACATATGCCAAGTACTGAAAGCGGCAGTGAGACACATTTTGCACAAACTCCCCTGCAGTTTTCAAAATATCCCAAATATCCCAATTTCGAGGCCTGAGCCATATTTTGGAACAAAATTCTGGCTCTCTGCACGTATTCGCAGTTTGAAATTACGACTTTTTATACCCAACATATGCCAAGTACTGAAAGCGACGTTTAGTCACATTTTTCCCAAACCTCCCTAAAGTTTTCAAAATATCCCAAACATCCCAATTTCGAGGCATGAGCTATATTTTGGAGCCAAATTCTGGCTCTCTGCACGTATTCGCAATTTGATATTACGACTATTTATACAAAACATATGCCAAGTAGTGAAAGCGGCAGTGAGTCACCTTTTGCACAAACTCCCCTGCAGTTTTTAAAATATCCCAAATATCCCAATTTCGAGGCCTAAGCCATATTTTGGAGCCAAATTCTCTCTCTCTGCACGTATTCCCAGTTTGAAATTACGAGTTTTTTATACCCAACATATGCCAAGTACTGAAAGCGAGTTTTGTTCACATTTGTCTCAATCCCCCTTGCAGTTTTCAAAATATCCCAAACATTCAAATTTCGGGGCCTGAGCCATATTTTGGAGCCAAATTCTGGCTCTCTGCACGTATTCGCAGTTTGAAATTACGACTTTTTTATACCCAACATATGCCAAGTACTGAAAGCGGCGTTTAGTCACATTTGTCCCAAACCTCCCTGAAGTTTACAAAATATCCCAAACATCCCAATTTCGAGGCCTGAGCCATATTTTGGAGCCAAATTCTGGCTCTTTGCACGTATTCGCAGTTTGATATTAAGACTATTTATACCCAACATATGCCAAGTACTGAAAGCGGCAGTGAGTCACATTTTGCACAAACTCCCTTGCAATTTTCAAGATATCCCAAATATCCCAATTTCGAGGCCTAAGCCATATTTTGGAGCCAAATTCTGGCTCTCTGCACGTATTCGCAGTTTGAAATTACGACTTTTTATACCCAACATATGCCAAGTACTGAAAGCGGCGTTTAGTCACATTTGTCCCAAACCTCCCTGAAGTTTTCAAAATATCCCAAACATCCCAATATCGAGGACCGAGCCATATTTTGGAGCCAAATTCTGGCTCCCTGCACGTATTCGCAGTTTGAAATTACGACTTTTTATACCCAACATATGCCAAGTACTGAAAGCGGCAGTGAGTCACATTTTGCAAAAACTCCCTTGCAATTTTCAAAATATCCCAAATATCTCAATTTCGAGGCCTAAGCCATATTTTGGAGCCAAATTCTAGCTCTCTGCACGTATTCGCAGTTTGATATTACGACTTTTTTATACCCAACATATGCCAAGTACTGAAAGCGGCGTTTGGTCACATTTGTCTCAATCCCCCCTGCAGTTTTCAAAATATCCCAAACATCCCAATTTCGAGGCCTGAATCATATTTTGGAGCCAAATTCTGGCTCTCTGCACGTATTCGCAGTTTGAAATTACGACTATTTTATACCCAACATATGCCAAGTACTGAAAGCGGTGTTTGGTCACATTTGTCTCAATACCCCTTGCAGTTTTCAAAATATCCAAAACATCCCAATTTCGGGGCATGAGCAATATTTTGGAGCCAAATTCTGGCTCTCTGCACGTATTCGCAGTTTGAAATTACGACTATTTTATACCCAACATATGCCAAGTACTGAAAGCGGTGTTTGGTCACATTTGTCTCAATACCCCTTGCAGTTTTCAAAATATCCCAATTTCAAGGCCTGAGCCATATTTTGGAGCAAAATTCTGGCTCTCTGCACGTATTCGCAGTTTGAAATTACGAGTTTTTATACCCTACATATGCCAAGTACTGAAAGCGGCGTTTTGTCACATTTGTCCCAAACCTAACTGCAGTTTTCAAAATATCCCAAACATCCCAATTTCGAGGCCTGATTCATATTTTGGAGCCAAGTTCTGGCTCTCTGCACGTATTCGCAGTTTGAGACTACGAATTTTTATACCCAACATATGCCAAGTACTGAAAGCGGCAGTGAGTCACATTTTGCACAAACTCCCCTGCAGTTTTTAAAATATCCCAAATATCCCAATTTCGAGGCCTAAGCCATATTTTGGAGCCAAATTCTCTCTCTCTGCACGTATTCCCAGTTTGAAATTACGACTTTTTTATACCCAACATATGCCAAGTACTGAATACAGCGTTTGGTCACATTTGTCTCAATCCCCCCTGCAGTTTTCAAAATATCCAAAACATCCCAATTTCGAGGCCTGAGCAATATTTTGGAGCCAAATTCTGGCTCTCTGCACGTATTCGCAGTTTGATATTACGACTTTTTTATACCCAACATATGCCAAGTACTGAAAGCGGCGTTTGGTCACATTTGTCTCAATCCCCCCTGCAGTTTTCAAAATATCCCAAACATCCCAATTTCGAGGCCTGAATCATATTTTGGAGCCAAATTCTGGCTCTCTGCACGTATTCGCAGTTTGAAATTACGACTATTTTATACCCAACATATGCCAAGTACTGAAAGCGGTGTTTGGTCACATTTGTCTCAATACCCCTTGCAGTTTTCAAAATATCCAAAACATCCCAATTTCGGGGCATGAGCAATATTTTGGAGCCAAATTCTGGCTCTCTGCACGTATTCGCAGTTTGAAATTACGACTATTTTATACCCAACATATGCCAAGTACTGAAAGCGGTGTTTGGTCACATTTGTCTCAATACCCCTTGCAGTTTTCAAAATATCCCAATTTCAAGGCCTGAGCCATATTTTGGAGCAAAATTCTGGCTCTCTGCACGTATTCGCAGTTTGAAATTACGAGTTTTTATACCCTACATATGCCAAGTACTGAAAGCGGCGTTTGGTCACATTTGTCCCAAACCTAACTGCAGTTTTCAAAATATCCCAAACATCCCAATTTCGAGGCCTGATTCATATTTTGGAGCCAAGTTCTGGCTCTCTGCACGTCTTCGCAGTTTGAGACTACGAATTTTTATACCCAACATATGCCAAGTACTGAAAGCGGCAGTGAGTCACATTTTGCACAAACTCCCCTGCAGTTTTTAAAATATCCCAAATATCCCAATTTCGAGGCCTAAGCCATATTTTGGAGCCAAATTCTCTCTCTCTGCACGTATTCCCAGTTTGAAATTACGACTTTTTTATACCCAACATATGCCAAGTACTGAAAGCGGGTTTTGGTCACATTTGTCTCAATCCCCCTTGCAGTTTTCAAAATATCCCAAACATTCCAATTTCGGGGCCTGAGCCATATTTTGGAGCCAAATTCTGGCTCTCTGCACGTATTCGCAGTTTGAAATTACGACTTTTTATACCCAACATATGCCAAGTACTGAAAGCGGCGTTTAGTCACATTTGTCCCAAACCTCCCTGAAGTTTACAAAATATCCCAAACATCCCAATTTCGAGGCCTGAGCCATATTTTGGAGCCAAATTCTGGCTCTTTCCACGTATTCGCAGTTTGATATTAAGACTATTTATACCCAACATATGCCAAGTACTGAAAGTGGCAGTGAGTCACATTTTGCACAAACTCCCCGGCAGTTTTCAAAATATCCCAAACATCCCAATATCGAGGCCTGAGCCATATTTTGGAGCCAAATTCTGGCTCTCTGCACGTATTCGCAGTTTGAAATTACGACTCTTTATACCCAACATATGCCGAGTACTGAAAGCGGCAGTGAGTCACATTTTGCACAAACTCCCTTGCAATTTTCAAAATATCCCAAATATCCCAATTTCGAGGCCTAAGCCATATTTTGGAGCCAAATTCTGGCTCTCTGCACGTATTCGCAGTTTGAAATTACGACTTTTTTATACCCAACATATGCCAAGTACTGAAAGCGGCGTTTGGTCACATTTGTCTCAATCCCCCTTGCAGTTTTCAAAATATCCCAAACATTCCAATTTCGGGTCCTGAGCCATATTTTGGAGCCAAATTCTGGCTCTCTGCACGTATTCGCAGTTTGAAATTACGACTTTTTATACCCAACATATGCCAAGTACTGAAAGCGGCATTTAGTCACATTTGTCCCAAACCTCCCTGAAGTTTTCAAAATATCCCAAACATCCCAATTTCGAGGCCTGAGCCATATTTTGGAGCCAAATTCTGGCTCTTTGCACGTATTCGCAGTTTGATATTAAGACTATTTATACCCAACATATGCCAAGAACTGAAAGCGGCAGTGAGTCACATTTTGCAAAAACTCCCCGGCATTTTTCAAAATATCCCAAACATCCCAATATCGAGGCCTGAGCCATATTTTGGAGCCAAATTCTGGCTCTCTGCACGTATTCGCAGTTTGAAATTACGACTTTTTATACCCAACATATGCCAAGTACTGAAAGCTGCAGCGAGTCAAATTTTGCACAAACTCCCTTGCAGTTTTCAAAATATCCCAAATATCCCAATTTGAAGGCCTAAGCCATATTTTGGAGCCAAATTCTGGCTCTCTGCACGTATCCGCAGTTTGAAATTACGACTTTTTATACCCAACATATGCCAAGTACTGAAAGCGGCGTTTAGTCACATTTGTCTCAATCCCCCTTGCAGTTTTCAAAATATCCCAAACATCCCAATTTCGAGGCATGAGCTATATTTTGGAGCCAAATTCTGGCTCTCTGCACGTATTCGCAATTTGAAATTACGAATTTTTATACCCAACATATGCCGAGTACTGAAAGCGGCAGTGAGTCACATTTTGCACAAACTCCCTTGCAATTGTCAAAATATCCCAAATATCCCAATTTCGAGGCCTAAGCCATATTTTGGAGCCAAATTCTGGCTCTCTGCACGTATTCGCAGTTTAAAATTGCGACTTTTTATACCCAACATATGCCAAGCACTGAAAGCAGCGTTTAGTCACATTGGTCCCAAACCTCCCTAAAGTTTTCAAAATATCCCAAACATCCCAATTTCGAGGCCTGAGCCATATTTTGGAGCCAAATTCTGGCTCTCTGCACGTAATCACAGTTTGATATTACGACTATTTATACCCAACATATGCCAAGTACTGAAAGCGGCAGTGAGTCACATTTTGCACAAACTCCCCTGCAGTTTTCAAAATATCCTAAATATCCCAATTTCGAGGCCTGAGCCATATTTTGAAGCCAAGTTCTGGCTCTCTGCACGTATTAGCAGTTTGAAATTACGACTTTTTTTTTACCCAACATATGCCAAGTACTGAAAGCGGCGTTGGTCACATTTGTCTCAATCCCCCCCGCAGTTTTCAAAATATCAAAAACATCACAATTTCGAGGCCTGAGCAATATTTTGGAGCCAAATTTTGGCTCTCTGCACGTATTCGCAGTTTGAATTTACGACTTCTTTTATACCCAACATATGCCAAGTACTGGAAGCGGCGTTTGGTCACATTTGTCTCAATCCCACTTGCAGTTTTCAAAATCTCCCAAACATTCCAATTTCGAGGCCTGGGCCATATTTTGGAGCCAAATTCTGGCTCTCTGCACGTATTCGCAGTTTGAAATTACGATTTTTTATACCCAACATATGCCAAGTACTGAAAGCGGCATTTGGTCACATTTGTCTCAAACCTCCCTGCAGTTTTCAAAATATCCCAAACATCCCAATATCGAGGACTGAGCCATATTTTGGAGCCGAATTCTGGCTCTCTGCGCGTATTCGCAGTTTGAAATTACGACTTTTTATACCCAACATATTCCAAGTACTGAAAGCGGCGTTTAGTCACATTTGTCCCAAACCTCCCTGAAGTTTTCAAAATATCCCAAACATCCCAATTTCGAGGCCTGAGCCATATTTTGAAGCCAAATTCTGGCTCTCTGCACGTATTCGCAGTTTGATATTACGAATATTTATACCCAACATATGCCAAGTACTGAAAGCGGCAGTGAGACACATTTTGCACAAACTCCCCTGCAGTTTTCAAAATATCCCAAATATCCCAATTTCGAGGCCTGAGCCATATTTTGGAGCAAAATTCAGGCTCTCTGCACGTATTCGCAGTTTGAAATTACGACTTTTTATACCCAACATATGCCAAGTACTGAAAGCGACGTTTAGTCACATTTGTCCCAAACCTCCCTAAAGTTTTCAAAATATCCCAAACATCCCAATTTCGAGGCATGAGCCATATTTTGGAGCCAAATTCTGGCTCTCTGCACGTATTCGCAGTTTGATATTACGACTATTTATACCCAACATATGCCAAGTACTGAAAGCGGCAGTGAGTCACATTTTGCACAAACTCCCCTGCAGTTTTCAAAATATCCCAAATATCCCAATTTCGAGGCCTAAGCCATATTTTGGAGCCAAATTCTGGCTCTCTGCACGTATTCGCAGTTTGAATTTACGACTTTTTTATACCCAACATATGTTAAGTACTGAAAGCGGCGTTTGGTCACATTTGTCTCAATCCCCCTTGCAGTTTTCAAAATATCCCAAACATCCCAATTTCGAGGCATGAGCTATATTTTGGAGCCAAATTCTGGCTCTCTGCACGTATTCGCAATTTGATATTACGACTATTTATACAAAACATATGCCAAGTAATGAAAGCGGCAGTGAGTCACCTTTTGCACAAACTCCCCTGCAGTTTTTAAAATATCCCAAATATCCCAATTTCGAGGCCTAAGCCATATTTTGGAGCCAAATTCTCTCTCTCTGCACGTATTCCCAGTTTGAAATTACGACTTTTTTATACCCAACATATGCCAAGTACTGAAAGCGGGTTTTGGTCACATTTGTCTCAATCCCCCTTGCAGTTTTCAAAATATCCCAAACATTCCAATTTCGGGGCCTGAGCAATATTTTGGAGCCAAATTCTGGCTCTCTGCACGTATTCGCAGTTTGAAATTACGACTTTTTTATACCCAACATATGCCAAGTACTGAAAGCGGCGTTTAGTCACATTTGTCCCAAACCTCCCTGAAGTTTACAAAATTTCCCAAACATCCCAATTTCGAGGCCTGAGCCATATTTTGGAGCCAAATTCTGGCTCTTTGCACGTATTCGCAGTTTGATATTAAGACTATTTATACCCAACATATGCCAAGTACTGAAAGCGGCAGTGAGTCACATTTTGCACAAACTCCCTTGCAATTTTCAAAATATCCCAAATATCCCAATTTCGAGGCCTAAGCCATATTTTGGAGCCAAATTCTGGCTCTCTGCACGTATTCGCAGTTTGAAATTACGACTTTTTATACCCAACATATGCCAAGTACTGAAAGCAGCGTTTAGTCACATTGGTCCCAAACCTCCCTGAAGCTTTCAAAATATCCCAAACATCCCAATTTCGAGGCCTGAGACATATTTTGGAGCCAAGTTCTGGCTCTCTGTACATATTCGCAGTTTGAAATTACGAATTTTTATACCCAACATATGCCAAGTACTGAAAGCGGCAGTGAGTCACATTTTGCACAAACTCCCCTGCAGTTTTCAAAGTATCCTAAATATCCCAATTTCGAGGCCTGAGCCATATTTTGAAGCCAAGTTCTGGCTCTCTGCACGTATTCGCAGCTTGAAATTACGACTTTTTATACCCAACATATGCCAAGTACTGAAAGCGGCAGTGAGTCACATTTTGCACAAACTCCCCTGCAGTTTTCAAAATATCCCAAATATCCCAATTTCGAGGCCTAAGTCATATTTTGGAGCCAAATTCTGGCTCTCTGCACGTATTAGCAGTTTGAAATTACGACTTTTTTTTTTACCCAACATATGCCAAGTACTGAAAGCGGCGTTGGTCACATTTGTCTCAAATCCCCCCGCAGTTTTCAAAATATCCAAAACATCCCAATTTCGAGGCCTGAGCAATATTTTGGAGCCAAATTTTGGCTCTCTGCACGTATTCGCAGTTTGAATTTACGACTTCTTTTATACCCAACATATGCCAAGTATTGAAAGCGGCGTTTGGTCACATTTGTCTCAATCCCTCTTGCAGTTTACAAAATATCCCAAACATTCCAATTTCGAGGCCTGAGCCATATTTTGGAGCCAAATTCTGGCTCTCTGCACATATTCGCAGTTTGAAATTACGATTTTTTATACCCAACATATGCCAAGTACTGAAAGCCGCAGTGAGACACATTTTGCACAAACTCCCCTGCAGTTTTCAAAATATCCCAAATATCCCAATTTCGAGGCCTGAGCCATATTTTGGAGCAAAATTCTGGCTCTCTGCACGTATTCGCAGTTTGAAATTACGAATTTTTATACCCAACATATGCCAAGTACTGAAAGCGGCAGTGAGTCACATTTTGCACAAACTCCCTTGCAGTTTTCAAAATAACCCAAATAACCCAATTTCGAGGCCTGAGCCATATTTTGGAGCCAAGTTCTGGCTCTCTGCACGTATTCGCAGTTTGAAATTACGACTTTTTATACCCAACATATGCCGAGTACTGAAAGCGGCAGTGAGTCACATTTTGCACAAACTCCCCTGCAGTTTTCAAAATACCCCAAATATCCCCATTTCGAGGCCTAAGCCATTTTTTGGACCCAAATTCTGGCTCTCTGCACGTATTCGCAGTTTGAAATACCGACATTTTATACCCAACATATGCCAAGTACTGAAAGAGGCGTTTAGTCACATTTGTTCCAAACCTCCCTGAAGTTTTCAAAATATCCCAAACATCCCAATTTCGAGGCCTGAGCCATATTTTGGAGCCAAGTTCCGGCTCTCTGCACGTATTCGCAGTTTGAAATTACGAATTTTTATACCCAACATATGCCAAGTACTGAAAGCGGCAGTGAGTCACATTTGGCACAAACTCCCCTGCAGTTTTCAAAATATCCTAAATATCCCAATTTCGAGGCCTGCGCCATATTTTGGAGCCAAGTTCTGGCTCTCTGCACGTATTTGCAGTTTGAAATTACGACTTTTTATACCCAACATATGCCAAGTACTGAAAGCGGCAGTGAGTCACATTTTGCACAAACTCCCCTGCAGTTCTCAAAATATCCCAAATATCCCCATTTCGAGGCCTAAGCTATATTTTGGACCCAAATTCTGGCTCTCTGCACGTATTCACAGTTTGAAATTACGACTTTTTATACCCAACATATGCCAAGTACTGAAAGCGGCGTTTAGTCACATTTGTCCCAAACCTCCCTGAAGTTTTCAAAATATCCCAAACATCCCAATTTCGAGGCCTGAGCCATATTTTGGAGCCAAGTTCTGGCTCTCTGCACGTATTCGCAGTTTGAAATTACGACTTTTTATACCCAACATATGCCAAGTACTGAAAGCGGCGTTTGGTCACATTTGTCTCAATCCCCCTTGCAGTTTTCAAAATATCCCAAACATTCCAATTTCGGGGCCTGAGCCATATTTTGGAGCAAACTTCTGGCTCTCTGCACGTATCCGCAGTTTGAAATTACGACTTTTTATACCCAACATATGCCAAGTTCTGAAAGCGGCGTTTAGTCACATTTGTCCCAAACCTCCCTAAAGTTTTCAAAATATCCCAAACATCCCAATATCGAGGCCTGAGCCATATTTTGGAGCCAAATCCTGGCTCTCTGCACGTATTCGCAGTTTGAAATTACGACTTTTTATACCCAACATATGCCGAGTACTGAAAGCGGCAGTGAGTCACATTTTGCACAAACTCCCTTGCAATTGTCAAAATATCCCAAATATCCCAATTTCGAGGCCTAAGCCATATTTTGGAGCCAAATTCTGGCTCTCTGCACGTATTCGCAGTTTAAAATTGCGACTTTTTATACCCAACATATGCCAAGTACTGAAAGCAGCGTTTAGTCACATTGGTCCCAAACCTCCCTAAAGTTTTCAAAATATCCCAAACATCCCAATTTCGAGGCCTGAGCCATATTTTGGAGCCAAATTCTGGCTCTCTGCACGTAATCACAGTTTGATATTACGACTATTTATACCCAACATATGCCAAGTACTGAAAGCGGCAGTGAGTCACATTTTGCACAAACTCCCCTGCAGTTTTCAAAATATCCTAAATATCCCAATTTCGAGGCCTGAGCCATATTTTGAAGCCAAGTTCTGGCTCTCTGCACGTATTAGCAGTTTGAAATTACGACTTTTTTTTTACCCAACATATGCCAAGTACTGAAAGCGGCGTTGGTCACATTTGTCTCAATCCCCCCCGCAGTTTTCAATATATCAAAAACATCACAATTTCGAGGCCTGAGCAATATTTTGGAGCCAAATTTTGGCTCTCTGCACGTATTCGCAGTTTGAATTTACGACTTCTTTTATACCCAACATATGCCAAGTACTGAAAGCGGCGTTTGGTCACATTTGTCTCAATCCCCCTTGCAGTTTTCAAAATCTCCCAAACATTCCAATTTCGAGGCCTGAGCCATATTTTGGAGCCAAATTCTGGCTCTCTGCACGTATTCGCAGTTTGATATTACGAATATTTATACCCAACATATGCCAAGTACTGAAAGCGGCAGTGAGACACATTTTGCACAAACTCCCCTGCAGTTTTCAAAATATCCCAAATATCCCAATTTCGAGGCCTGAGCCATATTTTGGAGCAAAATTCTGGCTCTCTGCACGTATTCGCAGTTTGATATTACGACTTTTTATACCCAACATATGCCAAGTACTGAAAGCGGCGTTTGGTCACATTTGTCTCAAACCTCCCTGCAGTTTTCAAAATATCCCAAACATCCCAATATCGAGGACTGAGCCATATTTTGGAGCCGAATTCTGGCTCTCTGCACGTATTCGCAGTTTGAAATTACGACTTTTTATACCCAACATATTCCAAGTACTGAAAGCGGCGTTTAGTCACATTTGTCCCAAACCTCCCTGAAGTTTTCAAAATATCCCAAACATTCCAATTTCGAGGCCTGAGCCATATTTTGAAGCCAAATTCTGGCTCTCTGCACGTATTCGCAGTTTGATATTACGAATATTTATACCCAACATATGCCAAGTACTGAAAGCGGCAGTGAGACACATTTTGCACAAACTCCCCTGCAGTTTTCAAAATATCCCAAATATCCCAATTTCGAGGCCTGAGCCATATTTTGGAGCAAAATTCTGGCTCTCTGCACGTATTCGCAGTTTGAAATTACGACTTTTTATACCCAACATATGCCAAGTACTGAAAGCGACGTTTAGTCACATTTGTCCCAAACCTCCCTAAAGTTTTCAAAATATCCCAAACATCCCAATTTCGAGGCATGAGCCATATTTTGGAGCCAAATTCTGGCTCTCTGCACGTATTCGCAGTTTGATATTACGACTATTTATACCCAACATATGCCAAGTACTGAAAGCGGCAGTGAGTCACATTTTGCACAAACTCCCCTGCAGTTTTCAAAATATCCCAAATATCCCAATTTCGAGGCCTAAGCCATATTTTGGAGCCAAATTCTGGCTCTCTGAACGTATTCGCAGTTTGAATTTACGGCTTTTTTATACCCAACATATGTTAAGTACTGAAAGCGGCGTTTGGTCACATTTGTCTCAATCCCCCTTGCAGTTTTCAAAATATCCCAAACATCCCAATTTCGAGGCATGAGCTATATTTTGGAGCCAAATTCTGGCTCTCTGCACGTATTCGCAATTTGATATTACGACTATTTATACAAAACATATGCCAAGTACTGAAAGCGGCAGTGAGTCACCTTTTGCACAAACTCCCCTGCAGTTTTTAAAATATCCCAAATATCCCAATTTCGAGGCCTAAGCCATATTTTGGAGCCAAATTCTCTCTCTCTGCACGTATTCCCAGTTTGAAATTACGACTTTTTTATACCCAACATATGCCAAGTACTGAAAGCGGGTTTTGGTCACATTTGTCTCAATCCCCCTTGCAGTTTTCAAAATATCCCAAACATTCCAATTTCGGGGCCTGAGCAATATTTTGGAGCCAAATTCTGGCTCTCTGCACGTATTCGCAGTTTGAAATTACGACTTTTTTATACCCAACATATGCCAAGTACTGATAGCGGCGTTTAGTCACATTTGTCCCAAACCTCCTTGAAGTTTACAAAATTTCCCAAACATCCCAATTTCGAGGCCTGAGCCATATTTTGGAGCCAAATTCTGGCTCTTTGCACGTATTCGCAGTTTGATATTAAGACTATTTATACCCAACATATGCCAAGTACTGAAAGCGGCAGTGAGTCACATTTTGCACAAACTCCCTTGCAATTTTCAAAATATCCCAAATATCCCAATTTCGAGGCCTAAGCCATATTTTGGAGCCAAATTCTGGCTCTCTGCACGTATTCGCAGTTTGAAATTACGACTTTTTTATACCCAACATATGCCAAGTACTGAAAGCGGCGTTTGGTCACATTTGTCTCAATCCCCCTTGCAGTTTTCAAAATATCCCAAACATTCCAATTTCGGGGCCTGAGCCATATTTTGGAGCCAAATTCTGGCTCTCTGCACGTATTCGCAGTTTGAAATTACGACTTTTTATACCCAACATATGCCAAGTACTGAAAGCGGCGTTTAGTCACATTTGTCCCAAACCTCCCTGAAGTTTTCAAAATATCCCAAACATCCCAATATCGAGGACCGAGCCATATTTTGGAGCCAAATTCTGGCTCTCTGCACGTATTCGCAGTTTGAAATTACGACTATTTATACCCAACATATGCCGAGTACTGAAAGCGGCAGTGAGTCACATTTTGCAAAAACTCCGTTGCAATTTTCAAAATATCCCAAATATCCCAATTTCGAGGCCTAAGCCATATTTTGGAGCCAAATTCTGGCTCTCTGCACGTATTCGCAGTTTGAAATTACTACTTTTTATACCCAACATATGCCAAGTACTGAAAGCAGCGTTTAGTCACATTGGTCCCAAACCTCCCTGAAGCTTTCAAAATATCCCAAACATCCCAATTTCGAGGCCTGAGCCATATTTTGGAGCCAAGTTCTGGCTCTCTGTACATATTCGCAGTTTGAAATTACGAATTTTTATACCCAACATATGCCAAGTACTGAAAGCGGCAGTGAGTCACATTTTGCACAAACTCCCCTGCAGTTTTCAAAGTATCCTAAATATCCCAATTTCGAGGCCTGAGCCATATTTTGAAGCCAAGTTCTGGCTCTCTGCACGTATTCGCAGCTTGAAATTACGACTTTTTATACCCAACATATGCCAAGTACTGAAAGCGGCAGTGAGTCACATTTTGCACAAACTCCCCTGCAGTTTTCAAAATATCCCAAATATCCCAATTTCGAGGCCTAAGTCATATTTTAGAGCCAAATTCTGGCTCTCTGCACGTATTAGCAGTTTGAAATTACGACTTTTTTTTTTACCCAACATATGCCAAGTACTGAAAGCGGCGTTGGTCACATTTGTCTCAAATCCCCCTCAGTTTTCAAAATATCCAAAACATCCCAATTTCGAGGCCTGAGCAATATTTTGGAGCCAAATTTTGGCTCTCTGCACGTATTCGCAGTTTGAATTTACGACTTCTTTTATACCCAACATATGCCAAGTATTGAAAGCGGCGTTTGGTCACATTTGTCTCAATCCCTCTTGCAGTTTACAAAATATCCCAAACATTCCAATTTCGAGGCCTGAGCCATATTTTGGAGCCAAATTCTGGCTCTCTGCACATATTCGCAGTTTGAAATTACGATTTTTTATACCCAACATATGCCAAGTACTGAAAGCGGCAGTGAGACGCATTTTGCACAAACTCCCCTGCAGTTTTCAAAATATCCCAAATATCCCAATTTCGAGGCCTGAGCCATATTTTGGAGCAAAATTCTGGCTCTCCGCACGTATTCGCAGTTTGAAATTACGAATTTTTATACCCAACATATGCCAAGTACTGAAAGCGGCAGTGAGTCACATTTTGCACAAACTCCCCTGCAGTTTTCAAAATAACCCAAATAACCCAATTTCGAGGCCTGAGCCATATTTTGGAGCCAAGTTCTGGCTCTCTGCACGTATTCGCAGTTTGAAATTACGACTTTTTATACCCAACATATGCCGAGTACTGAAAGCGGCAGTGAGTCACATTTTGCACAAACTCCCCTGCAGTTTTCAAAATACCCCAAATATCCCCATTTCGAGGCCTAAGCCATATTTTGGACCCAAATTCTGGCTCTCTGCACGTATTCGCAGTTTGAAATACCGACTTTTTATACCCTACATATGCCAAGTACTGAAAGAGGCGTTTAGTCACATTTGTTCCAAACCTACCTGAAGTTTTCAAAATATCCCAAACATCCCAATTTCGAGGCCTGAGCCATATTTTGGAGCCAAGTTCTGGCTCTCTGCACGTATTCGCAGTTTGAAATTACGAATTTTTATACCCAACATATGCCAAGTACTGAAAGCGGCAGTGAGTCACATTTGGCACAAACTCCCCTGCAGTTTTCAAAATATCCTAAATATCCCAATTTCGAGGCCTGCGCCATATTTTGGAGCCAAGTTCTGGCTCTCTGCACGTATTTGCAGTTTGAAATTACGACTTTTTATACCCAACATATGCCAAGTACTGAAAGCGGCAGTGAGTCACATTTTGCACAAACTCCCCTGCAGTTCTCAAAATATCCCAAATATCCCCATTTCGAGGCCTAAGCCATATTTTGGACCCAAATTCTGGCTCTCTGCACGTATTCACAGTTTGAAATTACGACTTTTTATACCCAACATATGCCAAGTACTGAAAGCGGCGTTTAGTCACATTTGTCCCAAACCTCCCTGAAGTTTTCAAAATATCCCAAACATCCCAATTTCGAGGCCTGAGCCATATTTTGGAGCCAAGTTCTGGCTCTCTGCACGTATTCGCAGTTTGAAATTACGACTTTTTATACCCAACATATGCCAAGTACTGAAAGCGGCGTTTGGTCACATTTGTCTCAATCCCCCTTGCAGTTTTCAAAATATCCCAAACATTCCAATTTCGGGGCCTGAGCCATATTTTGGAGCAAACTTCTGGCTCTCTGCACGTATCCGCAGTTTGAAATTACGACTTTTTATACCCAACATATGCCAAGTACTAAAAGCGGCGTTTAGTCACATTTGTCCCAAACCTCCCTAAAGTTTTCAAAATATCCCAAACATCCCAATTTCGAGGCCTGAGCTATATTTTGAAGCCAAATTCTGGCTCTCTGCACGTATTCGCAATTTGATATTACGACTATTTATACAAAACATATGCCAAGTACTGAAAGCGGCAGTGAGTCACCTTTTGCACAAACTCCCCTGCAGTTTTTAAAATATCCCAAATATCCCAATTTCGAGGCCTAAGCCATATTTTGGAGCCAAATTCTGGCTCTCTGCACGTATTCGCAGTTTGAATTTACGACTTTTTTATACCCAACATATGTCAAGTACTGAAAGCGGCGTTTGGTCACATTTGTCTCAATCCCCCTTGCAGTTTTCAAAATATCCCAAACATTCCAATTTCGGGGCCTGAGCCATATTTTGGAGCCAAATTCTGGCTCTCTGCACGTATTCGCAGTTTGAAATTACGACTTTTTTATACCCAACATATGCCAAGTACTGAAAGCGGCGTTTAGTCACATTTGTCCCAAACCTCCCTGAAGTTTACAAAATTTCCCAAACATCCCAATTTCGAGGCCTAAGCCATATTTTGGAGCCAAATTCTGGCTCTTTGCACGTATTCGCAGTTTGATATTAAGACTTTTTATACCCAACATATGCCGAGTACTGAAAGCGGCAGTGAGTCACATTTTGCAAAAACTCCCTTGCAATTTTCAAAATATCCCAAATATCCCAATTTCGAGGCCTAAGCCATATTTTGGAGCCAAATTCTGGCTCTCTGCACGTATTCGCAGTTTGAAATTACGACTTTTTTATACCCAACATATGCCAAGTACTGAAAGCGGCGTTTGGTCACATTTGTCTCAATCCCCCTTGCAGTTTTCAAAATATCCCAAACATTCCAATTTCGGGGCCTGAGCCATATTTTGGAGCCAAATTCTTGCTCTCTGCACGTATTCGCAGTTTGAAATTACGACTTTTTATACCCAACATATGCTAAGTACTGAAAGCGGCGTTTAGTCACATTTGTCCCAAACCTCCCTGAAGTTTTCAAAATATCCCAAACATCCCAATATCGAGGACCGAGCCATATTTTGGAGCCAAATTCTGGCTCTCTGCACGTATTCGCAGTTTGAAATTACGACTTTTTATACCCAACATATGCCGAGTACTGAAAGCGGCAGTGAGTCACATTTTGCAAAAACTCCCTTGCAATTTTAAAAATATCCCAAATATCCCAATTTCGAGGCCTAAGCCATATTTTGGAGCCAAATTCTGGCTCTCTGCACGTATTCGCAGTTTGAAATTACGACTTTTTATACCCAACATATGCCAAGTACTGAAAGCAGCGTTTAGTCACATTGGTTCCAAACCTCCCTGAAGTTTTCAAAATATCCCAAACATCCCAATTTCGAGGCCTGAGCCATATTTTGGAGCCAAGTTCTGGCTCTCTGTACATATTCGCAGTTTGAAATTACGAATTTTTATACCCAACATATGCCAAGTACTGAAAGCGGCAGTGAGTCACATTTTGCACAAACTCCCCTGCAGTTTTCAAAGTATCCTAAATATCCCAATTTCGAGGCCTGAGCCATATTTTGAAGCCAAGTTCTGGCTCTCTGCACGTATTCGCAGCTTGAAATTACGACTTTTTATACCCAACATATGCCAAGTACTGAAAGCGGCAGTGAGTCACATTTTGCACAAACTCCCCTGCAGTTTTCAAAATATCCCAAATATCCCAATTTCGAGGCCTAAGTCATATTTTGGAGCCAAATTCTGGCTCTCTGCACGTATTAGCAGTTTGAAATTACTACTTTTTTTTTTACCCAACATATGCCAAGTACTGAAAGCGGCGTTGGTCACATTTGTCTCAAATCCCCCCGCAGTTTTCAAAATATCCAAAACATCCCAATTTCGAGGCCTGAGCAATATTTTGGAGCCAAATTTTGGCTCTCTGCACGTATTCGCAGTTTGAATTTACAACTTCTTTTATACCCAACATATGCCAAGTACTGAAAGCGGCGTTTGGTCACATTTGTCTCAATCCCTCTTGCAGTTTACAAAATATCCCAAACATTCCAATTTCGAGGCCTGAGCCATATTTTGGAGCCAAATTCTGGCTCTCTGCACATATTCGCAGTTTGAAATTACGATTTTTTATACCCAACATATGCCAAGTACTGAAAGCGGCAGTGAGGCACATTTTGCACAAACTCCCCTGCAGTTTTCAAAATATCCCAAATATCCCAATTTCGAGGCCTGAGCCATATTTTGGAGCAAAATTCTGGCTCTCTGCACGTATTCGCAGTTTGAAATTACGAATTTTTATACCCAACATATGCCAAGTACTGAAAGCGGCAGTGAGTCACATTTTGCACAAACTCCCCTGCAGTTTTCAAAATAACCCAAATAACCCAATTTCGAGGCCTGAGCCATATTTTGGAGCCAAGTTCTGGCTCTCTGCACGTATTCGCAGTTTGAAATTACGACTTTTTATACCCAACATATGCCGAGTACTGAAAGCGGCAGTGAGTCACATTTTGCACAAACTCCCCTGCAGTTTTCAAAATACCCCAAATATCCCCATTTCGAGGCCTAAGCCATATTTTGGACCCAAATTCTGGCTCTCTGCACGTATTCGCAGTTTGAAATACCGACTTTTTATACCCAACATATGCCAAGTACTGAAAGAGGCGTTTAGTCACATTTGTTCCAAACCTCCCTGAAGTTTTCAAAATATCCCAAACATCCCAATTTCGAGGCCTGAGCCATATTTTGGAGCCAAGTTCTGACTCTCTGCACGTATTCGCAGTTTGAAATTACGAATTTTTATACCCAACATATGCCAAGTACTGAAAGCGGCAGTGAGTCACATTTGGCACAAACTCCCTTGCAGTTTTCAAAATATCCTAAATATCCCAATTTCGAGGCCTGCGCCATATTTTGGAGCCAAGTTCTGGCTCTCTGCACGTATTTGCAGTTTGAAATTACGACTTTTTATACCCAACATATGCCAAGTACTGAAAGCGGCAGTGAGTCACATTTTGCACAAACTCCCCTGCAGTTCTCAAAATATCGCAAATATCCCCATTTCGAGGCCTAAGCCATATTTTGGACCCAAATTCTGGCTCTCTGCACGTATTCACAGTTTGAAATTACGACTTTTTATACCCAACATATGCCAAGTACTGAAAGCGGCGTTTAGTCACATTTGTCCCAAACCTCCCTGAAGTTTTCAAAATATCCCAAACATCCCAATTTCGAGGCCTGAGCCATATTTTGGAGCCAAGTTCTGGCTCTCTGCACGTATTCGCAGTTTGAAATTACGACTTTTTATACCCAACATATGCCAAGTACTGAAAGCGGCGTTTGGTCACATTTGTCTCAATCCCCCTTGCAGTTTTCAAAATATCCCAAACATTCCAATTTCGGGGCCTGAGCCATATTTTGGAGCAAACTTCTGGCTCTCTGCACGTATCCGCAGTTTGAAATTACGACTTTTTATACCCAACATATGCCAAGTACTGAAAGCGGCGTTTAGTCACATTTGTCCCAAACCTCCCTAAAGTTTTCAAAATATCCCAAACATCCCAATTTCGAGGCCTGAGCTATATTTTGAAGCCAAATTCTGGCTCTCTGCACGTATTCGCAGTTTGATATTACGACTTTTTATACCCAACATATGCCAAGTACTGAAAGCGGCGTTTGGTCACATTTGTCTCAAACCTCCCTGCAGTTTTCAAAATATCCCAAACATCCCAATATCGAGGACTGAGCCATATTTTGGAGCCGAATTCTGGCTCTCTGCACGTATTCGCAGTTTGAAATTACGACTTTTTATACCCAACATATGCCAAGTACTGAAAGCGGCGTTTAGTCACATTTGTCCCAAACCTCCCTGAAGTTTTCAAAATATCCCAAACATCCCAATATCGAGGACCGAGCCATATTTTGGAGCCAAATTCTGGCTCTCTGCACGTATTCGCAGTTTGAAATTACGACTTTTTATACCCAACATATGCCGAGTACTGAAAGCGGCAGTGAGTCACATTTTGCAAAAACTCCCTTGCAATTTTCAAAATATCCCAAATATCCCAATTTCGAGGCCTAAGCCATATTTTGGAGCCAAATTCTGGCTCTCTGCACGTATTCGCAGTTTGAAATTACGACTTTTTATACCCAACATATGCCAAGTACTGAAAGCAGCGATTAGTCACATTGGTCCCAAACCTCCCTGAAGTTTTCAAAATATCCCAAACACCCCAATTTCGAGGCCTGAGCCATATTTTGGAGCCAAGTTCTGGCTCTCTGTACATATTCGCAGTTTGAAATTACGAATTTTTATACCCAACATATGCCAAGTACTGAAAGCGGCAGTGAGTCACATTTTGCACAAACTCCCCTGCAGTTTTCAAAGTATCCTAAATATCCCAATTTCGAGGCCTGAGCCATATTTTGAAGCCAAGTTCTGGCTCTCTGCACGTATTCGCAGCTTGAAATTACGACTTTTTATACCCAACATATGCCAAGTACTGAAAGCGGCAGTGAGTCACATTTTGCACAAACTCCCCTGCAGTTTTCAAAATATCCCAAATATCCCAATTTCGAGGCCTAAGTCATATTTTGGAGCCAAATTCTGGCTCTCTGCACGTATTAGCAGTTTGAAATTACGACTTTTTTTTTTACCCAACATATGCCAAGTACTGAAAGCGGCGTTGGTCACATTTGTCTCAAATCCCCCCGCAGTTTTCAAAATATCCAAAACATCCCAATTTCGAGGCCTGAGCAATATTTTGGAGCCAAATTTTGGCTCTCTGCACGTATTCGCAGTTTGAATATACAACTTCTTTTATACCCAACATATGCCAAGTACTGAAAGCGGCGTTTGGTCACATTTGTCTCAATCCCTCTTGCAGTTTACAAAATATCCCAAACATTCCAATTTCGAGGCCTGAGCCATATTTTGGAGCCAAATTCTGGCTCTCTGCACATATTCGCAGTTTGAAATTACGATTTTTTATACCCAACATATGCCAAGTACTGAAAGCGGCAGTGAGACACATTTTGCACAAACTCCCCTGCAGTTTTCAAAATATCCCAAATATCCCAATTTCGAGGCCTGAGCCATATTTTGGAGCAAAATTTTGGCTCTCTGCACGTATTCGCAGTTTGAAATTACGAATTTTTATACCCAACATATGCCAAGTACTGAAAGCGGCAGTGAGTCACATTTTGCACAAACTCCCCTGCAGTTTTCAAAATAACCCAAATAACCCAATTTCGAGGCCTGAGCCATATTTTGGAGCCAAGTTCTGGCTCTCTGCACGTATTCGCAGTTTGAAATTACGACTTTTTATACCCAACATATGCCGAGTACTGTAAGCGGCAGTGAGTCACATTTTGCACAAACACCCCTGCAGTTTTCAAAATACCCCAAATATCCCCATTTCGTGGCCTAAGCCATATTTTGGACCCAAATTCTGGCTCTCTGCACATATTCGCAGTTTGAAATTACGATTTTTTATACCCAACATATGCCAAGTACTGAAAGCGGAAGTGAGACACATTTTGCACAAACTCCCCTGCAGTTTTCAAAATATCCCAAATATCCCAATTTCGAGGCCTGAGCCATATTTTGGAGCAAAATTCTGGCTCTCTGCACGTATTCACAGTTTGAAATTACGAATTTTTATACCCAACATATGCCAAGTACTGAAAGCGGCAGTGAGTCACATTTTGCAAAAACTCCCTTCCAATTTTCAAAATATCCCAAATATCCCAATTTCGAGGCCTAAGCCATATTTTGGAGCCAAATTCTGGCTCTCTGCACGTATTCGCAGTTTGAAATTACGACTTTTTATACCCAACATATGCCAAGTACTGAAAGCAGCGTTTAGTCACATTGGTCCCAAACCTCCCTGAAGTTTTCAAAATATCCCAAACATCCCAATTTCGAGGCCTGAGCCATATTTTGGAGCCAAGTTCTGGCTCTCTGTACATATTCGCAGTTTGAAATTACGAATTTTTATACCCAACATATGCCAAGTACTGAAAGCGGCAGTGAGTCACATTTTGCACAAACTCCCCTGCAGTTTTCAAAGTATCCTAAATATCCCAATTTCGAGGCCTGAGCCATATTTTGAAGCCAAGTTCTGGCTCTCTGCACGTATTCGCAGCTTGAAATTACGACTTTTGATACCCAACATATGCCAAGTACTGAAAGCGGCAGTGAGTCACATTTTGCACAAACTCCCCTGCAGTTTTCAAAATATCCCAAATATCCCAATTTCGAGGCCTAAGTCATATTTTGGAGCCAAATTCTGGCTCTCTGCACGTATTAGCAGTTTGAAATTACGACCTTTTTTTTTACCCAACATATGCCAAGTACTGAAAGCGGCGTTGGTCACATTTGTCTCAAATCCCCCCGCAGTTTTCAAAATATCCAAAACATCCCAATTTCGAGGCCTGAGCAATATTTTGGAGCCAAATTTTGGCTCTCTGCATGTATTCGCAGTTTGAATTTACAACTTCTTTTATACCCAACATATGCCAAGTACTGAAAGCGGCGTTTGGTCACATTTGTCTCAATCCCTCTTGCAGTTTACAAAATATCCCAAACATTCCAATTTCGAGGCCTGAGCCATATTTTGGAGCCAAATTCTGGCTCTCTGCACATATTCGCAGTTTGAAATTACGATTTTTTATACCCAACATATGCCAAGTACTGAAAGCGGCAGTGAGACACATTTTGCACAAACTCCCCTGCAGTTTTCAAAATATCCCAAATATCCCAATTTCGAGGCCTGAGCCATATTTTGGAGCAAAATTTTGGCTCTCTGCACGTATTCGCAGTTTGAAATTACGAATTTTTATACCCAACATATGCCAAGTACTGAAAGCGGCAGTGAGTCACATTTTGCGCAAACTCCCCTGCAGTTTTCAAAATAACCCAAATAACCCAATTTCGAGGCCTGAGCCATATTTTGGAGCCAAGTTCTGGCTCTCTGCACGTATTCGCAGTTTGAAATTACGACTTTTTATACCCAACATATGCCGAGTACTGAAAGCGGCAGTGAGTCACATTTTGCACAAACTCCCCTGCAGTTTTCAAAATACCCCAAATATCCCCATTTCGAGGCCTAAGCCATATTTTGGACCCAAATTCTGGCTCTCTGCACATATTCGCAGTTTGAAATTACGATTTTTTATACCCAACATATGCCAAGTACTGAAAGCGGAAGTGAGACACATTTTGCACAAACTCCCCTGCAGTTTTCAAAATATCCCAAATATCCCAATTTCGAGGCCTGAGCCATATTTTGGAGCAAAATTCTGGCTCTCTGCACGTATTCACAGTTTGAAATTACGAATTTTTATACCCAACATATGCCAAGTACTGAAAGCGGCAGTGAGTCACATTTTGCACAAACTCCCCTGCAGTTTTCAAAATAACCCAAATAACCCAATTTCGAGGCCTGAGCCATATTTTGGAGCCAAGTTCTGGCTCTCTGCACGTATTCGCAGTTTGAAATTACGACTTTTTATACCCAACATATGCCGAGTACTGAAAGCGGCAGTGAGTCACATTTTGAACAAACTCCCCTGCAGTTTTCAAAATACCCCAAATATCCCCATTTCGAGGCCTAAGCCATATTTTGGACCCAAATTCTGGCTCTCTGCACGTATTCGCAGTTTGAAATTCCGAATTTTTATACCCAACATATGCCAAGTACTGAAAGAGGCGTTTAGTCACATTTGTTCCAAACCTCCCTGAAGTTTTCAAAATATCCCAAACATCCCAATTTCGAGGCCTGAGCCATATTTTGGAGCCAAGTTCTGGCTCTCTGCACGTATTCGCAGTTTGAAATTACGAATTTTTATACCAAACATATGCCAAGTACTGAAAGCGGCAGTGAGTCACATTTGGCACAAACTCCCCTGCAGTTTTCAAAATATCCTAAATATCCCAATTTCGAGGCCTGCGCCATATTTTGGAGCCAAGTTCTGGCTCTCTGCACGTATTTGCAGTTTGAAATTACGACTTTTTATACCCAACATATGCCAAGTACTGAAAGCGGCAGTGAGTCACATTTTGCACAAACTCCCCTGCAGTTCTCAAAATATCCCAAATATCCCCATTTCGAGGCCTAAGCCATATTTTGGACCCAAATTCTGGCTCTCTGCACGTATTCACAGTTTGAAATTACGACTTTTTATACCCAACATATGCCAAGTATTGAAAGTGGCGTTTAGTCACATTTGTCCCAAACCTCCCTGAAATTTTCAAAATATCCCAAACATCCCAATTTCGAGGCCTGAGCCATATTTTGGAGCCAAGTTCTGGCTCTCTGCACGTATTCGCAGTTTGAAATTACGACTTTTTATACCCAACATATGCCAAGTAATGAAAGCGGCGTTTGGTCACATTTGTCTCAATCCCCCTTGCAGTTTTCAAAATATCCCAAACATCCCAATTTCGAGGCCTAAGCCATATTTTGGACCCAAATTCTGGCTCTCTGCACGTATCCGCAGTTGGAAATTACGACTTTTTATACCCAACATATGCCAAGTACTGAAAGCGACGTTTAGTCACATTTGTCCCAAACCTCCCTAAAGTTTTCAAAATATCCCAAACATCCCAATTTCGAGGCATGAGCTATATTTTGGACCCAAATTCTGGCTCTCTGCACGTATCCGCAGTTGGAAATTACGACTTTTTATACCCAACATATGCCAAGTACTGAAAGCGGCGTTTAGTCACATTTGTCCCAAACCTCCCTAAAGTTTTCAAAATATCCCAAACATCCCAATTTCGAGGCCTGAGCTATATTTTGAAGCCAAATTATGGCTCTCTGCACGTATTCGCAGTTTGATACAGTTTGACTTTTTATACCCAACATATGCCAAGTACTGAAAGCGGCGTTTGGTCACATTTGTCTCAAACCTCCCTGCAGTTTTCAAAATATCCCAAACATCCCAATATCGAGGACTGAGCCATATTTTGGAGCCGAATTCTGGCTCTCTGCACGTATTCGCAGTTTGAAATTACGACTTTTTATACCCAACATATTCCAAGTACTGAAAGCGGCGTTTAGTCACATTTGTCCCAAACCTCCCTGAAGTTTTCAAAATATCCCAAACATCCCAATTTCGAGGCCTGAGCCATATTTTGAAGCCAAATTCTGGCTCTCTGCACGTATTCGCAGTTTGATATTACGAATATTTATACCCAACATATGCCAAGTACTGAAAGCGGCAGTGAGACACATTTTGCACAAACTCCCCTGCAGTTTTCAAAATATCCCAAATATCCCAATTTCGAGGCCTGAGCCATATTTTGGAACAAAATTCTGGCTCTCTGCACGTATTCGCAGTTTGAAATTACGACTTTTTATACCCAACATATGCCAAGTACTGAAAGCGACGTTTAGTCACATTTGTCCCAAACCTCCCTAAAGTTTTCAAAATATCCCAAACATCCCAATTTCGAGGCATGAGCTATATTTTGGAGCCAAATTCTGGCTCTCTGCACGTATTCGCAATTTGATATTACGACTATTTATACAAAACATATGCCAAGTAGTGAAAGCGGCAGTGAGTCACCTTTTGCACAAACTCCCCTGCAGTTTTTAAAATATCCCAAATATCCCAATTTCGAGGCCTAAGCCATATTTTGGAGCCAAATTCTCTCTCTCTGCACGTATTCCCAGTTTGAAATTACGAGTTTTTTATACCCAACATATGCCAAGTACTGAAAGCGAGTTTTGTTCACATTTGTCTCAATCCCCCTTGCAGTTTTCAAAATATCCCAAACATTCAAATTTCGGGGCCTGAGCCATATTTTGGAGCCAAATTCTGGCTCTCTGCACGTATTCGCAGTTTGAAATTACGACTTTTTTATACCCAACATATGCCAAGTACTGAAAGCGGCGTTTAGTCACATTTGTCCCAAACCTCCCTGAAGTTTACAAAATATCCCAAACATCCCAATTTCGAGGCCTGAGCCATATTTTGGAGCCAAATTCTGGCTCTTTGCACGTATTCGCAGTTTGATATTAAGACTATTTATACCCAACATATGCCAAGTACTGAAAGCGGCAGTGAGTCACATTTTGCACAAACTCCCTTGCAATTTTCAAGATATCCCAAATATCCCAATTTCGAGGCCTAAGCCATATTTTGGAGCCAAATTCTGGCTCTCTGCACGTATTCGCAGTTTGAAATTACGACTTTTTATACCCAACATATGCCAAGTACTGAAAGCGGCGTTTAGTCACATTTGTCCCAAACCTCCCTGAAGTTTTCAAAATATCCCAAACATCCCAATATCGAGGACCGAGCCATATTTTGGAGCCAAATTCTGGCTCTCTGCACGTATTCGCAGTTTGAAATTACGACTTTTTATACCCAACATATGCCAAGTACTGAAAGCGGCAGTGAGTCACATTTTGCAAAAACTCCCTTGCAATTTTCAAAATATCCCAAATATCTCAATTTCGAGGCCTAAGCCATATTTTGGAGCCAAATTCTAGCTCTCTGCACGTATTCGCAGTTTGAAATTACGACTTTTTATACCCAACATATGCCAAGTACTGAAAGCAGCGTTTAGTCACATTGGTCCCAAACCTCCCTGAAGTTTTCAAAATATCCCAAACATCCCAATTTCGAGGCCTGAGCCATATTTTGGAGCCAAGTTCTGGCTCTCTGTACATATTCGCAGTTTGAAATTACGAATTTTTATACTCAACATATGCAAAGTACTGAAAGCGGCAGTGAGTCACATTTTGCACAAACTCCCCTGCAGTTTTCAAAGTATCTTAAATATCCCAATTTCGAGGCCTGAGCCATATTTTGAAGCCAAGTTCTGGCTCTCTGCACGTATTCGCAGCTTGAAATTACGACTTTTTATACCCAACATATGCCAAGTACTGAAAGCGGCAGTGAGTCACATTTTGCACAAACTCCCCTGCAGTTTTCAAAATATCCCAAATATCCCAATTTCGAGGCCTAAGTCATATTTTGGAGCCAAATTCTGGCTCTCTGCACGTATTAGCAGTTTGAAATTACGAATTTTTTTTTTACCCAACATATGCCAAGTACTGAAAGCGGCGTTGGTCACATTTGTCTCAAATCCCCCCGCAGTTTTCAAAATATCCAAAACATCCCAATTTCGAGGCCTGAGCAATATTTTGGAGCCAAATTTTGGCTCTCTGCACGTATTCGCAGTTTGAATTTACAACTTCTTTTATACCCAACATATGCCAAGTACTGAAAGCGGCTTTGGTCACATTTGTCTCAATCCCTCTTGCAGTTTACAAAATATCCCAAACATTCCAATTTCGAGGCCTGAGCCATATTTTGGAGCCAAATTCTGGCTCTCTGCACATATTCGCAGTTTGAAATTACGATTTTTTATACCCAACATATGCCAAGTACTGAAAGCGGCAGTGAGACACATTTTGCACAAACTCCCCTGCAGTTTTCAAAATAACCCAAATAACCCAATTTCGAGGCCTGAGCCATATTTTGGAACAAAATTCTGGCTCTCTGCACGTATTCGCAGTTTGAAATTACGACTTTTTATACCCAACATATGCCAAGTACTGAAAGCGACGTTTAGTCACATTTGTCCCAAACCTCCCTAAAGTTTTCAAAATATCCCAAACATCCCAATTTCGAGGCATGAGCTATATTTTGGAGCCAAATTCTGGCTCTCTGCACGTATTCGCAATTTGATATTACGACTATTTATACAAAACATATGCCAAGTAGTGAAAGCGGCAGTGAGTCACCTTTTGCACAAACTCCCCTGCAGTTTTTAAAATATCCCAAATATCCCAATTTCGAGGCCTAAGCCATATTTTGGAGCCAAATTCTCTCTCTCTGCACGTATTCCCAGTTTGAAATTACGAGTTTTTTATACCCAACATATGCCAAGTACTGAAAGCGAGTTTTGTTCACATTTGTCTCAATCCCCCTTGCAGTTTTCAAAATATCCCAAACATTCAAATTTCGGGGCCTGAGCCATATTTTGGAGCCAAATTCTGGCTCTCTGCACGTATTCGCAGTTTGAAATTACGACTTTTTTATACCCAACATATGCCAAGTACTGAAAGCGGCGTTTAGTCACATTTGTCCCAAACCTCCCTGAAGTTTACAAAATTTCCCAAACATCCCAATTTCGAGGCCTGAGCCATATTTTGGAGCCAAATTCTGGCTCTTTGCACGTATTCGCAGTTTGATATTAAGACTATTTATACCCAACATATGCCAAGTACTGAAAGCGGCAGTGAGTCACATTTTGCACAAACTCCCTTGCAATTTTCAAGATATCCCAAATATCCCAATTTCGAGGCCTAAGCCATATTTTGGAGCCAAATTCTGGCTCTCTGCACGTATTCGCAGTTTGAAATTACGACTTTTTTATACCCAACATATGCCAAGTACTGAAAGCGGCGTTTGGTCACATTTGTCTCAATCCCCCTTGCAGTTTTCAAAATATCCCAAACATTCCAATTTCGGGGCCTGAGCCATATTTTGGAGCCAAATTCTGGCTCTCTGCACGTATTCGCAGTTTGAAATTACGACTTTTTATACCCAACATATGCCAAGTACTGAAAGCGGCGTTTAGTCACATTTGTCCCAAACCTCCCTGAAGTTTTCAAAATATCCCAAACATCCCAATATCGAGGACCGAGCCATATTTTGGAGCCAAATTCTGGCTCTCTGCACGTATTCGCAGTTTGAAATTACGACTTTTTATACCCAACATATGCCGAGTACTGAAAGCGGCAGTGAGTCACATTTTGCAAAAACTCCCTTGCAATTTTCAAAATATCCCAAATATCTCAATTTCGAGGCCTAAGCCATATTTTGGAGCCAAATTCTGGCTCTCTGCATGTATTCGCAGTTTGAAATTACGACTTTTTATACCCAACATATGCCAAGTACTGAAAGCAGCGTTTAGTCACATTGGTCCCAAACCTCCCTGAAGTTTTCAAAATATCCCAAACATCCCAATTTCGAGGCCTGAGCCATATTTTGGAGCCAAGTTCTGGCTCTCTGTACATATTCGCAGTTTGAAATTACGAATTTTTATACCCAACATATGCCAAGTACTGAAAGCGGCAGTGAGTCACATTTTGCACAAACTCCCCTGCAGTTTTCAAAGTATCCTAAATATCCCAATTTCGAGGCCTGAGCCATATTTTGAAGCCAAGTTCTGGCTCTCTGCACGTATTCGCAGCTTGAAATTACGACTTTTTATACCCAACATATGCCAAGTACTGAAAGCGGCAGTGAGTCACATTTTGCACAAACTTCCCTGCAGTTTTCAAAATATCCCAAATATCCCAATTTCGAGGCTTAAGTCATATTTTGGAGCCAAATTCTGGCTCTCTGCACGTATTAGCAGTTTGAAATTACGAATTTTTTTTTTACCCAACATATGCCAAGTACTGAAAGCGGCGTTGGTCACATTTGTCTCAAATCCCCCCGCAGTTTTCAAAATATCCAAAACATCCCAATTTCGAGGCCTGAGCAATATTTTGGAGCCAAATTTTGGCTCTCTGCACGTATTCGCAGTTTGAATTTACAACTTCTTTTATACCCAACATATGCCAAGTACTGAAAGCGGCGTTTGGTCACATTTGTCTCAATCCCTCTTGCAGTTTACAAAATATCCCAAACATTCCAATTTCGAGGCCTGAGCCATATTTTGGAGCCAAATTCTGGCTCTCTGCACATATTCGCAGTTTGAAATTACGATTTTTTATACCCAACATATGCCAAGTACTGAAAGCGGCAGTGAGACACATTTTGCACAAACTCCCCTGCAGTTTTCAAAATAACCCAAATAACCCAATTTCGAGGCCTGAGCCATATTTTGGAGCCAAGTTCTGGCTCTCTGCACGTATTCGCAGTTTGAAATTACGACTTTTTATACCCAACATATGCCGAGTACTGAAAGCGGCAGTGAGTCACATTTTGCACAAACTCCCCTGCAGTTTTCAAAATACCCCAAATATCCCCATTTCGAGGCCTAAGCCATATTTTGGAGCCAAGTTCTGGCTCTCTGCACGTATTTGCAGTTTGAAATTACGACTTTTCATACCCAACATATGCCAAGTACTGAAAGCGGCAGTGAGTCACATTTTGCACAAACTCCCCTGCAGTTCTCAAAATATCCCAAATATCCCCATTTCGAGGCCTAAGCCATATTTTGGAGCCAAGTTCTGGCTCTCTGCACGTATTTGCAGTTTGAAATTACGACTTTTCATACCCAACATATGCCAAGTACTGAAAGCGGCAGTGAGTCACATTTTGCACAAACTCCCCTGCAGTTCTCAAAATATCCCAAATATCCCCATTTCGAGGCCTAAGCCATATTTTGGACCCAAATTCTGGCTCTCTGCACGTATTCACAGTTTGAAATTACGACTTTTCATACCCAACATATGCCAAGTACTGAAAGCGGCAGTGAGTCACATTTTGCACAAACTCCCCTGCAGTTCTCAAAATATCCCAAATATCCCCATTTCGAGGCCTAAGCCATATTTTGGACCCAAATTCTGGCTCTCTGCACGTATTCACAGTTTGAAATTACGACTTTTTATACCCAACATATGCCAAGTACTGAAAGAGGCGTTTAGTCACATTTGTTCCAAACCTCCCTGAAGTTTTCAAAATATCCCAAACATCCCAATTTCGAGGCCTGAGCCATATTTTGGAGCCAAGTTCTGGCTCTCTGCACGTATTCGCAGTTTGAAATTACGAATTTTTATACCCAACATATGCCAAGTACTGAAAGCGGCAGTGAGTCACATTTGGCACAAACTCCCCTGCAGTTTTCAAAATATCCTAAATATCCCAATTTCGAGGCCTGCGCCATATTTTGGAGCCAAGTTCTGGCTCTCTGCACGTATTTGCAGTTTGAATTTACGACTTTTTATACCCAACATATGCCAAGTACTGAAAGCGGCAGTGAGTCACATTTTGCACAAACTCCCCTGCAGTTCTCAAAATATCCCAAATATCCCCATTTCGAGGCCTAAGCCATATTTTGGACCCAAATTCTGGCTCTCTGCACGTATTCACAGTTTGAAATTACGACTTTTTATACCCAACATATGCCAAGTACTGAAAGCGGCGTTTAGTCACATTTGTCCCAAACCTCCCTGAAGTTTTCAAAATATCCCAAACATCCCAATTTCGAGGCCTGAGCCATATTTTGGAGCCAAGTTCTGGCTCTCTGCACGTATTCGCAGTTTGAAATTACGACTTTTTATACCCAACATATGCCAAGTACTGAAAGCGGCGTTTGGTCACATTTGTCTCAATCCCCCTTGCAGTTTTCAAAGTATCCTAAATATCCCAATTTCGAGGCCTGAGCCATATTTTGAAGCCAAGTTCTGGCTCTCTGCACGTATTCGCAGCTTGAAATTACGACTTTTTATACCCAACATATGCCAAGTACTGAAAGCGGCAGTGAGTCACATTTTGCACAAACTCCCCTGCAGTTTTCAAAATATCCCAAATATCCCAATTTCGAGGCCTAAGTCATATTTTGGAGCCAAATTCTGGCTCTCTGCACGTATTAGCAGTTTGAAATTACGACTTTTTTTTTTACCCAACATATGCCAAGTACTGAAAGCGGCGTTGGTCACATTTGTCTCAAATCCCCCCGCAGTTTTCAAAATATCCAAAACATCCCAATTTCGAGGCCTGAGCAATATTTTGGAGCCAAATTTTGGCTCTCTGCACGTATTCGCAGTTTGAATTTACAACTTCTTTTATACCCAACAAATGCCAAGTACTGAAAGCGGCGTTTGGTCACATTTGTCTCAATCCCTCTTGCAGTTTACAAAATATCCCAAACATTCCAATTTCGAGGCCTGAGCCATATTTTGGAGCCAAATTCTGGCTCTCTGCACATATTCGCAGTTTGAAATTACGATTTTTTATACCCAACATATGCCAAGTACTGAAAGCGGCAGTGAGACACATTTTGCACAAACTCCCCTGCAGTTTTCAAAATATCCCAAATATCCCAATTTCGTGGCCTGAGCCATATTTTGGAGCAAAATTCTGGCTCTCTGCACGTATTCGCAGTTTGAAATTACGAATTTTTATACCCAACATATGCCAAGTACTGAAAGCGGCAGTGAGTCACATTTTGCACAAACTCCCCTGCAGTTTTCAAAATATCCCAAATATCCCAATTTCGAGGCCTAAGTCATATTTTGGAGCCAAATTCTGGCTCTCTGCACGTATTAGCAGTTTGAAATTACGACTTTTTTTTTTACCCAACATATGCCAAGTACTGAAAGCGGCGTTGGTCACATTTGTCTCAAATCCCCCCGCAGTTTTCAAAATATCCAAAACATCCCAATTTCGAGGCCTGAGCAATATTTTGGAGCCAAATTTTGGCTCTCTGCACGTATTCGCAGTTTGAATTTACAACTTCTTTTATACCCAACATATGCCAAGTACTGAAAGCGGCGTTTGGTCACATTTGTCTCAATCCCTCTTGCAGTTTACAAAATATCCCAAACATTCCAATTTCGAGGCCTGAGCCATATTTTGGAGCCAAATTCTGGCTCTCTGCACATATTCGCAGTTTGAAATTACGATTTTTTATACCCAACATATGCCAAGTACTGAAAGCGGCAGTGAGACACATTTTGCACAAACTCCCCTGCAGTTTTCAAAATATCCCAAATATCCCAATTTCGAGGCCTGAGAAATATTTTGGAGCAAAATTTTGGCTCTCTGCACGTATTCGCAGTTTGAAATTACGAATTTTTATACCCAACATATGCCAAGTACTGAAAGCGGCAGTGAGTCACATTTTGCACAAACTCCCCTGCAGTTTTCAAAATAACCCAAATAACCCAATTTCGAGGCCTGAGCCATATTTTGGAGCCAAGTTCTGGCTCTCTGCACGTATTCGCAGTTTGAAATTACGACTTTTTATACCCAACATATGCCGAGTACTGAAAGCGGCAGTGAGTCACATTTTGCACAAACTCCCCTGCAGTTTTCAAAATACCCCAAATATCCCCATTTCGAGGCCTAAGCCATATTTTCGAGCCAAGTTCTGGCTCTCTGCACGTATTTGCAGTTTGAAATTACGACTTTTCATACCCAACATATGCCAAGTACTGAAAGCGGCAGTGAGTCACATTTTGCACAAACTCCCCTGCAGTTCTCAAAATATCCCAAATATCCCCATTTCGAGGCCTAAGCCATATTTTGGACCCAAATTCTGGCTCTCTGCACGTATTCACAGTTTGAAATTACGACTTTTTATACCCAACATATGCCAAGTACTGAAAGAGGCGTTTAGTCACATTTGTTCCAAACCTCCCTGAAGTTTTCAAAATATCCCAAACATCCCAATTTCGAGGCCTGAGCCATATTTTGGAGCCAAGTTCTGGCTCTCTGCACGTATTCGCAGTTTGAAATTACGAATTTTTATACCCAACATATGCCAAGTACTGAAAGCGGCAGTGAGTCACATTTGGCACAAACTCCCCGGCAGTTTTCAAAATATCCTAAATATCCCAATTTCGAGGCCTGCGCCATATTTTGGAGCCAAGTTCTGGCTCTCTGCACGTATTTGCAGTTTGAAATTACGACTTTTTATACCCAACATATGCCAAGTACTGAAAGCGGCAGTGAGTCACATTTTGCACAAACTCCCCTGCAGTTCTCAAAATATCCCAAATATCCCCATTTCGAGGCCTAAGCCATATTTTGGACCCAAATTCTGGCTCTCTGCACGTATTCACAGTTTGAAATTACGACTTTTTATACCCAACATATGCCAAGTACTGAAAGCGGCGTTTAGTCACATTTGTCCCAAACCTCCCTGAAGTTTTCAAAATATCCCAAACATCCCAATTTCGAGGCCTGAGCCATATTTTGGAGCCAAGTTCTGGCTCTCTGCACGTATTCGCAGTTTGAAATTACGACTTTTTATACCCAACATATGCCAAGTACTGAAAGCGGCGTTTGGTCACATTTGTCTCAATCCCCCTTGCAGTTTTCAAAATATCCCAAACATTCCAATTTCGGGGCCTGAGCCATATTTTGGAGCAAACTTCTGGCTCTCTGCACGTATCCGCAGTTTGAAATTACGACTTTTTATACCCAACATATGCCAAGTACTGAAAGCGGCGTTTAGTCACATTTGTCCCAAACCTCCCTAAAGTTTTCAAAATATCCCAAACATCCCAATTTCGAGGCCTGAGCTATATTTTGAAGCCAAATTCTGGCTCTCTGCACGTATTCGCAGTTTGATATTACGACTTTTTATACCCAACATATGCCAAGTACTGAAAGCGGCGTTTGGTCACATTTGTCTCAAACCTTCCTGCAGTTTTCAAAATATCCCAAACATCCCAATATCGAGGACTGAGCCATATTTTGGAGCCGAATTCTGGCTCTCTGCACGTATTCGCAGTTTGAAATTACGACTTTTTATAACCAACATATTCCAAGTACTGAAAGCGGCGTTTAGTCACATTTGTCCCAAACCTCCCTGAAGTTTTCAAAATATCCCAAACATCCCAATTTCGAGGCCTGAGCCATATTTTGAAGCCAAATTCTGGCTCTCTGCACGTATTCGCAGTTTGATATTACGAATATTTATACCCAACATATGCCAAGTACTGAAAGCGGCAGTGAGACACATTTTGCAAAAACTCCCTTGCAATTTTCAAAATATCCCAAATATCTCAATTTCGAGGCCTAAGCCATATTTTGGAGCAAAATTCTGGCTCTCTGCACGTATTCGCAGTTTGAAATTACGACTTTTTATACCCAACATATGCCAAGTACTGAAAGCAGCGTTTAGTCACATTGGTCCCAAACCTCCCTGAAGTTTTCAAAATATCCCAAACATCCCAATTTCGAGGCCTGAGCCATATTTTGGAGCCAAGTTCTGGCTCTCTGTACATATTCGCAGTTTGAAATTACGAATTTTTATACCCAACATATGCCAAGTACTGAAAGCGGCAGTGAGTCACATTTTGCACAAACTCCCCTGCAGTTTTCAAAGTATCCTAAATATCCCAATTTCGAGGCCTGAGCCATATTTTGAAGCCAAGTTCTGGCTCTCTGCACGTATTCGCAGCTTGAAATTACGACTTTTTATACCCAACATATGCCAAGTACTGAAAGCGGCAGTGAGTCACATTTTGCACAAACTCCCCTGCAGTTTTCAAAATATCCCAAATATCCCAATTTCGAGGCCTAAGTCATATTTTGGAGCCAAATTCTGGCTCTCTGCACGTATTAGCAGTTTGAAATTACGATTTTTTTTTTTACCCAACATATGCCAAGTACTGAAAGCGGCGTTGGTCACATTTGTCTCAAATCCCCCCGCAGTTTTCAAAATATCCAAAACATCCCAATTTCGAGGCCTGAGCAATATTTTGGAGCCAAATTTTGGCTCTCTGCACGTATTCGCAGTTTGAATTTACAACTTCTTTTATACCCAACATATGCCAAGTACTGAAAGCGGCGTTTGGTCACATTTGTCTCAATCCCTCTTGCAGTTTACAAAATATCCCAAACATTCCAATTTCGAGGCCTGAGCCATATTTTGGAGCCAAATTCTGGCTCTCTGCACATATTCGCAGTTTGAAATTACGATTTTTTATACCCAACATATGCCAAGTACTGAAAGCGGCAGTGAGACACATTTTGCACAAACTCCCCTGCAGTTTTCAAAATAACCCAAATAACCCAATTTCGAGGCCTGAGCCATATTTTGGAACAAAATTCTGGCTCTCTGCACATATTCGCAGTTTGAAATTACGACTTTTTATACCCAACATATGCCAAGTACTGAAAGCGACGTTTAGTCACATTTGTCCCAAACCTCCCTAAAGTTTTCAAAATATCCCAAACATCCCAATTTCGAGGCATGAGCTATATTTTGGAGCCAAATTCTGGCTCTCTGCACGTATTCGCAATTTGATATTACGACTATTTATACAAAACATATGCCAAGTAGTGAAAGCGGCAGTGAGTCACCTTTTGCACAAACTCCCCTGCAGTTTTTAAAATATCCCAAATATCCCAATTTCGAGGCCTAAGCCATATTTTGGAGCCAAATTCTCTCTCTCTGCACGTATTCCCAGTTTGAAATTACGAGTTTTTTATACCCAACATATGCCAAGTACTGAAAGCGGCGTTTGGTCACATTTGTCTCAATCCCCCTTGCAGTTTTCAAAATATCCCAAACATTCCAATTTCGGGGCCTGAGCCATATTTTGGAGCCAAATTCTGGCTCTCTGCACGTATTCGCAGTTTGAAATTACGACTTTTTATACCCAACATATGCCAAGTACTGAAAGCGGCGTTTAGTCACATTTGTCCCAAACCTCCCTGAAGTTTTCAAAATATCCCAAACATCCCAATATCGAGGACCGAGCCATATTTTGGAGCCAAATTCTGGCTCTCTGCACGTATTCGCAGTTTGAAATTACGACTTTTTATACCCAACATATGCCGAGTACTGAAAGCGGCAGTGAGTCACATTTTGCAAAAACTCCCTTGCAATTTTCAAAATATCCCAAATATCTCAATTTCGAGGCCTAAGCCATATTTTGGAGCCAAATTCTGGCTCTCTGCATGTATTCGCAGTTTGAAATTACGACTTTTTATACCCAACATATGCCAAGTACTGAAAGCAGCGTTTAGTCACATTGGTCCCAAACCTCCCTGAAGTTTTCAAAATATCCCAAACATCCCAATTTCGAGGCCTGAGCCATATTTTGGAGCCAAGTTCTGGCTCTCTGTACATATTCGCAGTTTGAAATTACGAATTTTTATACCCAACATATGCCAAGTACTGAAAGCGGCAGTGAGTCACATTTTGCACAAACTCCCCTGCAGTTTTCAAAGTATCCTAAATATCCCAATTTCGAGGCCTGAGCCATATTTTGAAGCCAAGTTCTGGCTCTCTGCACGTATTCGCAGCTTGAAATTACGACTTTTTATACCCAACATATGCCAAGTACTGAAAGCGGCAGTGAGTCACATTTTGCACAAACTTCCCTGCAGTTTTCAAAATATCCCAAATATCCCAATTTCGAGGCCTAAGTCATATTTTGGAGCCAAATTCTGGCTCTCTGCACGTATTAGCAGTTTGAAATTACGAATTTTTTTTTTACCCAACATATGCCAAGTACTGAAAGCGGCGTTGGTCACATTTGTCTCAAATCCCCCCGCAGTTTTCAAAATATCCAAAACATCCCAATTTCGAGGCCTGAGCAATATTTTGGAGCCAAATTTTGGCTCTCTGCACGTATTCGCAGTTTGAATTTACAACTTCTTTTATACCCAACATATGCCAAGTACTGAAAGCGGCGTTTGGTCACATTTGTCTCAATCCCTCTTGCAGTTTACAAAATATCCCAAACATTCCAATTTCGAGGCCTGAGCCATATTTTGGAGCCAAATTCTGGCTCTCTGCACATATTCGCAGTTTGAAATTACGATTTTTTATACCCAACATATGCCAAGTACTGAAAGCGGCAGTGAGACACATTTTGCACAAACTCCCCTGCAGTTTTCAAAATAACCCAAATAACCCAATTTCGAGGCCTGAGCCATATTTTGGAGCCAAGTTCTGGCTCTCTGCACGTATTCGCAGTTTGAAATTACGACTTTTTATACCCAACATATGCCGAGTACTGAAAGCGGCAGTGAGTCACATTTTGCACAAACTCCCCTGCAGTTTTCAAAATACCCCAAATATCCCCATTTCGAGGCCTAAGCCATATTTTGGAGCCAAGTTCTGGCTCTCTGCACGTATTTGCAGTTTGAAATTACGACTTTTCATACCCAACATATGCCAAGTACTGAAAGCGGCAGTGAGTCACATTTTGCACAAACTCCCCTGCAGTTCTCAAAATATCCCAAATATCCCCATTTCGAGGCCTAAGCCATATTTTGGAGCCAAGTTCTGGCTCTCTGCACGTATTTGCAGTTTGAAATTTCGACTTTTCATACCCAACATATGCCAAGTACTGAAAGCGGCAGTGAGTCACATTTTGCACAAACTCCCCTGCAGTTCTCAAAATATCCCAAATATCCCCATTTCGAGGCCTAAGCCATATTTTGGACCCAAATTCTGGCTCTCTGCACGTATTCACAGTTTGAAATTACGACTTTTCATACCCAACATATGCCAAGTACTGAAAGCGGCAGTGAGTCACATTTTGCACAAACTCCCCTGCAGTTCTCAAAATATCCCAAATATCCCCATTTCGAGGCCTAAGCCATATTTTGGACCCAAATTCTGGCTCTCTGCACGTATTCACAGTTTGAAATTACGACTTTTTATACCCAACATATGCCAAGTACTGAAAGAGGCGTTTAGTCACATTTGTTCCAAACCTCCCTGAAGTTTTCAAAATATCCCAAACATCCCAATTTCGAGGCCTGAGCCATATTTTGGAGCCAAGTTCTGGCTCTCTGCACGTATTCGCAGTTTGAAATTACGAATTTTTATACCCAACATATGCCAAGTACTGAAAGCGGCAGTGAGTCACATTTGGCACAAACTCCCCTGCAGTTTTCAAAATATCCTAAATATCCCAATTTCGAGGCCTGCGCCATATTTTGGAGCCAAGTTCTGGCTCTCTGCACGTATTTGCAGTTTGAATTTACGACTTTTTATACCCAACATATGCCAAGTACTGAAAGCGGCAGTGGGTCACATTTTGCACAAACTCCCCTGCAGTTCTCAAAATATCCCAAATATCCCCATTTCGAGGCCTAAGCCATATTTTGGACCCAAATTCTGGCTCTCTGCACGTATTCACAGTTTGAAATTACGACTTTTTATACCCAACATATGCCAAGTACTGAAAGCGGCGTTTAGTCACATTTGTCCCAAACCTCCCTGAAGTTTTCAAAATATCCCAAACATCCCAATTTCGAGGCCTGAGCCATATTTTGGAGCCAAGTTCTGGCTCTCTGCACGTATTCGCAGTTTGAAATTACGACTTTTTATACCCAACATATGCCAAGTACTGAAAGCGGCGTTTGGTCACATTTGTCTCAATCCCCCTTGCAGTTTTCAAAGTATCCTAAATATCCCAATTTCGAGGCCTGAGCCATATTTTGAAGCCAAGTTCTGGCTCTCTGCACGTATTCGCAGCTTGAAATTACGACTTTTTATACCCAACATATGCCAAGTACTGAAAGCGGCAGTGAGTCACATTTTGCACAAACTCCCCTGCAGTTTTCAAAATATCCCAAATATCCCAATTTCGAGGCCTAAGTCATATTTTGGAGCCAAATTCTGGCTCTCTGCACGTATTAGCAGTTTGAAATTACGACTTTTTTTTTTACCCAACATATGCCAAGTACTGAAAGCGGCGTTGGTCACATTTGTCTCAAATCCCCCCGCAGTTTTCAAAATATCCAAAACATCCCAATTTCGAGGCCTGAGCAATATTTTGGAGCCAAATTTTGGCTCTCTGCACGTATTCGCAGTTTGAATTTACAACTTCTTTTATACCCAACAAATGCCAAGTACTGAAAGCGGCGTTTGGTCACATTTGTCTCAATCCCTCTTGCAGTTTACAAAATATCCCAAACATTCCAATTTCGAGGCCTGAGCCATATTTTGGAGCCAAATTCTGGCTCTCTGCACATATTCGCAGTTTGAAATTACGATTTTTTATACCCAACATATGCCAAGTACTGAAAGCGGCAGTGAGACACATTTTGCACAAACTCCCCTGCAGTTTTCAAAATATCCCAAATATCCCAATTTCGTGGCCTGAGCCATATTTTGGAGCAAAATTCTGGCTCTCTGCACGTATTCGCAGTTTGAAATTACGAATTTTTATACCCAACATATGCCAAGTACTGAAAGCGGCAGTGAGTCACATTTTGCACAAACTCCCCTGCAGTTTTCAAAATATCCCAAATATCCCAATTTCGAGGCCTAAGTCATATTTTGGAGCCAAATTCTGGCTCTCTGCACGTATTAGCAGTTTGAAATTACGACTTTTTTTTTTACCCAACATATGCCAAGTACTGAAAGCGGCGTTGGTCACATTTGTCTCAAATCCCCCCGCAGTTTTCAAAATATCCAAAACATCCCAATTTCGAGGCCTGAGCAATATTTTGGAGCCAAATTTTGGCTCTCTGCACGTATTCGCAGTTTGAATTTACAACTTCTTTTATACCCAACATATGCCAAGTACTGAAAGCGGCGTTTGGTCACATTTGTCTCAATCCCTCTTGCAGTTTACAAAATATCCCAAACATTCCAATTTCGAGGCCTGAGCCATATTTTGGAGCCAAATTCTGGCTCTCTGCACATATTCGCAGTTTGAAATTACGATTTTTTATACCCAACATATGCCAAGTACTGAAAGCGGCAGTGAGACACATTTTGCACAAACTCCCCTGCAGTTTTCAAAATATCCCAAATATCCCAATTTCGAGGCCTGAGAAATATTTTGGAGCAAAATTTTGGCTCTCTGCACGTATTCGCAGTTTGAAATTACGAATTTTTATACCCAACATATGCCAAGTACTGAAAGCGGCAGTGAGTCACATTTTGCACAAACTCCCCTGCAGTTTTCAAAATAACCCAAATAACCCAATTTCGAGGCCTGAGCCATATTTTGGAGCCAAGTTCTGGCTCTCTGCACGTATTCGCAGTTTGAAATTACGACTTTTTATACCCAACATATGCCGAGTACTGAAAGCGGCAGTGAGTCACATTTTGCACAAACTCCCCTGCAGTTTTCAAAATACCCCAAATATCCCCATTTCGAGGCCTAAGCCATATTTTCGAGCCAAGTTCTGGCTCTCTGCACGTATTTGCAGTTTGAAATTACGACTTTTCATACCCAACATATGCCAAGTACTGAAAGCGGCAGTGAGTCACATTTTGCACAAACTCCCCTGCAGTTCTCAAAATATCCCAAATATCCCCATTTCGAGGCCTAAGCCATATTTTGGACCCAAATTCTGGCTCTCTGCACGTATTCACAGTTTGAAATTACGACTTTTTATACCCAACATATGCCAAGTACTGAAAGAGGCGTTTAGTCACATTTGTTCCAAACCTCCCTGAAGTTTTCAAAATATCCCAAACATCCCAATTTCGAGGCCTGAGCCATATTTTGGAGCCAAGTTCTGGCTCTCTGCACGTATTCGCAGTTTGAAATTACGAATTTTTATACCCAACATATGCCAAGTACTGAAAGCGGCAGTGAGTCACATTTGGCACAAACTCCCCGGCAGTTTTCAAAATATCCTAAATATCCCAATTTCGAGGCCTGCGCCATATTTTGGAGCCAAGTTCTGGCTCTCTGCACGTATTTGCAGTTTGAAATTACGACTTTTTATACCCAACATATGCCAAGTACTGAAAGCGGCAGTGAGTCACATTTTGCACAAACTCCCCTGCAGTTCTCAAAATATCCCAAATATCCCCATTTCGAGGCCTAAGCCATATTTTGGACCCAAATTCTGGCTCTCTGCACGTATTCACAGTTTGAAATTACGACTTTTTATACCCAACATATGCCAAGTACTGAAAGCGGCGTTTAGTCACATTTGTCCCAAACCTCCCTGAAGTTTTCAAAATATCCCAAACATCCCAATTTCGAGGCCTGAGCCATATTTTGGAGCCAAGTTCTGGCTCTCTGCACGTATTCGCAGTTTGAAATTACGACTTTTTATACCCAACATATGCCAAGTACTGAAAGCGGCGTTTGGTCACATTTGTCTCAATCCCCCTTGCAGTTTTCAAAATATCCCAAACATTCCAATTTCGGGGCCTGAGCCATATTTTGGAGCAAACTTCTGGCTCTCTGCACGTATCCGCAGTTTGAAATTACGACTTTTTATACCCAACATATGCCAAGTACTGAAAGCGGCGTTTAGTCACATTTGTCCCAAACCTCCCTAAAGTTTTCAAAATATCCCAAACATCCCAATTTCGAGGCCTGAGCTATATTTTGAAGCCAAATTCTGGCTCTCTGCACGTATTCGCAGTTTGATATTACGACTTTTTATACCCAACATATGCCAAGTACTGAAAGCGGCGTTTGGTCACATTTGTCTCAAACCTTCCTGCAGTTTTCAAAATATCCCAAACATCCCAATATCGAGGACTGAGCCATATTTTGGAGCCGAATTCTGGCTCTCTGCACGTATTCGCAGTTTGAAATTACGACTTTTTATAACCAACATATTCCAAGTACTGAAAGCGGCGTTTAGTCACATTTGTCCCAAACCTCCCTGAAGTTTTCAAAATATCCCAAACATCCCAATTTCGAGGCCTGAGCCATATTTTGAAGCCAAATTCTGGCTCTCTGCACGTATTCGCAGTTTGATATTACGAATATTTATACCCAACATATGCCAAGTACTGAAAGCGGCAGTGAGACACATTTTGCAAAAACTCCCTTGCAATTTTCAAAATATCCCAAATATCTCAATTTCGAGGCCTAAGCCATATTTTGGAGCAAAATTCTGGCTCTCTGCACGTATTCGCAGTTTGAAATTACGACTTTTTATACCCAACATATGCCAAGTACTGAAAGCAGCGTTTAGTCACATTGGTCCCAAACCTCCCTGAAGTTTTCAAAATATCCCAAACATCCCAATTTCGAGGCCTGAGCCATATTTTGGAGCCAAGTTCTGGCTCTCTGTACATATTCGCAGTTTGAAATTACGAATTTTTATACCCAACATATGCCAAGTACTGAAAGCGGCAGTGAGTCACATTTTGCACAAACTCCCCTGCAGTTTTCAAAGTATCCTAAATATCCCAATTTCGAGGCCTGAGCCATATTTTGAAGCCAAGTTCTGGCTCTCTGCACGTATTCGCAGCTTGAAATTACGACTTTTTATACCCAACATATGCCAAGTACTGAAAGCGGCAGTGAGTCACATTTTGCACAAACTCCCCTGCAGTTTTCAAAATATCCCAAATATCCCAATTTCGAGGCCTAAGTCATATTTTGGAGCCAAATTCTGGCTCTCTGCACGTATTAGCAGTTTGAAATTACGAATTTTTTTTTTACCCAACATATGCCAAGTACTGAAAGCGGCGTTGGTCACATTTGTCTCAAATCCCCCCGCAGTTTTCAAAATATCCAAAACATCCCAATTTCGAGGCCTGAGCAATATTTTGGAGCCAAATTTTGGCTCTCTGCACGTATTCGCAGTTTGAATTTACAACTTCTTTTATACCCAACATATGCCAAGTACTGAAAGCGGCGTTTGGTCACATTTGTCTCAATCCCTCTTGCAGTTTACAAAATATCCCAAACATTCCAATTTCGAGGCCTGAGCCATATTTTGGAGCCAAATTCTGGCTCTCTGCACATATTCGCAGTTTGAAATTACGATTTTTTATACCCAACATATGCCAAGTACTGAAGCGGCAGTGAGACACATTTTGCACAAACTCCCCTGCAGTTTTCAAAATAACCCAAATAACCCAATTTCGAGGCCTGAGCCATATTTTGGACCCAAATTCTGGCTCTCTGCACGTATTCACAGTTTGAAATTACGACTTTTTATACCCAACATATGCCAAGTACTGAAAGCAGCGTTTAGTCACATTTGTTCCAAACCTCCCTGAAGTTTTCAAAATATCCCAAACATCCCAATTTCGAGGCCTGAGCCATATTTTGGAGCCAAGTTCTGGCTCTCTGCACGTATTCGCAGTTTGAAATTACGAATTTTTATACCCAACATATGCCAAGTACTGAAAGCGGCAGTGAGTCACATTTGGCACAAACTCCCCTGCAGTTTTCAAAATATCCTAAATATCCCAATTTCGAGGCCTGCGCCATATTTTGGAGCCAAGTTCTGGCTCTCTGCACGTATTTGCAGTTTGAAATTACGACTTTTTATACCCAACATATGCCAAGTACTGAAAGCGGCAGTGAGTCACATTTTGCACAAACTCCCCTGCAGTTCTCAAAATATCCCAAATATCCCCATTTCGAGGCCTAAGCCATATTTTGGACCCAAATTCTTGCTCTCTGCACGTATTCACAGTTTGAAATTACGACTTTTTATACCCAACATATGCCAAGTACTGAAAGCGGCGTTTAGTCACATTTGTCCCAAACCTCCCTGAAGTTTTCAAAATATCCCAAACATCCCAATTTCGAGGCCTGAGCCATATTTTGGAGCCAAGTTCTGGCTCTCTGCACGTATTCGCAGTTTGAAATTACGACTTTTTATACCCAACATATGCCAAGTACTGAAAGCGGCGTTTGGTCACATTTGTCTCAATCCCCCTTGCAGTTTTCAAAATATCCCAAACATTCCAATTTCGGGGCCTGAGCCATATTTTGGAGCAAACTTCTGGCTCTCTGCACGTATCCGCAGTTTGAAATTACGACTTTTTATACCCAACATATGCCAAGTACTGAAAGCGGCGTTTAGTCACATTTGTCCCAAACCTCCCTAAAGTTTTCAAAATATCCCAAACATCCCAATTTCGAGGCCTGAGCTATATTTTGAAGCCAAATTCTGGCTCTCTGCACGTATTCGCAGTTTGATATTACGACTTTTTATACCCAACATATGCCAAGTACTGAAAGCGGCGTTTGGTCACATTTGTCTCAAACCTCCCTGCAGTTTTCAAAATATCCCAAACATCCCAATATCGAGGACTGAGCCATATTTTGGAGCCGAATTCTGGCTCTCTGCACGTATTCGCAGTTTGAAATTACGACTTTTTATACCCAACATATTCCAAGTACTGAAAGCGGCGTTTAGTCACATTTGTCCCAAACCTCCCTGAAGTTTTCAAAATATCCCAAACATCCCAATTTCGAGGCCTGAGCCATATTTTGGAGCCAAGTTCTGGCTCTCTGCACGTATTCGCAGTTTGAAATTACGACTTTTTATACCCAACATATGCCAAGTACTGAAAGCGGCGTTTGGTCACATTTGTCTCAATCCCCCTTGCAGTTTTCAAAATATCCCAAACATTCCAATTTCGGGGCCTGAGCCATATTTTGGAGCAAACTTCTGGCTCTCTGCACGTATCCGCAGTTTGAAATTACGACTTTTTATACCCAACATATGCCAAGTACTGAAAGCGGCGTTTAGTCACATTTGTCCCAAACCTCCCTAAAGTTTTCAAAATATCCCAAACATCCCAATTTCGAGGCCTGAGCTATATTTTGAAGCCAAATTCTGGCTCTCTGCACGTATTCGCAGTTTGATATTACGACTTTTTATACCCAACATATGCCAAGTACTGAAAGCGGCGTTTGGTCACATTTGTCTCAAACCTTCCTGCAGTTTTCAAAATATCCCAAACATCCCAATATCGAGGACTGAGCCATATTTTGGAGCCGAATTCTGGCTCTCTGCACGTATTCGCAGTTTGAAATTACGACTTTTTATAACCAACATATTCCAAGTACTGAAAGCGGCGTTTAGTCACATTTGTCCCAAACCTCCCTGAAGTTTTCAAAATATCCCAAACATCCCAATTTCGAGGCCTGAGCCATATTTTGAAGCCAAATTCTGGCTCTCTGCACGTATTCGCAGTTTGATATTACGAATATTTATACCCAACATATGCCAAGTACTGAAAGCGGCAGTGAGACACATTTTGCAAAAACTCCCTTGCAATTTTCAAAATATCCCAAATATCTCAATTTCGAGGCCTAAGCCATATTTTGGAGCAAAATTCTGGCTCTCTGCACGTATTCGCAGTTTGAAATTACGACTTTTTATACCCAACATATGCCAAGTACTGAAAGCAGCGTTTAGTCACATTGGTCCCAAACCTCCCTGAAGTTTTCAAAATATCCCAAACATCCCAATTTCGAGGCCTGAGCCATATTTTGGAGCCAAGTTCTGGCTCTCTGTACATATTCGCAGTTTGAAATTACGAATTTTTATACCCAACATATGCCAAGTACTGAAAGCGGCAGTGAGTCACATTTTGCACAAACTCCCCTGCAGTTTTCAAAGTATCCTAAATATCCCAATTTCGAGGCCTGAGCCATATTTTGAAGCCAAGTTCTGGCTCTCTGCACGTATTCGCAGCTTGAAATTACGACTTTTTATACCCAACATATGCCAAGTACTGAAAGCGGCAGTGAGTCACATTTTGCACAAACTCCCCTGCAGTTTTCAAAATATCCCAAATATCCCAATTTCGAGGCCTAAGTCATATTTTGGAGCCAAATTCTGGCTCTCTGCACGTATTAGCAGTTTGAAATTACGAATTTTTTTTTTACCCAACATATGCCAAGTACTGAAAGCGGCGTTGGTCACATTTGTCTCAAATCCCCCCGCAGTTTTCAAAATATCCAAAACATCCCAATTTCGAGGCCTGAGCAATATTTTGGAGCCAAATTTTGGCTCTCTGCACGTATTCGCAGTTTGAATTTACAACTTCTTTTATACCCAACATATGCCAAGTACTGAAAGCGGCGTTTGGTCACATTTGTCTCAATCCCTCTTGCAGTTTACAAAATATCCCAAACATTCCAATTTCGAGGCCTGAGCCATATTTTGGAGCCAAATTCTGGCTCTCTGCACATATTCGCAGTTTGAAATTACGATTTTTTATACCCAACATATGCCAAGTACTGAAGCGGCAGTGAGACACATTTTGCACAAACTCCCCTGCAGTTTTCAAAATAACCCAAATAACCCAATTTCGAGGCCTGAGCCATATTTTGGAGCCAAGTTCTGGCTCTCTGCACGTATTTGCAGTTTGAAATTACGACTTTTCATACCCAACATATGCCAAGTACTGAAAGCGGCAGTGAGTCACATTTTGCACAAACTCCCCTGCAGTTCTCAAAATATCCCAAATATCCCCATTTCGAGGCCTAAGCCATATTTTGGACCCAAATTCTGGCTCTCTGCACGTATTCACAGTTTGAAATTACGACTTTTTATACCCAACATATGCCAAGTACTGAAAGCAGCGTTTAGTCACATTTGTTCCAAACCTCCCTGAAGTTTTCAAAATATCCCAAACATCCCAATTTCGAGGCCTGAGCCATATTTTGGAGCCAAGTTCTGGCTCTCTGCACGTATTCGCAGTTTGAAATTACGAATTTTTATACCCAACATATGCCAAGTACTGAAAGCGGCAGTGAGTCACATTTGGCACAAACTCCCCTGCAGTTTTCAAAATATCCTAAATATCCCAATTTCGAGGCCTGCGCCATATTTTGGAGCCAAGTTCTGGCTCTCTGCACGTATTTGCAGTTTGAAATTACGACTTTTTATACCCAACATATGCCAAGTACTGAAAGCGGCAGTGAGTCACATTTTGCACAAACTCCCCTGCAGTTCTCAAAATATCCCAAATATCCCCATTTCGAGGCCTAAGCCATATTTTGGACCCAAATTCTTGCTCTCTGCACGTATTCACAGTTTGAAATTACGACTTTTTATACCCAACATATGCCAAGTACTGAAAGCGGCGTTTAGTCACATTTGTCCCAAACCTCCCTGAAGTTTTCAAAATATCCCAAACATCCCAATTTCGAGGCCTGAGCCATATTTTGGAGCCAAGTTCTGGCTCTCTGCACGTATTCGCAGTTTGAAATTACGACTTTTTATACCCAACATATGCCAAGTACTGAAAGCGGCGTTTGGTCACATTTGTCTCAATCCCCCTTGCAGTTTTCAAAATATCCCAAACATTCCAATTTCGGGGCCTGAGCCATATTTTGGAGCAAACTTCTGGCTCTCTGCACGTATCCGCAGTTTGAAATTACGACTTTTTATACCCAACATATGCCAAGTACTGAAAGCGGCGTTTAGTCACATTTGTCCCAAACCTCCCTAAAGTTTTCAAAATATCCCAAACATCCCAATTTCGAGGCCTGAGCTATATTTTGAAGCCAAATTCTGGCTCTCTGCACGTATTCGCAGTTTGATATTACGACTTTTTATACCCAACATATGCCAAGTACTGAAAGCGGCGTTTGGTCACATTTGTCTCAAACCTCCCTGCAGTTTTCAAAATATCCCAAACATCCCAATATCGAGGACTGAGCCATATTTTGGAGCCGAATTCTGGCTCTCTGCACGTATTCGCAGTTTGAAATTACGACTTTTTATACCCAACATATTCCAAGTACTGAAAGCGGCGTTTAGTCACATTTGTCCCAAACCTCCCTGAAGTTTTCAAAATATCCCAAACATCCCAATTTCGAGGCCTGAGCCATATTTTGGAGCCAAGTTCTGGCTCTCTGCACGTATTCGCAGTTTGAAATTACGACTTTTTATACCCAACATATGCCAAGTACTGAAAGCGGCGTTTGGTCACATTTGTCTCAATCCCCCTTGCAGTTTTCAAAATATCCCAAACATTCCAATTTCGGGGCCTGAGCCATATTTTGGAGCAAACTTCTGGCTCTCTGCACGTATCCGCAGTTTGAAATTACGACTTTTTATACCCAACATATGCCAAGTACTGAAAGCGGCGTTTAGTCACATTTGTCCCAAACCTCCCTAAAGTTTTCAAAATATCCCAAACATCCCAATTTCGAGGCCTGAGCTATATTTTGAAGCCAAATTCTGGCTCTCTGCACGTATTCGCAGTTTGATATTACGACTTTTTATACCCAACATATGCCAAGTACTGAAAGCGGCGTTTGGTCACATTTGTCTCAAACCTTCCTGCAGTTTTCAAAATATCCCAAACATCCCAATATCGAGGACTGAGCCATATTTTGGAGCCGAATTCTGGCTCTCTGCACGTATTCGCAGTTTGAAATTACGACTTTTTATAACCAACATATTCCAAGTACTGAAAGCGGCGTTTAGTCACATTTGTCCCAAACCTCCCTGAAGTTTTCAAAATATCCCAAACATCCCAATTTCGAGGCCTGAGCCATATTTTGAAGCCAAATTCTGGCTCTCTGCACGTATTCGCAGTTTGATATTACGAATATTTATACCCAACATATGCCAAGTACTGAAAGCGGCAGTGAGACACATTTTGCAAAAACTCCCTTGCAATTTTCAAAATATCCCAAATATCTCAATTTCGAGGCCTAAGCCATATTTTGGAGCAAAATTCTGGCTCTCTGCACGTATTCGCAGTTTGAAATTACGACTTTTTATACCCAACATATGCCAAGTACTGAAAGCAGCGTTTAGTCACATTGGTCCCAAACCTCCCTGAAGTTTTCAAAATATCCCAAACATCCCAATTTCGAGGCCTGAGCCATATTTTGGAGCCAAGTTCTGGCTCTCTGTACATATTCGCAGTTTGAAATTACGAATTTTTATACCCAACATATGCCAAGTACTGAAAGCGGCAGTGAGTCACATTTTGCACAAACTCCCCTGCAGTTTTCAAAGTATCCTAAATATCCCAATTTCGAGGCCTGAGCCATATTTTGAAGCCAAGTTCTGGCTCTCTGCACGTATTCGCAGCTTGAAATTACGACTTTTTATACCCAACATATGCCAAGTACTGAAAGCGGCAGTGAGTCACATTTTGCACAAACTCCCCTGCAGTTTTCAAAATATCCCAAATATCCCAATTTCGAGGCCTAAGTCATATTTTGGAGCCAAATTCTGGCTCTCTGCACGTATTAGCAGTTTGAAATTACGAATTTTTTTTTTACCCAACATATGCCAAGTACTGAAAGCGGCGTTGGTCACATTTGTCTCAAATCCCCCCGCAGTTTTCAAAATATCCAAAACATCCCAATTTCGAGGCCTGAGCAATATTTTGGAGCCAAATTTTGGCTCTCTGCACGTATTCGCAGTTTGAATTTACAACTTCTTTTATACCCAACATATGCCAAGTACTGAAAGCGGCGTTTGGTCACATTTGTCTCAATCCCTCTTGCAGTTTACAAAATATCCCAAACATTCCAATTTCGAGGCCTGAGCCATATTTTGGAGCCAAATTCTGGCTCTCTGCACATATTCGCAGTTTGAAATTACGATTTTTTATACCCAACATATGCCAAGTACTGAAGCGGCAGTGAGACACATTTTGCACAAACTCCCCTGCAGTTTTCAAAATAACCCAAATAACCCAATTTCGAGGCCTGAGCCATATTTTGGAGCCAAGTTCTGGCTCTCTGCACGTATTTGCAGTTTGAAATTACGACTTTTCATACCCAACATATGCCAAGTACTGAAAGCGGCAGTGAGTCACATTTTGCACAAACTCCCCTGCAGTTCTCAAAATATCCCAAATATCCCAATTTCGAGGCCTAAGCCATATTTTGGACCCAAATTCTGGCTCTCTGCACGTATTCACAGTTTGAAATTACGACTTTTTATACCCAACATATGCCAAGTACTGAAAGAGGCGTTTAGTCACATTTGTTCCAAACCTCCCTGAAGTTTTCAAAATATCCCAAACATCCCAATTTCGAGGCCTGAGCCATATTTTGGAGCCAAGTTCTGGCTCTCTGCACGTATTCGCAGTTTGAAATTACGAATTTTTATACCCAACATATGCCAAGTACTGAAAGCGGCAGTGAGTCACATTTGGCACAAACTCCCCTGCAGTTTTCAAAATATCCTAAATATCCCAATTTCGAGGCCTGCGCCATATTTTGGAGCCAAGTTCTGGCTCTCTGCACGTATTTGCAGTTTGAAATTACGACTTTTTATACCCAACATATGCCAAGTACTGAAAGCGGCAGTGAGTCACATTTTGCACAAACTCCCCTGCAGTTCTCAAAATATCCCAAATATCCCCATTTCGAGGCCTAAGCCATATTTTGGACCCAAATTCTTGCTCTCTGCACGTATTCACAGTTTGAAATTACGACTTTTTATACCCAACATATGCCAAGTACTGAAAGCGGCGTTTAGTCACATTTGTCCCAAACCTCCCTGAAGTTTTCAAAATATCCCAAACATCCCAATTTCGAGGCCTGAGCCATATTTTGGAGCCAAGTTCTGGCTCTCTGCACGTATTCGCAGTTTGAAATTACGACTTTTTATACCCAACATATGCCAAGTACTGAAAGCGGCGTTTGGTCACATTTGTCTCAATCCCCCTTGCAGTTTTCAAAATATCCCAAACATTCCAATTTCGGGGCCTGAGCCATATTTTGGAGCAAACTTCTGGCTCTCTGCACGTATCCGCAGTTTGAAATTACGACTTTTTATACCCAACATATGCCAAGTACTGAAAGCGGCGTTTAGTCACATTTGTCCCAAACCTCCCTAAAGTTTTCAAAATATCCCAAACATCCCAATTTCGAGGCCTGAGCTATATTTTGAAGCCAAATTCTGGCTCTCTGCACGTATTCGCAGTTTGATATTACGACTTTTTATACCCAACATATGCCAAGTACTGAAAGCGGCGTTTGGTCACATTTGTCTCAAACCTCCCTGCAGTTTTCAAAATATCCCAAACATCCCAATATCGAGGACTGAGCCATATTTTGGAGCCGAATTCTGGCTCTCTGCACGTATTCGCAGTTTGAAATTACGACTTTTTATACCCAACATATTCCAAGTACTGAAAGCGGCGTTTAGTCACATTTGTCCCAAACCTCCCTGAAGTTTTCAAAATATCCCAAACATCCCAATTTCGAAGCCTGAGCCATATTTTGGAGCCAGGTTCTGGCTCTCTGTACATATTCGCAGTTTGAAATTACGAATTTTTATACCCAACATATGCCAAGTACTGAAAGCGGCAGTGAGTCACATTTTGCATAAACTCCCCTGCAGTTTTCAAAGTATCCTAAATATCCCAATTTCGAGGCCTGAGCCATATTTTGAAGCCAAGTTCTGGCTCTCTGCACGTATTCGCAGCTTGAAATTACGACTTTTTATACCCAACATATGCCAAGTACTGAAAGCGGCAGTGAGTCACATTTTGCACAAACTCCCCTGCAGTTTTCAAAATATCCCAAATATCCCAATTTCGAGGCCTAAGTCATATTTTGGAGCCAAATTCTGGCTCTCTGCACGTATTAGCAGTTTGAAATTACGACTTTTTTTTTTACCCAACATATGCCAAGTACTGAAAGCGGCGTTGGTCACATTTGTCTCAAATCCCCCCGCAGTTTTCAAAATAACCAAAACATCCCAATTTCGAGGCCTGAGCAATATTTTGGAGCCAAATTTTGGCTCTCTGCACGTATTCGCAGTTTGAATTTACAACTTCTTTTATACCCAACATATGCCAAGTACTGAAAGCGGCGTTTGGTCACATTTGTCTCAATCCCTCTTGCAGTTTACAAAATATCCCAAACATTCCAATTTCGAGGCCTGAGCCATATTTTGGAGCCAAATTCTGGCTCTCTGCACATATTCGCAGTTTGAAATTACGATTTTTTATACCCAACATATGCCAAGTACTGAAAGCGGCAGTGAGACACATTTTGCACAAACTCCCCTGCAGTTTTCAAAATATCCCAAATATCCCAATTTCGTGGCCTGAGCCATATTTTGGAGCAAAATTCTGGCTCTCTGCACGTATTCGCAGTTTGAAATTACGAATTTTTATACCCAACATATGCCAAGTACTGAAAGCGGCAGTGAGTCACATTTTGCACAAACTCCCCTGCAGTTTTCAAAATATCCCAAATATCTTAATTTCGAGGCCTAAGTCATATTTTGGAGCCAAATTCTGGCTCTCTGCACGTATTAGCAGTTTGAAATTACGACTTTTTTTTTTACCCAACATATGCCAAGTACTGAAAGCGGCGTTGGTCACATTTGTCTTAAATCCCCCCGCAGTTTTCAAAATATCCAAAACATCCCAATTTCGAGGCCTGAGCAATATTTTGGAGCCAAATTTTGGCTCTCTGCACGTATTCGCAGTTTGAATTTACAACTTCTTTTATACCCAACATATGCCAAGTACTGAAAGCGGCGTTTGGTCACATTTGTCTCAATCCCTCTTGCAGTTTACAAAATATCCCAAACATTCCAATTTCGAGGCCTGAGCCATATTTTGGAGCCAAATTCTGGCTCTCTGCACATATTCGCAGTTTGAAATTACGATTTTTTATACCCAACATATGCCAAGTACTGAAGCGGCAGTGAGACACATTTTGCACAAACTCCCCTGCAGTTTTCAAAATAACCCAAATAACCCAATTTCGAGGCCTGAGCCATATTTTGGAGCCAAGTTCTGGCTCTCTGCACGTATTTGCAGTTTGAAATTACGACTTTTCATACCCAACATATGCCAAGTACTGAAAGCGGCAGTGAGTCACATTTTGCACAAACTCCCCTGCAGTTCTCAAAATATCCCAAATATTCCAATTTCGAGGCCTAAGCCATATTTTGGACCCAAATTCTGGCTCTCTGCACGTATTCACAGTTTGAAATTACGACTTTTTATACCCAACATATGCCAAGTACTGAAAGAGGCGTTTAGTCACATTTGTTCCAAACCTCCCTGAAGTTTTCAAAATATCCCAAACATCCCAATTTCGAGGCCTGAGCCATATTTTGGAGCCAAGTTCTGGCTCTCTGCACGTATTCGCAGTTTGAAATTACGAATTTTTATACCCAACATATGCCAAGTACTGAAAGCGGCAGTGAGTCACATTTGGCACAAACTCCCCTGCAGTTTTCAAAATATCCTAAATATCCCAATTTCGAGGCCTGCGCCATATTTTGGAGCCAAGTTCTGGCTCTCTGCACGTATTTGCAGTTTGAAATTACGACTTTTTATACCCAACATATGCCAAGTACTGAAAGCGGCAGTGAGTCACATTTTGCACAAACTCCCCTGCAGTTCTCAAAATATCCCAAATATCCCCATTTCGAGGCCTAAGCCATATTTTGGACCCAAATTCTTGCTCTCTGCACGTATTCACAGTTTGAAATTACGACTTTTTATACCCAACATATGCCAAGTACTGAAAGCGGCGTTTAGTCACATTTGTCCCAAACCTCCCTGAAGTTTTCAAAATATCCCAAACATCCCAATTTCGAGGCCTGAGCCATATTTTGGAGCCAAGTTCTGGCTCTCTGCACGTATTCGCAGTTTGAAATTACGACTTTTTATACCCAACATATGCCAAGTACTGAAAGCGGCGTTTGGTCACATTTGTCTCAATCCCCCTTGCAGTTTTCAAAATATCCCAAACATTCCAATTTCGGGGCCTGAGCCATATTTTGGAGCAAACTTCTGGCTCTCTGCACGTATCCGCAGTTTGAAATTACGACTTTTTATACCCAACATATGCCAAGTACTGAAAGCGGCGTTTAGTCACATTTGTCCCAAACCTCCCTAAAGTTTTCAAAATATCCCAAACATCCCAATTTCGAGGCCTGAGCTATATTTTGAAGCCAAATTCTGGCTCTCTGCACGTATTCGCAGTTTGATATTACGACTTTTTATACCCAACATATGCCAAGTACTGAAAGCGGCGTTTGGTCACATTTGTCTCAAACCTCCCTGCAGTTTTCAAAATATCCCAAACATCCCAATATCGAGGACTGAGCCATATTTTGGAGCCGAATTCTGGCTCTCTGCACGTATTCGCAGTTTGAAATTACGACTTTTTATACCCAACATATTCCAAGTACTGAAAGCGGCGTTTAGTCACATTTGTCCCAAACCTCCCTGAAGTTTTCAAAATATCCCAAACATCCCAATTTCGAAGCCTGAGCCATATTTTGGAGCCAGGTTCTGGCTCTCTGTACATATTCGCAGTTTGAAATTACGAATTTTTATACCCAACATATGCCAAGTACTGAAAGCGGCAGTGAGTCACATTTTGCATAAACTCCCCTGCAGTTTTCAAAGTATCCTAAATATCCCAATTTCGAGGCCTGAGCCATATTTTGAAGCCAAGTTCTGGCTCTCTGCACGTATTCGCAGCTTGAAATTACGACTTTTTATACCCAACATATGCCAAGTACTGAAAGCGGCAGTGAGTCACATTTTGCACAAACTCCCCTGCAGTTTTCAAAATATCCCAAATATCCCAATTTCGAGGCCTAAGTCATATTTTGGAGCCAAATTCTGGCTCTCTGCACGTATTAGCAGTTTGAAATTACGACTTTTTTTTTTACCCAACATATGCCAAGTACTGAAAGCGGCGTTGGTCACATTTGTCTCAAATCCCCCCGCAGTTTTCAAAATAACCAAAACATCCCAATTTCGAGGCCTGAGCAATATTTTGGAGCCAAATTTTGGCTCTCTGCACGTATTCGCAGTTTGAATTTACAACTTCTTTTATACCCAACATATGCCAAGTACTGAAAGCGGCGTTTGGTCACATTTGTCTCAATCCCTCTTGCAGTTTACAAAATATCCCAAACATTCCAATTTCGAGGCCTGAGCCATATTTTGGAGCCAAATTCTGGCTCTCTGCACATATTCGCAGTTTGAAATTACGATTTTTTATACCCAACATATGCCAAGTACTGAAAGCGGCAGTGAGACACATTTTGCACAAACTCCCCTGCAGTTTTCAAAATATCCCAAATATCCCAATTTCGTGGCCTGAGCCATATTTTGGAGCAAAATTCTGGCTCTCTGCACGTATTCGCAGTTTGAAATTACGAATTTTTATACCCAACATATGCCAAGTACTGAAAGCGGCAGTGAGTCACATTTTGCACAAACTCCCCTGCAGTTTTCAAAATATCCCAAATATCTTAATTTCGAGGCCTAAGTCATATTTTGGAGCCAAATTCTGGCTCTCTGCACGTATTAGCAGTTTGAAATTACGACTTTTTTTTTTACCCAACATATGCCAAGTACTGAAAGCGGCGTTGGTCACATTTGTCTTAAATCCCCCCGCAGTTTTCAAAATATCCAAAACATCCCAATTTCGAGGCCTGAGCAATATTTTGGAGCCAAATTTTGGCTCTCTGCACGTATTCGCAGTTTGAATTTACAACTTCTTTTATACCCAACATATGCCAAGTACTGAAAGCGGCGTTTGGTCACATTTGTCTCAATCCCTCTTGCAGTTTACAAAATATCCCAAACATTCCAATTTCGAGGCCTGAGCCATATTTTGGAGCCAAATTCTGGCTCTCTGCACATATTCGCAGTTTGAAATTACGATTTTTTATACCCAACATATGCCAAGTACTGAAGCGGCAGTGAGACACATTTTGCACAAACTCCCCTGCAGTTTTCAAAATAACCCAAATAACCCAATTTCGAGGCCTGAGCCATATTTTGGAGCCAAGTTCTGGCTCTCTGCACGTATTTGCAGTTTGAAATTACGACTTTTCATACCCAACATATGCCAAGTACTGAAAGCGGCAGTGAGTCACATTTTGCACAAACTCCCCTGCAGTTCTCAAAATATCCCAAATATTCCAATTTCGAGGCCTAAGCCATATTTTGGACCCAAATTCTGGCTCTCTGCACGTATTCACAGTTTGAAATTACGACTTTTTATACCCAACATATGCCAAGTACTGAAAGAGGCGTTTAGTCACATTTGTTCCAAACCTCCCTGAAGTTTTCAAAATATCCCAAACATCCCAATTTCGAGGCCTGAGCCATATTTTGGAGCCAAGTTCTGGCTCTCTGCACGTATTCGCAGTTTGAAATTACGAATTTTTATACCCAACATATGCCAAGTACTGAAAGCGGCAGTGAGTCACATTTGGCACAAACTCCCCTGCAGTTTTCAAAATATCCTAAATATCCCAATTTCGAGGCCTGCGCCATATTTTGGAGCCAAGTTCTGGCTCTCTGCACGTATTTGCAGTTTGAAATTACGACTTTTTATACCCAACATATGCCAAGTACTGAAAGCGGCAGTGAGTCACATTTTGCACAAACTCCCCTGCAGTTCTCAAAATATCCCAAATATCCCCATTTCGAGGCCTAAGCCATATTTTGGACCCAAATTCTTGCTCTCTGCACGTATTCACAGTTTGAAATTACGACTTTTTATACCCAACATATGCCAAGTACTGAAAGCGGCGTTTAGTCACATTTGTCCCAAACCTCCCTGAAGTTTTCAAAATATCCCAAACATCCCAATTTCGAGGCCTGAGCCATATTTTGGAGCCAAGTTCTGGCTCTCTGCACGTATTCGCAGTTTGAAATTACGACTTTTTATACCCAACATATGCCAAGTACTGAAAGCGGCGTTTGGTCACATTTGTCTCAATCCCCCTTGCAGTTTTCAAAATATCCCAAACATTTCAATTTCGGGGCCTGAGCCATATTTTGGAGCAAACTTCTGGCTCTCTGCACGTATCCGCAGTTTGAAATTACGACTTTTTATACCCAACATATGCCAAGTACTGAAAGCGGCGTTTAGTCACATTTGTCCCAAACCTCCCTAAAGTTTTCAAAATATCCCAAACATCCCAATTTCGAGGCCTGAGCTATATTTTGAAGCCAAATTCTGGCTCTCTGCACGTATTCGCAGTTTGATATTACGACTTTTTATACCCAACATATGCCAAGTACTGAAAGCGGCGTTTGGTCACATTTGTCTCAAACCTCCCTGCAGTTTTCAAAATATCCCAAACATCCCAATATCGAGGACTGAGCCATATTTTGGAGCCGAATTCTGGCTCTCTGCACGTATTCGCAGTTTGAAATTACGACTTTTTATACCCAACATATTCCAAGTACTGAAAGCGGCGTTTAGTCACATTTGTCCCAAACCTCCCTGAAGTTTTCAAAATATCCCAAACATCCCAATTTCGAAGCCTGAGCCATATTTTGGAGCCAGGTTCTGGCTCTCTGTACATATTCGCAGTTTGAAATTACGAATTTTTATACCCAACATATGCCAAGTACTGAAAGCGGCAGTGAGTCACATTTTGCATAAACTCCCCTGCAGTTTTCAAAGTATCCTAAATATCCCAATTTCGAGGCCTGAGCCATATTTTGAAGCCAAGTTCTGGCTCTCTGCACGTATTCGCAGCTTGAAATTACGACTTTTTATACCCAACATATGCCAAGTACTGAAAGCGGCAGTGAGTCACATTTTGCACAAACTCCCCTGCAGTTTTCAAAATATCCCAAATATCCCAATTTCGAGGCCTAAGTCATATTTTGGAGCCAAATTCTGGCTCTCTGCACGTATTAGCAGTTTGAAATTACGACTTTTTTTTTTACCCAACATATGCCAAGTACTGAAAGCGGCGTTGGTCACATTTGTCTCAAATCCCCCCGCAGTTTTCAAAATAACCAAAACATCCCAATTTCGAGGCCTGAGCAATATTTTGGAGCCAAATTTTGGCTCTCTGCACGTATTCGCAGTTTGAATTTACAACTTCTTTTATACCCAACATATGCCAAGTACTGAAAGCGGCGTTTGGTCACATTTGTCTCAATCCCTCTTGCAGTTTACAAAATATCCCAAACATTCCAATTTCGAGGCCTGAGCCATATTTTGGAGCCAAATTCTGGCTCTCTGCACATATTCGCAGTTTGAAATTACGATTTTTTATACCCAACATATGCCAAGTACTGAAAGCGGCAGTGAGACACATTTTGCACAAACTCCCCTGCAGTTTTCAAAATATCCCAAATATCCCAATTTCGTGGCCTGAGCCATATTTTGGAGCAAAATTCTGGCTCTCTGCACGTATTCGCAGTTTGAAATTACGAATTTTTATACCCAACATATGCCAAGTACTGAAAGCGGCAGTGAGTCACATTTTGCACAAACTCCCCTGCAGTTTTCAAAATATCCCAAATATCTTAATTTCGAGGCCTAAGTCATATTTTGGAGCCAAATTCTGGCTCTCTGCACGTATTAGCAGTTTGAAATTACGACTTTTTTTTTTACCCAACATATGCCAAGTACTGAAAGCGGCGTTGGTCACATTTGTCTTAAATCCCCCCGCAGTTTTCAAAATATCCAAAACATCCCAATTTCGAGGCCTGAGCAATATTTTGGAGCCAAATTTTGGCTCTCTGCACATATTCGCAGTTTGAATTTACAACTTCTTTTATACCCAACATATGCCAAGTACTGAAAGCGGCGTTTGGTCACATTTGTCTCAATCCCTCTTGCAGTTTACAAAATATCCCAAACATTCCAATTTCGAGGCCTGAGCCATATTTTGGAGCCAAATTCTGGCTCTCTGCACATATTCGCAGTTTGAAATTACGATTTTTTATACCCAACATATGCCAAGTACTGAAAGCGGCAGTGAGACACATTTTGCACAAACTCCCCTGCAGTTTTCAAAATATCCCAAATATCCCAATTTCGAGGCCTGAGAAATATTTTGGAGCAAAATTTTGGCTCTCTGCACGTATTCGCAGTTTGAAATTACGAATTTTTATACCCAACATATGCCAAGTACTGAAAGCGGCAGTGAGTCACATTTTGCACAAACTCCCCTGCAGTTTTCAAAATAACCCAAATAACCCAATTTCGAGGCCTGAGCCATATTTTGGAGCCAAGTTCTGGCTCTCTGCACGTATTCGCAGTTTGAAATTACGACTTTTTATACCCAACATATGCCGAGTACTGAAAGCGGCAGTGAGTCACATTTTGCACAAACTCCCCTGCAGTTTTCAAAATACCCCAAATATCCCCATTTCGAGGCCTAAGCCATATTTTGGAGCCAAGTTCTGGCTCTCTGCACGTATTTGCAGTTTGAAATTACGACTTTTCATACCCAACATATGCCAAGTACTGAAAGCGGCAGTGAGTCACATTTTGCACAAACTCCCCTGCAGTTCTCAAAATATCCCAAATATCCCCATTTCGAGGCCTAAGCCATATTTTGGACCCAAATTCTGGCTCTCTGCACGTATTCACATTTTGAAATTACGACTTTTTATACCCAACATATGCCAAGAACTGAAAGAGGCGTTTAGTCACATTTGTTCCAAACCTCCCTGAAGTTTTCAAAATATCCCAAACATCCCAATTTCGAGGCCTGAGCCATATTTTGGAGCCAAGTTCTGGCTCTCTGCACGTATTCGCAGTTTGAAATTACGAATTTTTATACCCAACATATGCCAAGTACTGAAAGCGGCAGTGAGTCACATTTGGCACAAACTCCCCTGCAGTTTTCAAAATACCCCAAATATCCCCATTTCGAGGCCTGCGCCATATTTTGGAGCCAAGTTCTGGCTCTCTGCACGTATTTGCAGTTTGAAATTATGACTTTTTATACCCAACATATGCCAAGTACTGAAAGCGGCAGTGAGTCACATTTTGCACAAACTCCCCTGCAGTTCTTAAAATATCCCAAATATCCCCATTTCGAGGCCTAAGCCATATTTTGGACCCAAATTCTGGCTCTCTGCACGTATTCACAGTTTGAAATTACGACTTTTTATACCCAACATATGCCAAGTACTGAAAGCGGCGTTTAGTCACATTTGTCCCAAACCTCCCTGAAGTTTTCAAAATATCCCAAACATCCCAATTTCGAGGCCTGAGCCATATTTTGGAGCCAAGTTCTGGCTCTCTGCACGTATTCGCAGTTTGAAATTACGACTTTTTATACCCAACGTATGCCAAGTACTGAAAGCGGCATTTGGTCACATTTGTCTCAATCCCCCTTGCAGTTTTCAAAATATCCCAAACATTCCAATTTCGGGGCCTGAGCCATATTTTGGAGCAAACTTCTGGCTCTCTGCACGTATCCGCAGTTTGAAATTACGACTTTTTATACCCAACATATGCCAAGTACTGAAAGCGGCGTTTAGTCACATTTGTCCCAAACCTCCCTAAAGTTTTCAAAATATCCCAAACATCCCAATTTCGAGGCCTGAGCTATATTTTGAAGCCAAATTCTGGCTCTCTGCACGTATTCGCAGTTTGATATTACGACTTTTTATACCCAACATATGCCAAGTACTGAAAGCGGCGTTTGGTCACATTTATCTCAAACCTTCCTGCAGTTTTCAAAATATCCCAAACATCCCAATATCGAGGACTGAGCCATATTTTGGAGCCGAATTCTGGCTCTCTGCACGTATTCGCAGTTTGAAATTACGACTTCTTTTATACCCAACATATGCCAAGTACTGAAAGCGGCGTTTGGTCACATTTGTCTCAATCCCTCTTGCAGTTTACAAAATATCCCAAACATTCCAATTTCGAGGCCTGAGCCATATTTTGGAGCCAAATTCTGGCTCTCTGCACATATTCGCAGTTTGAAATTACGATTTTTTATACCCAACATATGCCAAGTACTGAAGCGGCAGTGAGACACATTTTGCACAAACTCCCCTGCAGTTTTCAAAATAACCCAAATAACCCAATTTCGAGGCCTGAGCCATATTTTGGAGCCAAGTTCTGGCTCTCTGCACGTATTCGCAGTTTGAAATTACGACTTTTTATACCCAATATATGCCGAGTACTGAAAGCGGCAGTGAGTCACATTTTGCACAAACTCCCCTGCAGTTTTCAAAATACCCCAAATATCCCCATTTCGAGGCCTAAGCCATATTTTGGAGCCAAGTTCTGGCTCTCTGCACGTATTTGCAGTTTGAAATTACGACTTTTCATACCCAACATATGCCAAGTACTGAAAGCGGCAGTGAGTCACATTTTGCACAAACTCCCCTGCAGTTCTCAAAATATCCCAAATATCCCCATTTCGAGGCCTAAGCCATATTTTGGACCCAAATTCTGGCTCTCTGCACGTATTCACAGTTTGAAATTACGACTTTTTATACCCAACATATGCCAAGTACTGAAAGAGGCGTTTAGTCACATTTGTTCCAAACCTCCCTGAAGTTTTCAAAATATCCCAAACATCCCAATTTCGAGGCCTGAGCCATATTTTGGAGCCAAGTTCTGGCTCTCTGCACGTATTCGCAGTTTGAAATTACGAATTTTTATACCCAACATATGCCAAGTACTGAAAGCGGCAGTGAGTCACATTTGGCACAAACTCCCCTGCAGTTTTCAAAATATCCTAAATATGCCAATTTCGAGGCCTGCGCCATATTTTGGAGCCAAGTTCTGGCTCTCTGCACGTATTTGCAGTTTGAAATTACGACTTTTTATACCCAACATATGCCAAGTACTGAAAGCGGCAGTGAGTCACATTTTGCACAAACTCCCCTGCAGTTCTCAAAATATCCCAAATATCCCCATTTCGAGGCCTAAGCCATATTTTGGACCCAAATTCTGGCTCTCTGCACGTATTCACAGTTTGAAATTACGACTTTTTATACCCAACATATGCCAAGTACTGAAAGCGGCGTTTAGTCACATTTGTCCCAAACCTCCCTGAAGTTTTCAAAATATCCCAAACATCCCAATTTCGAGGCCTGAGCCATATTTTGGAGCCAAGTTCTGGCTCTCTGCACGTATTCGCAGTTTGAAATTACGACTTTTTATACCCAACATATGCCAAGTACTGAAAGCGGCGTTTGGTCACATTTGTCTCAATCCCCCTTGCAGTTTTCAAAATATCCCAAACATTCCAATTTCGGGGCCTGAGCCATATTTTGGAGCAAATTTCTGGCTCTCTGCACGTATCCGCAGTTTGAAATTACGACTTTTTATACCCAACATATGCCAAGTACTGAAAGCGGCGTTTAGTCACATTTGTCCCAAACCTCCCTAAAGTTTTCAAAATATCCCAAACATCCCAATTTCGAGGCCTGAGCTATATTTTGAAGCCAAATTCTGGCTCTCTGCACGTATTCGCAGTTTGATATTACGACTTTTTATACCCAACATATGCCAAGTACTGAAAGCGGCGTTTGGTCACATTTGTCTCAAACCTCCCTGCAGTTTTCAAAATATCCCAAACATCCCAATATCGAGGACTGAGCCATATTTTGGAGCCGAATTCTGGCTCTCTGCACGTATTCGCAGTTTGAAATTACGACTTTTTATACCCAACTTATTCCAAGTACTGAAAGCGGCGTTTAGTCACATTTGTCCCAAACCTCCCTGAAGTTTTCAAAATATCCCAAACATCCCAATTTCGAAGCCTGAGCCATATTTTGGAGCCAAGTTCTGGCTCTCTGTACATATTCGCAGTTTGAAATTACGAATTTTTATACCCAACATATGCCAAGTACTGAAAGCGGCAGTGAGTCACATTTTGCACAAACTCCCCTGCAGTTTTCAAAGTATCCTAAATATCCCAATTTCGAGGCCTGAGCCATATTTTGAAGCCAAGTTCTGGCTCTCTGCACGTATTCACAGCTTGAAATTACGACTTTTTATACCCAACATATGCCAAGTACTGAAAGCGGCAGTGAGTCACATTTTGCACAAACTCCCCTGCAGTTTTCAAAATATCCCAAATATCCCAATTTCGAGGCCTAAGTCATATTTTGGAGCCAAATTCTGGCTCTCTGCACGTATTAGCAGTTTGAAATTACGACTTTTTTTTTTACCCAACATATGCCAAGTACTGAAAGCGGCGTTGGTCACATTTGTCTCAAATCCCCCCGCAGTTTTCAAAATAACCAAAACATCCCAATTTCGAGGCCTGAGCAATATTTTGGAGCCAAATTTTGGCTCTCTGCACGTATTCGCAGTTTGAATTTACAACTTCTTTTATACCCAACATATGCCAAGTACTGAAAGCGGCGTTTGGTCACATTTGTCTCAATCCCTCTTGCAGTTTACAAAATATCCCAAACATTCCAATTTCGAGGCCTGAGCCATATTTTGGAGCCAAATTCTGGCTCTCTGCACATATTCGCAGTTTGAAATTACGATTTTTTATACCCAACATATGCCAAGTACTGAAAGCGGCAGTGAGACACATTTTGCACAAACTCCCCTGCAGTTTTCAAAATATCCCAAATATCCCAATTTCGTGGCCTGAGCCATATTTTGGAGCAAAATTCTGGCTCTCTGCACGTATTCGCAGTTTGAAATTACGAATTTTTATACCCAACATATGCCAAGTACTGAAAGCGGCAGTGAGTCACATTTTGCACAAACTCCCCTGCAGTTTTCAAAATATCCCAAATATCTTAATTTCGAGGCCTAAGTCATATTTTGGAGCCAAATTCTGGCTCTCTGCACGTATTAGCAGTTTGAAATTACGACTTTTTTTTTTACCCAACATATGCCAAGTACTGAAAGCGGCGTTGGTCACATTTGTCTTAAATCCCCCCGCAGTTTTCAAAATATCCAAAACATCCCAATTTCGAGGCCTGAGCAATATTTTGGAGCCAAATTTTGGCTCTCTGCACATATTCGCAGTTTGAATTTACAACTTCTTTTATACCCAACATATGCCAAGTACTGAAAGCGGCGTTTGGTCACATTTGTCTCAATCCCTCTTGCAGTTTACAAAATATCCCAAACATTCCAATTTCGAGGCCTGAGCCATATTTTGGAGCCAAATTCTGGCTCTCTGCACATATTCGCAGTTTGAAATTACGATTTTTTATACCCAACATATGCCAAGTACTGAAAGCGGCAGTGAGACACATTTTGCACAAACTCCCCTGCAGTTCTCAAAATATCCCAAATATCCCCATTTCGAGGCCTAAGCCATATTTTGGACCCAAATTCTGGCTCTCTGCACGTATTCACATTTTGAAATTACGACTTTTTATACCCAACATATGCCAAGAACTGAAAGAGGCGTTTAGTCACATTTGTTCCAAACCTCCCTGAAGTTTTCAAAATATCCCAAACATCCCAATTTCGAGGCCTGAGCCATATTTTGGAGCCAAGTTCTGGCTCTCTGCACGTATTCGCAGTTTGAAATTACGAATTTTTATACCCAACATATGCCAAGTACTGAAAGCGGCAGTGAGTCACATTTGGCACAAACTCCCCTGCAGTTTTCAAAATATCCTAAATATCCCAATTTCGAGGCCTGCGCCATATTTTGGAGCCAAGTTCTGGCTCTCTGCACGTATTTGCAGTTTGAAATTACGACTTTTTATACCCAACATATTCCAAGTACTGAAAGCGGCGTTTAGTCACATTTGTCCCAAACCTCCCTGAAGTTTTCAAAATATCCCAAACATCCCAATTTCGAGGCCTGAGCCATATTTTGAAGCCAAATTCTGGCTCTCTGCACGTATTCGCAGTTTGATATTACGAATATTTATACCCAACATATGCCAAGTACTGAAAGCGGCAGTGAGACACATTTTGCACAAACTCCCCTGCAGTTTTCAAAATATCCCAAATATCCCAATTTCGAGGCCTGAGCCATATTTTGGAGCAAAATTCTGGCTCTCTGCACGTATTCGCAGTTTGAATTTACGACTTTTTTATACCCAACATATGTCAAGTAATGAAAGCGGCGTTTGGTCACATTTGTCTCAATCCCCCTTGCAGTTTTCAAAATATCCCAAACATCCCAATTTCGAGGCATGAGCTATATTTTGGAGCCAAATTCTGGCTCTCTGCACGTATTCGCAATTTGATATTACGACTATTTATACAAAACATATGCCAAGTAGTGAAAGCGGCAGTGAGTCACCTTTTGCACAAACTCCCCTGCAGTTTTCAAAATATCCTAAATATCCCAATTTCGAGGCCTGCGCCATATTTTGGAGCCAAGTTCTGGCTCTCTGCACGTATTTGCAGTTTGAAATTACGACTTTTTATACCCAACATATGCCAAGTACTGAAAGTGGCAGTGAGTCACATTTTGCACAAACTCCCCTGCAGTTCTCAAAATATCCCAAATATCCCCATTTCGAGGCCTAAGCCATATTTTGGACCCAAATTCTGGCTCTCTGCACGTATTCACAGTTTGAAATTACGACTTTTTATACCCAACATATGCCAAGTACTGAAAGCGGCGTTTAGTCACATTTGTCCCAAACCTCCCTGAAGTTTTCAAAATATCCCAAACATCCCAATTTCGAGGCCTGAGCCATATTTTGGAGCCAAGTTCTGGCTCTCTGCACGTATTCGCAGTTTGAAATTACGACTTTTTATACCCAACATATGCCAAGTACTGAAAGCGGCGTTTGGTCACATTTGTCTCAATCCCCCTTGCAGTTTTCAAAATATCCCAAACATTCCAATTTCGGGGCCTGAGCCATATTTTGGAGCAAACTTCTGGCTCTCTGCACGTATCCGCAGTTTGAAATTACGACTTTTTATACCCAACATATGCCAAGTACTGAAAGCGGCGTTTAGTCACATTTGTCCCAAACCTCCCTAAAGTTTTCAAAATATCCCAAACATCCCAATTTCGAGGCCTGAGCTATATTTTGAAGCCAAATTCTGGCTCTCTGCACGTATTCGCAGTTTGATATTACGACTTTTTATACCCAACATATGCCAAGTACTGAAAGCGGCGTTTGGTCACATTTGTCTCAAACCTCCCTGCAGTTTTCAAAATATCCCAAACATCCCAATATCGAGGACTGAGCCATATTTTGGAGCCGAATTCTGGCTCTCTGCACGTATTCGCAGTTTGAAATTACGACTTTTTATACCCAACATATTCCAAGTACAGAAAGCGGGGTTTAGTCACATTTGTCCCAAACCTCCCTGAAGTTTTCAAAATATCCCAAACATCCCAATTTCGAAGCCTGAGCCATATTTTGGAGCCAAGTTCTGGCTCTCTGTACATATTCGCAGTTTGAAATTACGAATTTTTATACCCAACATATGCCAAGTACTGAAAGCGGCAGTGAGTCACATTTTGCACAAACTCCCCTGCAGTTTTCAAAGTATCCTAAATATCCCAATTTCGAGGCCTGAGCCATATTTTGAAGCCAAGTTCTGGCTCTCTGCACGTATTCGCAGCTTGAAATTACGACTTTTTATACCCAACATATGCCAAGTACTGAAAGCGGCAGTGAGTCACATTTTGCACAAACTCCCCTGCAGTTTTCAAAATATCCCAAATATCCCAATTTCGAGGCCTAAGTCATATTTTGGAGCCAAATTCTGGCTCTCTGCACGTATTAGCAGTTTGAAATTACGACTTTTTTTTTTACCCAACATATGCCAAGTACTGAAAGCGGCGTTGGTCACATTTGTCTCAAATCCCCCCGCAGTTTTCAAAATATCCAAAACATCCCAATTTCGAGGCCTGAGCAATATTTTGGAGCCAAATTTTGGCTCTCTGCACGTATTCGCAGTTTGAATTTACAACTTCTTTTATACCCAACATATGCCAAGTACTGAAAGCGGCGTTTGGTCACATTTGTCTCAATCCCTCTTGCAGTTTACAAAATATCCCAAACATTCCAATTTCGAGGCCTGAGCCATATTTTGGAGCCAAATTCTGGCTCTCTGCACATATTCGCAGTTTGAAATTACGATTTTTTATACCCAACATATGCCAAGTACTGAAAGCGGCAGTGAGACACATTTTGCACAAACTCCCCTGCAGTTTTCAAAATATCCCAAATATCCCAATTTCGTGGCCTGAGCCATATTTTGGAGCAAAATTCTGGCTCTCTGCACGTATTCGCAGTTTGAAATTACGAATTTTTATACCCAACATATGCCAAGTACTGAAAGCGGCAGTGAGTCACATTTTGCACAAACTCCCCTGCAGTTTTCAAAATATCCCAAATATCCCAATTTCGAGGCCTAAGTCATATTTTGGAGCCAAATTCTGGCTCTCTGCACGTATTAGCAGTTTGAAATTACGACTTTTTTTTTTACCCAACATATGCCAAGTACTGAAAGCGGCGTTGGTCACATTTGTCTTAAATCCCCCCGCAGTTTTCAAAATATCCAAAACATCCCAATTTCGAGGCCTGAGCAATATTTTGGAGCCAAATTTTGGCTCTCTGCACGTATTCGCAGTTTGAATTTACATCTTCTTTTATACCCAACATATGCCAAGTACTGAAAGCGGCGTTTGGTCACATTTGTCTCAATCCCTCTTGCAGTTTACAAAATATCCCAAACATTCCAATTTCGAGGCCTGAGCCATATTTTGGAGCCAAATTCTGGCTCTCTGCACATATTCGCAGTTTGAAATTACGATTTTTTATACCCAACATATGCCAAGTACTGACAGCGGCAGTGAGACACATTTTGCACAAACTCCCCTGCAGTTTTCAAAATATCCCAAATATCCCAATTTCGAGGCCTGAGAAATATTTTGGAGCAAAATTTTGGCTCTCTGCACGTATTCGCAGTTTGAATTTACGAATTTTTATACCCAACATATGCCAAGTACTGAAAGCGGCAGTGAGTCACATTCTGCACAAACTCCCCTGCAGTTTTCAAAATAACCCAAATAACCCAATTTCGAGGCCTGAGCCATATTTTGGAGCCAAGTTCTGGCTCTCTGCACGTATTCGCAGTTTGAAATTACGACTTTTTATACCCAACATATGCCGAGTACTGAAAGCGGCAGTGAGTCACATTTTGCACAAACTCCCCTGCAGTTTTCAAAATACCCCAAATATCCCCATTTCGAGGCCTAAGCCATATTTTGGAGCCAAGTTCTGGCTCTCTGCACGTATTTGCAGTTTGAAATTACGACTTTTCATACCCAACATATGCCAAGTACTGAAAGCGGCAGTGAGTCACATTTTGCACAAACTCCCCTGCAGTTCTCAAAATATCCCAAATATCCCCATTTCGAGGCCTAAGCCATATTTTGAACCCAAATTCTGGCTCTCTGCACGTATTCACAGTTTGAAATTACGACTTTTTATACCCAACATATGCCAAGTACTGAAAGAGGCGTTTAGTCACATTTGTTCCAAACCTCCCTGAAGTTTTCAAAATATCCCAAACATCCCAATTTCGAGGCCTGAGCCATATTTTGGAGCCAAGTTCTGGCTCTCTGCACGTATTCGCAGTTTGAAATTACGAATTTTTATACCCAACATATGCCAAGTACTGAAAGCGGCAGTGAGTCACATTTGGCACAAACTCCCCTGCAGTTTTCAAAATATCCTAAATATCCCAATTTCGAGGCCTGCGCCATATTTTGGAGCCAAGTTCTGGCTCTCTGCACGTATTTGCAGTTTGAAATTACGACTTTTTATACCCAACATATGCCAAGTACTGAAAGCGGCAGTGAGTCACATTTTGCACAAACTCCCCTGCAGTTCTCAAAATATCCCAAATATCCCCATTTCGAGGCCTAAGCCATATTTTGGACCCAAATTCTGGCTCTCTGCACGTATTCACAGTTTGAAATTACGACTTTTTATACCCAACATATGCCAAGTACTGAAAGCGGCGTTTAGTCACATTTGTCCCAAACCTCCCTGAAGTTTTCAAAATATCCCAAACATCCCAATTTCGAGGCCTGAGCCATATTTTGGAGCCAAGTTCTGGCTCTCTGCACGTATTCGCAGTTTGAAATTACGACTTTTTATACCCAACATATGCCAAGTACTGAAAGCGGCGTTTGGTCACATTTGTCTCAATCCCCCTTGCAGTTTTCAAAATATCCCAAACATTCCAATTTCGGGGCCTGAGCCATATTTTGGAGCAAACTTCTGGCTCTCTGCACGTATCCGCAGTTTGAAATTACGACTTTTTATACCCAACATATGCCAAGTACTGAAAGCGGCGTTTAGTCACATTTGTCCCAAACCTCCCTAAAGTTTTCAAAATATCCCAAACATCCCAATTTCGAGGCCTGAGCTATATTTTGAAGCCAAATTCTGGCTCTCTGCACGTATTCGCAGTTTGATATTACGACTTTTTATACCCAACATATGCCAAGTACTGAAAGCGGCGTTTGGTCACATTTGTCTCAAACCTTCCTGCAGTTTTCAAAATATCCCAAACATCCCAATATCGAGGACTGAGCCATATTTTGGAGCCGAATTCTGGCTCTCTGCACGTATTCGCAGTTTGAAATTACGACTTTTTATAACCAACATATTCCAAGTACTGAAAGCGGCGTTTAGTCACATTTGTCCCAAACCTCCCTGAAGTTTTCAAAATATCCCAAACATCCCAATTTCGAGGCCTGAGCCATATTTTGAAGCCAAATTCTGGCTCTCTGCACGTATTCGCAGTTTGATATTACGAATATTTATACCCAACATATGCCAAGTACTGAAAGCGGCAGTGAGACACATTTTGCACAAACTCCCCTGCAGTTTTCAAAATATCCCAAATATCCCAATTTCGAGGCCTGAGCCATATTTTGGAGCAAAATTCTGGCTCTCTGCACGTATTCGCAGTTTGAAATTACGACTTTTTATACCCAACATATGCCAAGTACTGAAAGCGACGTTTAGTCACATTTGTCCCAAACCTCCCTAAAGTTTTCAAAATATCCCAAACATCCCAATTTCGAGGCATGAGCCATATTTTGGAGCCACATTCTGGCTCTCTGCACGTATTCGCAGTTTGATATTACGACTATTTATACCCAACATATGCCAAGTACTGAAAGCGGCAGTGAGTCACATTTTGCACAAACTCCCCTGCAGTTTTCAAAATATCCCAAATATCCCAATTTCGAGGCCTAAGCCATATTTTGGAGCCAAATTCTGGCTCTCTGCACGTATTCGCAGTTTGAATTTACGACTTTTTTATACCCAACATATGTCAAGTAATGAAAGCGGCGTTTGGTCACATTTGTCTCAATCCCCCTTGCAGTTTTCAAAATATCCCAAACATCCCAATTTCGAGGCATGAGCTATATTTTGGAGCCAAATTCTGGCTCTCTGCACGTATTCGCAATTTGATATTACGACTATTTATACAAAACATATGCCAAGTAGTGAAAGCGGCAGTGAGTCACCTTTTGCACAAACTCCCCTGCAGTTTTTAAAATATCCCAAATATCCCAATTTCGAGGCCTAAGCCATATTTTGGAGCCAAATTCTCTCTCTCTGCACGTATTCCCAGTTTGAAATTACGAGTTTTTTATACCCAACATATGCCAAGTACTGAAAGCGAGTTTTGTTCACATTTGTCTCAATCCCCCTTGCAGTTTTCAAAATATCCCAAACATTCAAATTTCGGGGCCTGAGCCATATTTTGGAGCCAAATTCTGGCTCTCTGCACGTATTCGCAGTTTGAAATTACGACTTTTTTATACCCAACATATGCCAAGTACTGAAAGCGGCGTTTAGTCACATTTGTCCCAAACCTCCCTGAAGTTTACAAAATTTCCCAAACATCCCAATTTCGAGGCCTGAGCCATATTTTGGAGCCAAATTCTGGCTCTTTGCACGTATTCGCAGTTTGATATTAAGACTATTTATACCCAACATATGCCAAGTACTGTAAGCGGCAGTGAGTCACATTTTGCACAAACTCCCTTGCAATTTTCAAGATATCCCAAATATCCCAATTTCGAGGCCTAAGCCATATTTTGGAGCCAAATTCTGGCTCTCTGCACGTATTCGCAGTTTGAAATTACGACTTTTTTATACCCAACATATGCCAAGTACTGAAAGTGGCGTTTGGTCACATTTGTCTCAATCCCCCTTGCAGTTTTCAAAATATCCCAAACATTCCAATTTCGGGGCCTGAGCCATATTTTGGAGCCAAATTCTGGCTCTCTGCACGTATTCGCAGTTTGAAATTACGACTTTTTATACCCAACATATGCCAAGTACTGAAAGCGGCGTTTAGTCACATTTGTCCCAAACCTCCCTGAAGTTTTCAAAATATCCCAAACATCCCAATATCGAGGACCGAGCCATATTTTGGAGCAAAATTCTGGCTCTCTGCACGTATTCGCAGTTTGAAATTACGACTTTTTATACCCAACATATGCCGAGTACTGAAAGCGGCAGAGAGTCACATTTTGCAAAAACTCCCTTGCAATTTTCAAAATATCCCAAATATCCCAATTTCGAGGCCTAAGCCATATTTTGGAGCCAAATTCTGGCTCTCTGCACGTATTCACAGTTTGAAATTACGACTTTTTATACCCAACATATGCCAAGTACTGAAAGCAGCGTTTAGTCACATTGGTCCCAAACCTCCCTGAAGTTTTCAAAATATCCCAAACATCCCAATTTCGAGGCCTGAGCCATATTTTGGAGCCAAGTTCTGGCTCTCTGTACATATTCGCAGTTTGAAATTACGAATTTTTATACCCAACATATGCCAAGTACTGAAAGCGGCAGTGAGTCACATTTTGCACAAACTCCCCTGCAGTTTTCAAAGTATCCTAAATATCCCAATTTCGAGGCCTGAGCCATATTTTGAAGCCAAGTTCTGGCTCTCTGCACGTATTCGCAGCTTGAAATTACGACTTTTTATACCCAACATATGCCAAGTACTGAAAGCGGCAGTGAGTCACATTTTGCACAAACTCCCCTGCAGTTTTCAAAATATCCCAAATATCCCAATTTCGAGGCCTAAGTCATATTTTGGAGCCAAATTCTGGCTCTCTGCACGTATTAGCAGTTTGAAATTACGACTTTTTTTTTTACCCAACATATGCCAAGTACTGAAAGCGGCGTTGGGCACATTTTTCTCAAATCCCCCCGCAGTTTTCAAAATATCCAAAACATCCCAATTTCGAGGCCTGAGCAATATTTTGGAGCCAAATTTTGGCTCTCTGTACGTATTCGCAGTTTGAATTTACAACTTCTTTTATACCCAACATATGCCAAGTACTGAAAGCGGCGTTTGGTCACATTTGTCTCAATCCCTCTTGCAGTTTACAAAATATCCCAAACATTCCAATTTCGAGGCCTGAGCCATATTTTGGAGCCAAATTCTGGCTCTCTGCACATATTCGCAGTTTGAAATTACGATTTTTTATACCCAACATATGCCAAGTACTGAAAGCGGCAGTGAGACACATTTTGCACAAACTCCCCTGCAGTTTTCAAAATATCCCAAATATCCCAATTTCGTGGCCTGAGCCATATTTTGGAGCAAAATTCTGGCTCTCTGCACGTATTCGCAGTTTGATATTACGACTTTTTATACCCAACATATGCCAAGTACTGAAAGCGGCGTTTGGTCACATTTGTCTCAAACCTACCTGCAGTTTTCAAAATATCCCAAACATCCCAATATCGAGGACTGAGCCATATTTTGGAGCCGAATTCTGGCTCTCTGCACGTATTCGCAGTTTGAAATTACGACTTTTTATAACCAACATATTCCAAGTACTGAAAGCGGCGTTTAGTCACATTTGTCCCAAACCTCCCTGAAGTTTTCAAAATATCCCAAACATCCCAATTTCGAGGCCTCAGCCATATTTTGAAGCCAAATTCTGGCTCTCTGCACGTATTCGCAGTTTGATATTAAGAATATTTATACCCAACATATGCCAAGTACTGAAAGCGGCAGTGAGACACATTTTGCACAAACTCCCCTGCAGTTTTCAAAATATCCCAAATATCCCAATTTCGAGGCCTGAGCCATATTTTGGAGCAAAATTCTGGCTCTCTGCACGTATTCGCAGTTTGAAATTACGACTTTTTATACCCAACATATGCCAAGTACTGAGAGCGACGTTTAGTCACATTTGTCCCAAACCTCCCTAAAGTTTTCAAAATATCCCAAACATCCCAATTTCGAGGCCTGAGCCATATTTTGGAGCCAAGTTCTGGCTCTCTGTACATATTCGCAGTTTGAAATTACGAATTTTTATACCCAACATATGCCAAGTACTGAAAGCGGCAGTGAGTCACATTTTGCACAAACTCCCCTGCAGTTTTCAAAGTATCCTAAATATCCCAATTTCGAGGCCTGAGCCATATTTTGAAGCCAAGTTCTGGCTCTCTGCACGTATTCGCAGCTTGAAATTACGACTTTTTATACCCAACATATGCCAAGTACTGAAAGCGGCGTTGGGCACATTTGTCTCAAATCCCCCCGCAGTTTTCAAAATATCCAAAACATCCCAATTTCGAGGCCTGAGCAATATTTTGGAGCCAAATTTTGGCTCTCTGCACGTATTCGCAGTTTGAATTTACAACATCTTTTATACCCAACATATGCCAAGTACTGAAAGCGGCGTTTGGTCACATTTGTCTCAATCCCTCTTGCAGTTTACAAAATATCCCAAACATTCCAATTTCGAGGCCTGAGCCATATTTTGGAGCCAAATTCTGGCTCTCTGCACATATTCGCAGTTTGAAATTACGATTTTTTATACCCAACATATGCCAAGTACTGAAAGCGGCAGTGAGACACATTTTGCACAAACTCCCCTGCAGTTTTCAAAATATCCCAAATATCCCAATTTCGTGGCCTGAGCCATATTTTGGAGCAAAATTCTGGCTCTCTGCACGTATTCGCAGTTTGAAATTACGAATTTTTATACCCAACATATGCCAAGTACTGAAAGCGGCAGTGAGTCACATTTTGCACAAACTCCCCTGCAGTTTTCAAAATATCCCAAATATCCCAATTTCGAGGCCTAAGTCATATTTTGGAGCCAAATTCTGGCTCTCTGCACGTATTAGCAGTTTGAAATTACGACTTTTTTTTTTTTACCCAACATATGCCAAGTACTGAAAGCGGCGTTGGTCACATTTGTCTCAAATCCCCCCGCAGTTTTCAAAATATCCAAAACATCCCAATTTCGAGGCCTGAGCAATATTTTGGAGCCAAATTTTGGCTCTCTGCACGTATTCGCAGTTTGAATTTACAACTTCTTTTATACCCAACATATGCCAAGTACTGAAAGCGGCGTTTGGTCACATTTGTCTCAATCCCTCTTGCAGTTTACAAAATATCCCAAACATTCCAATTTCGAGGCCTGAGCCATATTTTGGAGCCAAATTCTGGCTCTCTGCACATATTCGCAGTTTGAAATTACGATTTTTTATACCCAACATATGCCAAGTACTGAAAGCGGCAGTGAGACACATTTTGCACAAACTCCCCTGCAGTTTTCAAAATATCCCAAATATCCCAATTTCGTGGCCTGAGCCATATTTTGGAGCAAAATTCTGGCTCTCTGCACGTATTCGCAGTTTGATATTACGACTTTTTATACCCAACATATGCCAAGTACTGAAAGCGGCGTTTGGTCACATTTGTCTCAAACCTTCCTGCAGTTTTCAAAATATCCCAAACATCCCAATATCGAGGACTGAGCCATATTTTGGAGCCGAATTCTGGCTCTCTGCACGTATTCGCAGTTTGAAATTACGACTTTTTATAACCAACATATTCCAAGTACTGAAAGCGGCGTTTAGTCACATTTGTCCCAAACCTCCCTGAAGTTTTCAAAATATCCCAAACATCCCAATTTCGAGGCATGAGCCATATTTTGGAGCCACATTCTGGCTCTCTGCACGTATTCGCAGTTTGATATTACGACTATTTATACCCAACATATGCCAAGTACTGAAAGCGGCAGTGAGTCACATTTTGCACAAACTCCCCTGCAGTTTTCAAAATATCCCAAATATCCCAATTTCGAGGCCTAAGCCATATTTTGGAGCCAAATTCTGGCTCTCTGCACGTATTCGCAGTTTGAATTTACGACTTTTTTATACCCAACATATGTCAAGTAATGAAAGCGGCGTTTGGTCACATTTGTCTCAATCCCCTTGCAGTTTTCAAAATATCCCAAACATCCCAATTTCGAGGCATGAGCTATATTTTGGAGCCAAATTCTGGCTCTCTGCACGTATTCGCAATTTGATATTACGACTATTTATACAAAACATATGCCAAGTAGTGAAAGCGGCAGTGAGTCACCTTTTGCACAAACTCCCCTGCAGTTTTTAAAATATCCCAAATATCCCAATTTCGAGGCCTAAGCCATATTTTGGAGCCAAATTCTCTCTCTCTGCACGTATTCCCAGTTTGAAATTACGAGTTTTTTATACCCAACATATGCCAAGTACTGAAAGCGAGTTTTGTTCACATTTGTCTCAATCCCCCTTGCAGTTTTCAAAATATCCCAAACATTCAAATTTCGGGGCCTGAGCCATATTTTGGAGCCAAATTCTGGCTCTCTGCACGTATTCGCAGTTTGAAATTACGACTTTTTTATACCCAACATATGCCAAGTACTGAAAGCGGCGTTTAGTCACATTTGTCCCAAACCTCCCTGAAGTTTACAAAATTTCCCAAACATCCCAATTTCGAGGCCTAAGCCATATTTTGGAGCCAATTTCTGGCTCTCTGCACGTATTCGCAGTTTGAAATTACGACTTTTTTATACCCAACATATGCCAAGTACTGAAAGCGGCGTTTGGTCACATTTGTCTCAATCCCCCTTGCAGTTTTCAAAATATCCCAAACATTCCAATTTCGGGGCCTGAGCCATATTTTGGAGCCAAATTCTGGCTCTCTGCACGTATTCGCAGTTTGAAATTACGACTTTTTATACCCAACATATGCCAAGTACTGAAAGCGGCGTTTAGTCACATTTGTCCCAAACCTCCCTGAAGTTTTCAAAATATCCCAAACATCCCAATATCGAGGACCGAGCCATATTTTGGAGCAAAATTCTGGCTCTCTGCACGTATTCGCAGTTTGAAATTACGACTTTTTATACCCAACATATGCCGAGTACTGAAAGCGGCAGTGAGTCACATTTTGCAAAAACTCCCTTGCAATTTTCAAAATATCCCAAATATCCCAATTTCGAGGCCTAAGCCATATTTTGGAGCCAAATTCTGGCTCTCTGCACGTATTCGCAGTTTGAAATTACGACTTTTTATACCCAACATATGCCAAGTACTGAAAGCAGCGTTTAGTCACATTGGTCCCAAACCTCCCTGAAGTTTTCAAAATATCCCAAACATCCCAATTTCGAGGCCTGAGCCATATTATGGAGCCAAGTTCTGGCTCTCTGTACATATTCGCAGTTTGAAATTACGAATTTTTATACCCAACATATGCCAAGTACTGAAAGCGGCAGTGAGTCACATTTTGCACAAACTCCCCTGCAGTTTTCAAAGTATCCTAAATATCCCAATTTCGAGGCCTGAGCCATATTTTGAAGCCAAGTTCTGGCTCTCTGCACGTATTCGCAGCTTGAAATTACGACTTTTTATACCCAACATATGCCAAGTACTGAAAGCGGCAGTGAGTCACATTTTGCACAAACTCCCCTGCAGTTTTCAAAATATCCCAAATATCCCAATTTCGAGGCCTAAGTCATATTTTGGAGCCAAATTCTGGCTCTCTGCACGTATTAGCAGTTTGAAATTACGACTTTTTTTTTTACCCAACATATGCCAAGTACTGAAAGCGGCGTTGGTCACATTTGTCTCAAATCCCCCCGCAGTTTTCAAAATATCCAAAACATCCCAATTTCGAGGCCTGAGCAATATTTTGGAGCCAAATTTTGGCTCTCTGCACGTATTCGCAGTTTGAATTTACAACTTCTTTTATACCCAACATATGCCAAGTACTGAAAGCGGCGTTTGGTCACATTTGTCTCAATCCCTCTTGCAGTTTACAAAATATCCCAAACATTCCAATTTCGAGGCCTGAGCCATATTTTGGAGCCAAATTCTGGCTCTCTGCACATATTCGCAGTTTGAAATTACGATTTTTTATACCCAACATATGCCAAGTACTGAAAGCGGCAGTGAGACACATTTTGAACAAACTCCCCTGCAGTTTTCAAAATATCCCAAATATCCCAATTTCGTGGCCTGAGCCATATTTTGGAGCAAAATTCTGGCTCTCTGCACGTATTCGCAGTTTGAAATTACGAATTTTTATACCCAACATATGCCAAGTACTGAAAGCGGCAGTGAGTCAAATTTTGCACAAACTCCCCTGCAGTTTTCAAAATAACCCAAATAACCCAATTTCGAGGCCTGAGCCATATTTTGGAGCCAAGGTCTGGCTCTCTGCACGTATTCGCAGTTTGAAATTACGACTTTTTATACCCAACATATGCCGAGTACTGAAAGCGGCAGTGAGTCACATTTTGCACAAACTCCCCTGCAGTTTTCAAAATACCCCAAATATCCCCATTTCGAGGCCTGCACCATATTTTGGAGCCAAGTTCTGGCTCTCTGCACGTATTTGCAGTTTGAAATTACGACTTTTTATACCCAACATATGCCAAGTACTGAAAGCGGCGTTTAGTCACATTTGTCCCAAACCTCCCTGAAGTTTTCAAAATATCCCAAACATCCCAATTTCGAGGCCTGAGCCATATTTTGGAGCCAAGTTCTGGCTCTCTGCACGTATTCGCAGTTTGAAATTACGACTTTTTATACCCAACATATGCCAAGTACTGAAAGCGGCAGTGAGTCACATTTTGCACAAACTCCCCTGCAGTTTTCAAAATATCCCAAATATCCCAATTTCGAGGCCTAAGCCATATTTTGGAGCCAAATTCTGGCTCTCTGAACGTATTCGCAGTTTGAAATTACGACTTTTTTTTTTACCCAACATATGCCAAGTACTGAAAGCGGCGTTTGGTCACATTTGTCTCAATCCCCCCGCAGTTTTCAAAATAGACAAAACATCCCAATTTCGAGGCCTGAGCAATATTTTGGAGCCAAATTCTGGCTCTCTGCACGTATTCGCAGTTTGAATTTACGACTTTTTTTATACCCAACATATGCCAAGTACTGAAAGCGGCGTTTGGTCACATTTGTCTCAATCCCCCTTGCAGTTTTCAAAATATCCCAAACATTCCAATTTCGAGGCCTGAGCCATATTTTGGAGCCAAATTCTGGCTCTTTGCACGTATTCGCAGTTTGAAATTACGATTTTTTATACCCAACATATGCCAAGTACTGAAAGCGGCAGTGAGACACATTTTGCACAAACTCCCCTGCAGTTTTCAAAATATCCCAAATATCCCAATTTCGAGGCCTGAGCCATATTTTGGAGCAAAATTCTGGCTCTCTGCACGTATTCGCAGTTTGAAATTAAGAATTTTTATACCCAACATATACCAAGTACTGAAAGCGGCAGTGAGTCACATTTTGCACAAACTCCCCTGCAGTTTTCAAAATAACCCAAATAACCCAATTTCGAGGGCTGAGCCATATTTTGGAGCCAAGTTCTGGCTCTCTGCACGTATTCGCAGTTTGAAATTACAACTTTTTATACCCAACATATGCCAAGTACTGAAAGCAGCAGTGAGTCACAATTTGCACAAACTCCCCTGCAGTTTTCAAAATATCCCAAATATCCCCATTTCGAGGCCTAAGCCATATTTTGGACCCAAATTCTGGCTCTCTGCACGTATTCGCAGTTTGAAATTCCGACTTTTTATACCCAATATATGCCAAGTACTGAAAGAGGCATTTAGTCACATTTGTCCCAAACCTCCCTAAAGTTTTCAAAATAACCCAAATAACCCAATTTCGAGGCCTGAGCCATATTTTGGAGCCAAATTCTGGCTCTCGGCACGTATTCGCAGTTTGAAATTACGAATTTTTATACCCAACATGTGCCAAGTACTGAAAGCGGCAGTGAGTCACATTTTGCACAAACTCCCCTGCAGTTTTCAAAATATCCTAAATATCCTAATTTCGAGGCCTGAGCCATATTTTGGAGCCAAGTTCTGGCTCTCTGCATGTATTCGCAGTTTGAAATTACGACTTTTTATACCCAACTTATGCCAAGTGCTGAAAGCGGCAGTGAGTCACATTTTGCACAAACTCTCCCTGCAGTTCTCAAAATATCCCAAATATCCCCATTTCGAGGCCTAAGCCATATTTTGGACCCAAATTCTGGCTCTCTGCACGTATTCGCAGTTTGAAATTACGACTTTTTATACCCAACATATGCCAAGTACTGAAAGCGGCGTTTAGTCACATTTGTCCCAAACCTCCCTGAAGTTTTCAAAATATCCCAAACATCCCAATTTCGAGGCCTGAGCTATATTTTGGAGCCAGGTTCTGGCTCTCTGCATGTATTTGCAGTTCGAAATTACGACTTTTTATACCCAACATATGCCAAATACTGAAAGTGGCGTTTAGTCACATTTGTCCCAAACCTCCCTGAAGTTTTCAAAATATCCCAAACATCCCAATATCGAGGCCTGAGCCATAATTTGGAGCCAAATTCTCACTCTCTGCACGTATTCGCAGTTTGAAATTACGACTTTTTATACCCAACATATGCCATGTACTGATAGCGGCGTTTGGTCACATTTGTCCCAAACCCCCTGCAGTTTTATAAATATCCCAAACATCCTAATTTCGAGGCCTGAGCCATATTTTGGAGCCAAATTCTTGCTCTCTGCACGTATTCGCAGTTTGATATTACGACTATTTATACCCAACATATGCCTAATACTGAAAGCGGCAGTGTGTCACATTTTGCACAAACTCCCCTGCAGTTTTCAAAATATCACAAATATCCCAATTTTGAGACCTAAGCCATATTTTGGAGCAAAATTCTGGCTCTCTCCATGTATTCGCAGTTTAAAATTACGACTTTTTATACCCAACATATGCTAAGTACTGAAAGCGGCGTTTGGTCACATTTGTCCCAAGCCTCACTCAAGTTTTCAAAATATCCCAAACATCCCAATTTCGAGGCCTGAGCTATATTTTGGAGCCAAATTCTGGCTCTCTGCACGTATTCGCAGATTGATATTACGACTTTTTATACCCAATATATGCCAAGTACTGAATGCGGCGTTTGGTCACATTTGTCTCAAACCTCCCTGCAGTTTTCAAAATATCCCAAACATCCCAATATCGAGGACTGAGCCATATTTTGGAGCCAAATTCTGGCTCTCTGCACGTATTCGCAGTTTGAAATTACGACTTTTTATACCCAACATATGCCAAGTATTGAAAGCGGCGTTTAGTCACATTTGTCCCAAACCTCCCTGAAGTTTTCAAATTATCCCAAACATTCCAATTTCGAGGCCTGAGCCATATTTTGGAGCCAAATTCTTGCTCTCTGCACGTATTCGCAGTTTGATATTACGAATATTTATACCCAACATATGCCAAGTACTAAAAGCAGCAGTGAGTCACATTTTGCACAAACTCCCTTGCAGTTTTCATAATATCCCAAATATCCCAATTTCGAGGCCTAAGCCATATTTTGGAGCCAAATTATGGCTCTCTGCACGTATTCGATGTTGGAAATTACGACTTTTTATACCCAACATATGCCAAGTACTGAAAGCGGCGTTTGGTCACATTTGTCTCAAACCTCCCTGCAGTTTTCAAAATATCCCAAACATTCCAATATCGAGGACTGAGCCATATTTTGGAGCCAAATTCTGGCTCTCTGCACGTATTCGCAATTTGATATTACGACTATTTATATCCAACATATGCCAAGTACTGAAAGCGGCAGTGAGTCACATTTTGCACAAACCCCCCTGCAGTTTTCCCAAATATCCCAAACTTCCCAATTTCGAGGCCTGAGCCATATTTTGGAGCCAAATTCTGGCTCTCTGCACGTATTCGCAGTTTGAAATTACGACTTTTTATACCCAACATATGCCAAGTCATTAAAGCAGCCGTGAGTCACATTTTGAACAAACTCCCCAGCAGTTTTCAAAATATCCCAAATATCCTAATTTCGAGGCCTGAGCCATATTTTCGAGCCAAATCTAGCCAAAATTTTGCATTTTGTTGGGTATAAAAATGTAGCAATTTCAAACTGCGAATGCGTGCAGAGAGCCAGAATTTGGCTCCAAAATATGGCTCAGGCCTTGAAATTGGGATATTTGGGATATTTTGAAAACTGCTGGGGAGTTTGTTCAAAATGTGACTCACGGCTGCTTTAATGACTTGGCATATGTTGGGTATAAAAAGTCGTAATTTCAAACTGCGAATACGTGCAGAGAGCCAGAATTTGGCTCCAAAATATGGCTCAGGCCTCGAAATTGGGAAGTTTGGGATATTTGGGAAAACTGCAGGGGGGTTTGTGCAAAATGTGACTCACTGCCGCTTTCAGTACTTGGCATATGTTGGGTATAAAAAGTTGTAATATCAAACTGCGAATACGTGCAGAGAGCCAGAATTTGGCTCCAAAATATGGCTCAGGCCTCGAAATTGGGATGTTTGGGATATTTTGAAAAATTGGAGGGAGGTTTGGGACAAATGTGACCAAACGCCGCTTTCAGTACTTGGCATATGTTGGGTATAAAAAGTCGTAATTTCAAACTGCGAATACGTGCAGAGAGCCAGAATTTGGCACCAAAATATAGCTCAGGGCCTCGAAATTGGGATATTTGGGATATTTTGAAAACTACAGGGGAGTTTGTGCAAAATGTGACTCACTGCCGCTTTCAGGACTTGGCATATTTTGGGTATAAATATTCGTAATTTAAAACTGTGAATACATGCAGAGAGCAAGAATTTGGCTCCAAAATATGGCTCAGGCCTCGAAATTGGGAAGTTTGGGATATTTTGAAAACTGCAAAGGAGTTTGTGCAAAATGTGACTCACTGCGCTTTCAGTACTTGGCATATGTTGGGTATAAAAAGTCGAAATATCAAACTGCGAATACGTGCAAAGAGCCAGAAATTGGCTCAAAAATTTTGCTCAGGCCTCGATATTAGGATATTTGGGATATTTTGAAAACTGCAGAGAGGTTTGGGACAAATGTGACCAAACGCGAATCTCTGTACTTCGCATATTTTGGGTATAAAAAGTCGTAATTTCAAACTGCGAATACGTGCAGAGAGCCAGAATATGGCTCAAAAATATTGTTCAGGACTCGAAAATGGTTTGTTTGGGATATTTTGAAAACTGCAGGGGAGTTTGTTCAAAATGTGACTCACTGCCGCTTTCAGTACTTGGCATATGTTGGGTATAAAAAGTCGTAATATCAAACTGCGAATACGTGCAGAGAGCCAGAATTTGGCTCCAAAATATGTCTCAGACCTCGAAATTGGGATATTTGGCATATTTCGAAAACTGCAGGGGAGTTTGTGCAAAATGTGACTCACTGCCGCTTTCAGGACTTGACATATGTTGGGTATAAAAAGTCGTAATTTCAAACTGCGAATACGTGCATAGAGCCTGAACTTGGCTCCAAAATATGCCGCAGGCTTCGATATTGGGATGTTTCGGATATTTTGAAAACTGCAGGGAGGTTTGGGACTAATGTGACCAAACGCCGCTTTCAGTACTTCGCATTTGTTGGGTATAAAAAAAATCATAATTTCAAACTGCGAATATGTGCAGAGAGTCAGAATTTGGCTCCAAAATATGGCTCAGGCCTCGAAATTGGGATGTTTGGGATATTTTGAAAACTGCAGGGAGGTTTCGGACAAATGTGACCAAACGCCGCTTTCAGTACTTGGCATATGTTGGGTATAAAAAAGTCGCAATTTCAAACTGCGAATACGTGCAGAGAGCCTGAATTTAGCTCCAAAATATGGCTCTGGCCTCGAAATTGGGATGTTTGGGATATTTTGAAAACTGCAGGGGAGTTTGTTGCAAAATGTGAATCATTGCCGCTTTCAGTACTTGGGATATGTTGGGTATAAAAAGTCATAATGTCAAATTGCGAATACGTGCAGAGAGCCAGAATTTGGCTCCAAAATATGGCTCAGGCCTCGATATTGGGATGTTTCTGATATTTTGAAAACTGCAGGGGAGTTTGTGCAAAATGTGACTCACTGCTGCTTTCAGCACTTGGCATATGTTGGGTTATAAAAAATTCGTAATTTCAAACTGCGAATACGTGCAAAAAGCCAGAATTTGGCTCCAAAATATGGCTCAGACCTCGATATTGGGATGTTTGGGATATTTTGAAAATTGCAGGGAGGTTTGTGACAAATGTGACCAAACGCCGCTTTCAGTACCTCGCATATGTTGGGTATAAAAAATCGTAATTTCAAACAGCGAATACGTGCAGAGAGCCAGAATTTGGCTCCAAAATATGGCTCAGGCCTCAATAGTGGGATGTTTGTGATGTTTGGGATATTTTGAAAACTGCAGGGGGGATTGGGACAAACGTGACCAAACGCCGCTTTCAGCACTTGGCATATGTTGGGTATAAAAATTCGTAATTTAAAACTGCGAATACATGCAGAGAGCAAGAATTTGGCTCCAAAATATGGCTCAGGCCTCGAAATTGGGAAGTTTGGAATATTTTGAAAACTGCAGGGGAGTTTGTGCAAAATGTGACTCACTGCCGCTTTCAGTACTTGGCATATGTTGGGTATAAAAAGTCGAAATATCAAACTGCGAATACGTGCAAAGAGCCGGAAATTGGCTCCAAAATTTTGCTCAGGCTTCGATATTGGGATGTTTGGGATATTTTGAAAACTGCAGGGAAGTTTTGGACAAATGTGACTAAACGCCGCTTTCAGTACTTTGCATATGTTGGGTATAAAAAAGTCGTAATTTCACTCTGCGAATACGTGCAGAGAGCTAGAATTTGGCTCCAAAATATGGCTCAGGCCTCGATATTGGAATGTTTGGGATATTTTGAAAACTGAAGAGAGGTTTGGGACAAATGTGACCAAACGCAGCTCTCAGTACTTCACATATGTTGGGTATAAATAGTCGTAATTTCAAACTGCGAATACGTGCAGAGAGCCAGAATATGGCTCCAAAATATTGCTCATGACTCGAAAATGGTTTGTTTGGGATATTTTGAAAACTGCAGGGGAGTTTGTTCAAAATGTGACTCACTGCCGCTTTCAGTACTTGGCATATGTTGGGTATAAAAAGTCGTAATATCAAACTGTGAATACGTGCAGAGAGCCAGAATTTGGCTCCAAAATATGTCTCAGACCTCGAAATTGGGATGTCTGGGATATTTTGAAAACGGCAGGGGGGATTGGGACAAATGTGACCAAACGCCGCTTTCAGTACTTCGCATATTTTGGGTACAAAAAATTCGTAATTTCAAACTGCGAATACGTGCAGAGAGCCTGAATTTAGCTCCAAAATATGGCTCCGGCCTCATAATTGGGATGTTTGGGATATTTTGAAAACTGCAGGGGAGTTTGTTGCAAAATGTGACTCATTGCCGCTTTCAGTACTTGGCATATGTTGGGTATAAAAAGTCGTAATGTCAAATTGCGAATACGTGCAGAGCCAGAATTTGGCTCCAAAATATGGCTCAGGCCTCGATATTGGGATGTTTCTGATATTTTGAAAACTGCAGGGGAGTTTGTGCAAAATGTGACTCACTGCTGCTTTCAGCACCTGGCATATGTTGGGTTATAAAAAATTCGTAATTTCAAACTGTGAATACGTGCAGAAAGCCAGAATTTGGCTCCAAAATATGGGTCAGGCCTCGATATTGGGATGTTTGGGATATTTTAAAAACTGCAGGGAGGTTTGGGACAAATGTGACCAAACGCCGCTTTCAGTACTTGGTATATGTTGGGTATAAAAAGTCGTAATTTCAAACTGCGAATACTTGCAGAGAGCTAGAATTTGGCTCCAAAATATTGCTCAGGCCTCGAAATTGGGATGTTTGGGATATTTTGAAAACTGTAGGAGGAATTGGGACAAATGTGACCAAACGCCGCTTTCAGTACTTGGCATATGTTGGGTATTAAAAAGTCGCAATTTCAGACTGCGAATACGCGCAGAGAGCCAGAATTTGGCTCCAAAATATGGCTCAGGACCTCGAAATTGGGATTTTTGGGATATTTTGAAAACTACAGGGGAGTTTGTGCAAAATGTGACTCACTGCCGCTTTCAGTACTTGGCATATGTTGGGTATAAAAAGTCGTAATATCAAACTGCGAATACGTGCAGAGAGCCAGAAATTGGCTCCAAAATATGTCTCAGGCCTCGAAATTGTTATATTTGGGATAATTTGAAAACTGCAGGGAGGTTTGGGACATATGTGACCAAACGCCGCTTTCATTACTTCGTATATGTTGGGTATAAAAAGACGTAATTTCAAACTGTGAATACGTGCTGAGAGCCAGAATTTGGCTCCAAAATATGGCTCAGGCCTCGAAATTGGGATATTTTGAAAACTGGAGGGGAGTTTGTGCAAAATGTGACTAACTGCCGCTTTCAGTACTTGGCATATGTGTGGTATAAAAAGTCGGAATTTCAAACTGCGAATACGTGCAGAGAGCCTGAATTTGGCTCCAAAATATGGCTCAGGCCTCGAAATTGGGATGTTTTGGATATTTTGAAAACTGCAGACTGGTTTGGGCCAAATATGACTAAACGCCGCTTTCAGTACTTCGCATATATTGGGTATAAAAAAGTCGTAATTTCAAACTGCGAATACGTGCAGAGAGCCAGAATTTGGCTCCAAAATATGCTCAGGCCTCGAAATTCGGATGTTTGTGATATTTTGAAAACTGCAGGGGAGTTTGTGCAAAATGTGACTCACTGCCGCTTTCAGTACTTCGCATATATTGGGTATAAAAAGTCGTAATATCAAACTGCGAATACGTGCAGAGAGCCAGAAATTGGCTCCAAAATATGTCTCAGGCCTCGAAATTGGGATGTTTGTGATATTTTAAAAATTGCAGGGCGGATTGGGACAAATGTGACCAAACGCCGCTTTCAGTACTTGGCATATGTTGGTTATAAAAATTCATAATGTCAAACTGCGAATACGTGCAGAAAGCAAGAATTTGGCTCCAAAATATGGTTCAGGCCTCAAAATTGGGATGTTTGGGATATTTTGAAAGCTGTAGGGGGGTTTGGGACATATGTGACCAAACGCCGCATTAAGTACTTCCCAGCAAACACAAATCATCTACACAACGTTCGCCTATCTCTTCCCATAGGTGTGGGAATGATTTGCATTGAGAATGGTGCAGGAGAGCCTTTGAGAAACTTTTACTCAAAAAATCCAAACACAAAGGTTTAATTATAAATTGTTTTTCTAAAATTATTTTCTTCCAAATGTAAAACAAATAGTTTTTACATGTTTAAATATAAAATTTATGGTGTTTTTTTGTAAAATTCATTAATAAATTGTGAATGATATATATTGGCTGAGTGAAACCTTTAAAATCCATTTAGTTATAATATGAACAAAAAAAAGTAGTTTTCCAAATTTTCTAAAAATCGCTCTTTTTAACACAATTTGACTCCTTATGCATTCCACTAAACACTAATATCATGTTTAAATATATAATTTATGTATTATTCCCTAAGATAATTTATATAAATTATAAAAGTTGCTGGAAAGTGGTGAGAAAGAATCTGAAAACGTTTTGTTGTCTTATATTGGCGTGTTCTTATTAACTAGAGTGAGTAAGAGTGAGCGAGAGTGGGTAAGAGTGAGTAAGAGTGACTGAAGGTGAGTGAGAGTGCCAGAGTGTAAGTGTGAGTAAGAGTGAGTATAAGTAAGAGTGACTGAGAGTAAGAGTGACAGAGTGAGTAAGAGTGAGAGTAAGGGTGACAGAATGAGTAAGAGTGAGAGTAAAGTGATTGAGAGTAAGGGTGAGTATGAGAGTAAGAGTGATTGAGAGTAAGAGTGATTGAGAGTTAGAGTGAGAGTAAGAGTGATTGAGAGTTAGTGAGAGTAAGAGTGATTGAGAGTAAGAGTGATTGAGAGTAAGAGTGATTGGGAGTAAGAGTGATTGAGAGTAAGAGTGATTGGGAGTAAGAGTGATTGAGAGTAAGAGTGATTGGGAGTAAGAGTGATTGGGAGTAAGAGTGATTGGGAGTAAGAGTAAGAGTGAGAGTAAGAGTAAGAATGAGAATAAGAGTGATTGAGAGTAAGAGTAAGAGTAAGAATGAGAGTAAGAGTGATTGAGAGTAAGAGTGATTGAGAGTAAGAGTGATTGGGAGTAAGAGTGATTGGGAGTAAGAGTAAGAGTGAGAGTAAGAGTAAGAATGAGAATAAGAGTGATTGAGAGTAAGAGTGATTGGGAGTAAGAGTAAGAATGAGAGTAGGAGTGATTGAGAGTAGGAGTGATTGGGAGTAGGAGTGATTGGGAGTAAGAGTGATTGAGAGTAAGAGTAATTGAGAGTAAGAGTATGAGAGTAAGAGTGAGAGAGTGAGTATGAATGGGTAAGGGTGACTGAGAGTGAGTAAGAGTGACAGAGTAAGAATGACAGAGTAAGAGTGATAGAGAGTAAGAGTGACAGAGAGTAAGAGTGACAGAGTAAGAGTGACAGAGTAAGAGTGACAGAGAGTAAGAGTGACAGAGAGTAAGAGTGACAGAGAGTAAGAGTGACAGAGAGTAAGAGTGACAGAGTAAGAGAGTGAGAGTGATTATGAGAGAGTTAAGAGTGTGAGGTGCGTGAGTGTAGCAGGCCAGGGAGGCAGGATGTGTGGTCACAGGCGAGGCCTAGGCCTCGTGATCTCTAATGTTGGTTTTTATATATATGTTGGATTTTTTGTCCTGTTTCAAATTATAATTATTTAGCAGGAATGTAATAAGATATTGCACAGTATTAATGTGACAATAATATATGCATTATTTCCTTGATAATCAAACTTGTTGTTCAAAGATAATATACAATCTTTGAAGGAAACATTTTGAGAGCGCAAGCTGGCAACACTGTTCTGGTGGTGAGAGAGACATGGTTAGTTGTGCTCAGACCTTCAGTGGTGAAGGGTGTGTCCCAGCTGGCCGCCACCAGCCGCCACCCGCCACCACCCACCACCAGCCGCCACCCGCCACCACCCACCACCAGCCGCCACCCGCCACCACCCGCCACCAGCCGCCACCCGCCACCACCCGCCACCAGCCGCCACCACCAGCCGCCACCACCTACCACCCACCACCAGCCGCCACCCGCCACCACCCACCACCAGCCGCCACCCGCCACCACCCACCACCAGCCGCCACCCGCCACCACCCACCACCACCAGCCGCCAACCGCCACCACCTCCACCCACCACCAGCCGCCACCCGCCACCACCCACCGCCACCACCCACCACCAGCCGCCACCCGCCACCACCCACCACCAGCCGCCACCCGCCACCAGCCGCCACCCGCCACCAGCCGCCACCCGCCACCACCCACCACCAGCCGCCACCCGCCAACAGCCACCGCCACCGCCACTCACCACCCGCCGCCACCACCCACCACCAGCCGCCACCAGCCACCGCCACCACCCACCACCACCAGCCGCCACCACCCCCACCACCACCGCCGCCACCACCCATCACCGCCGCCGCCACCACCACCCACCACCACCGCCGCCGCCACCACCCATCACCGCCGCCGCCGCCACCACCCACCACAGCCGCCGCCGACACCACCGCCACCACCCACCACAGCCGCCACCACCACCCACCACCACCACCACCACCCACCACCAGCCGCCATCACCAGCCGCCATCACCGCCACCAGCTGCCACCACCACCAGCCGCCACCACCACCACCACCAGCCGCCATCACCGCCACCAGCTGCCACCACCACCAGCCGCCACCACCAGCCGCCACCACCAGCCGCCACCACCTGCCACCAGCCGCCACCACCGCCCGCTATCAGCCGTCACCTCCCGTTGCCACAGTCGCCACCGCCAGCCGCCACCAGCCCCCCCCACACCGCCGATCGTCACCACCCACCACAGCCGCCGCCGCCCGCCACCGCCCGCCACCACCCACCACAGCCGCCACCACCCACCACCCGCCGCCACCACCCACCACCACCAGCCGCCGCCGCCACCCACCACCCGCCGCCGCCACCCACCACCCGCCGCCGCCACCCACCACCCGCCGCCACCACCCACCACCACCAGCCGCCGCCGCCGCCACCACCCACCACCGCCGCCACCACCCACCACCGCCAGCCGCCACCACTCATTACAGACGCCGCCACCCGCCACCGCCCGCAACCACCGCCAGACACAGCCGCCAGTGTCCGCCACCGCCGCCAGTGTCCGCCCGCCGCCACCACTGTCCGCCCGCGCCGCCTCCACTGTCCGCCCGCGCCGCCTCCACTGTCCGCCCGCCGCCTCCACTGTCCGCCCGCCGCCTCCACTGTCCGCCCGCCGCCTCCACTGTCCGCCCGCCGCCGCCACTGTTCGCCCACCGCCGCCACTGTCCGCCCGCCGCCGCCACTGTCCGCCCGCCGCCGCCACTGTCCGCCCGCCGCCACTGTCCACCACCGCCGCCAAAGCCGCCACGGTCCGCCCGCCGCCACTATCCGCCACAGCCGCCACTGTCCGCCCGCCGCCACTGTCCGCCCGCCGCCACTGTCCGCCCGCCGCCACTATCCGGCACCGCCGCCACTGTCCTCCCGCCGCCACTGTCCGCCCGCCGCCACTGTCCGCCCGCCGCCGCCCTGTCCGCCCGCCGCCACTATCCGCCACCGCCGCCACTGTCCGCCCGCCGCCACTATCCGCCACCGCCGCCACTGTCCGACCGACGCCACTGTCCGCCCGCTGCCACTATCCGCCACCGCCGCCACTGTCCGCCCGCCGCCACTGTCCGCCCGCCGCCACTATCCGCCACCGCCACCACTGTCTGCCACAGCCACCACTGTCTGCCGCCGCCACCACTGTCCGCCCGCCGCCACCACTGTCCGCCCGCCGCCACCACTGTCCGCCCGCCGCCACCACTGTCCGCCCGCCGCCACCACTGGCCGCCCGCCGCCACCACTGTCCGCCCGCCGCCACCACTGTCCGCCCGCCGCCTCCACTGTCCGCCCGCCGCCGCCACTGTCCGCCCGCCGCCGCCACTGTCCGCCCGCCGCCGCCACTGTCCGCCCGCCGCCGCCACTGTCCGCCCGCCGCCGCCACTGTCCGCCCGCCGCCACTCTCCACCACCGCCACCAAAGCCGCCACGGTCCGCCCGCCGCCTCTATCCGCCACAGCCGCCACTATCCGCCACCGCCGCCAAAGCCGCCATGGTCCGCCCGCCGCCTCTATCCGCCACAGCCGCCACTATCCGCCACCGCCGCAACTGTCCGCCCACCGCCACTGTCCGCCCGCCGCCACTATCCGCCACCGCCGCCACTGTCCGCCCGCCGCCACTATCCGCCACCGCCGCCACTGTCCGCCCGCCGCCGCCACTATCCGCCCGCCGCCGCCACTGTCCGCCCGCCGCCACTGTCCGCCACCGCCGCCACTGTCCGCCACAGCCGCCACTCTCCGCCGTACAGCCTCCCCTCTCCGCCGTACAGCCTCCCCTCTCTCCGTTAGTAAATAATTATAATTGTTAGTAAATAATAAAAGAAATATAAATTATTAGATTTTTTTTACCCTTAAATTGGCTTTAATATTTAAATTGAAAATAATATAATATAAAATATAATAAAAATAATATAATATAAAATATAATTTAATTTCAAGAAATTTAACTTTAAACACAAAGATGTGAAAAGGGTTCAGATTATTGGCTCAAACCTTTCATAAGAGATTCATATTGGTATATGAATGGATTATGAATGACTCATGTTAGGAGTGTAAAGTTGCCACAACATCTCAAATTAGTGTTAGATACATATGTCTTAGTTATAAGTTTTGGAAACCTATTTAAGTCCACACACAATATCGTATCTGATACGATAAAACAAACGTTTCCAATACTTTCAAATACTTTCCAGATATGTTGTGGCAACCTAAAATTGTTTGCTGGGTTAGCATATGTTGGGTATAAAAAAGGCGAAATTTTAAACTGCGAATACGTGCAGAGAGCCTGAATTTGGTTCCAAAATATGGCTCAGGAGTCAAAATTGGGATGTTTGGGATATTTTGAAAACTGCAGGGGGGTTTGTCCAAAATGTGATTCACTGCCGCTTTCAGTACTTAGCATATGTTGGGTATAAAAAGTTATAATATCAAACGGCGAATACGTGCAGAGAGCCAGAATTTGGCTCCAAAATATGGCTCAGGCCTCGACATTGGGATATTTGGGATATTTTGAAAACTGCAGGGGAGTTTGTGCAAAATGTGACTCACTGCCGCTTTCAGTACTTGGAATATGTTGGGTATAAAAAGTCCTAATTTCAAACTGCGAATATGTGCAAAGAGCCAGAATTTGGCTCCAAAATATGGCTCAGGCCTCGAATTTTGGATGTTTGGGTTATTTTGAAAACTGCAGGGGAGTTTGTCCAAAATGTGACTCACTGCCGCTTTCAGTACTTGGAATATGTTGGGTATAAAAAGTCGTAATATCAAACTGTGAATATGCGAAGAAAGCAAGAATTTGGCTCCAAAATATGGCTCAGGCCTCGAAATTGGGATGTTTGGGATATTTTGAAAGCTGTAGGGGGGTTTGGGACATAAGTGACCTAACGCCGCTTTTAGTACTTAGCATGCATATGTTGGGTATAAAAAAGGCATAATTTTAAACTGCGAATACGTGCAGAGAGCCTGAATTTGGTTCCAAAATATGGCTCAGGCCTCAAAATTGGGATGTTTGGGATATTTTGAAAACTGCAAGGGAGTTTGTCCAAAATGTGACTCACTGCCGCTTTCAGTACTTGGCATATGTTGGGTATAAACAGTCATAATTTCAAACTGCGAATACGTGCACTGAGCAAGAATTTGGCTCCAAAATATAACTCAGGCCTCGAAATTGGGATGTTTGGGATATTTTGAAAATTGCAGGGCGGATTGGGACAAATGTGACCAAACGCCGATTTCAGTACTTGGCATATGTTGGGTATAAAAAAAGTCGTAAATTCAAACTGCGAATACGTGCAGAGAGCCAGAATTTGGTTCCAAAATATGGCTCAGGCTTCAAAATTGGGATATTTGGGATATTTCGAAAACTGCAGGAGAGTTTGTGCAAAATATCACTTGCTGCCACTTTCAGGACTTGGCATATGTTGGGTATAAAAAGTCGTAATTTCAAACTGCGAATACGTGCTTAGAGCCAGAATTTGGCTCCAAAATATGGCTCAGGCCTCGATATTGGGATGTTTGGGATATTTTGAAAATTGCAGGGAGGTTTGGGACAAATGTGACCAAACGCCGCTTTAAGTTCTTCGCATATGTTGGGTATAAAAAAGTCGTAATTTCAAACTGCAAATACGTGCAGAGAGCCAGAATTTGGCTCCAAAATATGGCTCAGGCCTCGAAATTGGAATGTTTGGGATATTTTGAAAACTGCAGGGAAGTTTGTGCAAAATGTGACTCACTGCCGCTTTCAGTACTTGGCATATGTTGGGTATAAAAAGTCGTAAATTCAAATTGCGAATACGTGCTTAGAGCCAGAATTTGGCTCCAAAATATGGCTCAGGCCTCGATATTGGGATGTTTGGGATATTTTGAAAATTGCAGGGAGGTTTGGGACAAATGTGACCAAACGCCGCTTTCAGTACTTCGCATATGTTGAGTATAAAAAGGCGTAATTTCAAACTGCGAATATGTGCAGGGAACCAGAATTTGGCTCCAATATATGGCTCAGGCCTCGAAATTGGGATGTTTGGAAAATCTTGAAAACTGCAGTGAGGTTTGGGACAAATGTATCCAAACGCCGCTTTCAGTACTCTGCATATGTTGGGTATAAAAAACTCGCAATTTAAAACTGCGAATACGTGCAGAGAGCCAGAATTTGGCTCCAAACTATGGCTCAGGCCTCGAAATTGGGATGTTTGATATATTTTGAAAACTGCAGGGGGGATTGGGACAAATGTATCCAAACGCCGCTTTCAGTACTCTGCATATGTTGGGTATAAAAAAGTCGTAATTTCAAACTGCGAATACGTGCAGAGCGCCAGAATTTGGCTCCAAAATATGGCTCAGGCCTCGATATTGGGATGTTTGGGATATTTTGAAAATTGCAGGGAGGTTTGGGACAAATGTGACCAAACGCCGCTTTAAGTTCTTCGCATATGTTGGGTATAAAAAAGTCGTAATTTCAAACTGCAAAAACGTGCAGAGAGCCAGAATTTGGCGCCAAAATATGGCTCAGGCCTCGAAATTGGAATGTTTGGGATATTTTGAAAACTGCAGGGAAGTTTGTGCAAAATGTGACTCACTGCCGCTTTAAATACTTGGCATACTTTGGGTATGAAAAATCGTAATATCAAACTGCGAATATGTGCAGGGAACCAGAATTTGGCTCCAATATATGGCTCAGGCCTCGAAATTGGGATGTTTGGAAAATCTTGAAAACTGCAGTGAGGTTTGGGACAAATGTGACCAAACGCCACTTTCAGTACTTAGCATATGTTAGGTATAAAACGACGTAATTTCAAACTGCGAATATATGCTGAGAGCCAGAATTTGGCTCCAAAATATGGCTTAGGCCTCGAAATTGGGATATCTGGGATTTTTTGAAAACTGCAGGGAGGTTTGAGACAAATGTGACCAAACGCCGCTTTCAGTACTTGGCATATGTTAGGTATAAAAAGACGTAATTTCAAACTGCGAATAAGTGCAAACAGCCAGAATTTGGCTCCAAAATATGGTTCAGGCCTCAAAATTGGGATATTTGGGATATTTTGAAAACTGCAGGAGAGTTTGTGCAAAATGTGACTCACTGCCGCTTTCAGTACTTGGCATATGTTGGGTATAAAAAGTCGTAATTTCAAACTGCGAATACGTGCATAGAGCCAGAATTTGGCTCCAAAATAAGGCTCAGGCCTCGATATTGGGATGTTTGGGATATTTTGAAAATTGCAGGGAGGTTTGGGACAAATGTGACCAAACGCCGCTTTCAGTACTTCGCATATGTTGAGTATAAAAAGGCGTAATTTCAAACTGCGAATACGTGCAGGGAGCCTGAATTTGGTTCCAAAATATGGCTCAGGCCTCGAAATTGGGATGTTTGGGATATTTTGAAAACTGCAGGGGAGTTTGTGCAAAATGTGACTCAATGCCGCTTTCAGTACTTGGCATATGTTGGGTATAAAAAGTCGTAATAACAAACTGCGAATACATGCAGAGAGCCAGAATTTGGCTCCAAAATATGGCTCAGGCCTCGATATTGAGATGTTTGGGATATTTTAAAAACTGCAGGGAGGTTTGGGACAGATGCGACCAAACGACGCTTTCAGTACTTCGCATATGTTGGGTATAAAAATGTCGTAATTTCAAACTGCGAATACGTGCAGAGAGCCAGAATTTGGCTCCAAAATATGGCTCAGGCCTCAAAATTGGGATGTTTGGGATATTTTGAAAACTGCAGGGGAGTTTGTGCGAAATGTGACTTACTCCCGCTTGCAGTACTTGGCATATGTTAAGTATAAAAAGTCATAATTTCAAACTGCGAATACGTGCAGAGAGCCAGAATTTGGCTCCAAACTATGGCTCAGGCCTCGAAATTGGGATGTTTGATATATTTTGAAAACTGCAGGGGGGATTGGGACAAATGTATCCAAACGCCGCTTTCAGTACTCTGCATATGTTGGGTATAAAAAACTCGCAATTTAAAACTGCGAATACGAGCACAGAGCCAGAATTTGGCTCCAAAATATGGCTCAGGCCTCGAAATAGGGATGTCCGGCATATTTTGAAAATTGCAGGGGGATTCGGACATATGTGACTAAACACCGCTTTCAGTAATTGGCATATGTTGGGTATAAAAAAGTCGTAATTTCAAACTGCGAATACGTGCAGAGAGCCAGAATTTGGCTCAAAAATATGGCTCAGGCCTCGAAATTGGGATGTTTTAGATATTTTGAAAACTGCAGGGGAGTTTGTGCAAAATTTGACTCATTGCCGCTTTCAGTACTTGGCATATGTTGGGTATAATAAGTCGTAATTTCAAACTGCGAATACGTGCAGAGAGCCAGAATTTGGCTCCAAAATATGGCTCAGGCCTCGATATTGGGATGTTTGGGATATTTTGAAAACTGCAGGGAGGTTTGGAACAAATGTGATCAAACGCCACTTTCAGTACTTCGCATATGTTGAGTATAAAAAAGTCGTAATTTCAAACAGCGAATACGTGCAGAGAGCCAGAATTTGGCTCCAAAATATGGCTCCGGCCTCGAAATTGGGATGTTTGGGATATTTTGAAAACTGCATGGGAGTTTGTTCAAATAAATGTGACTCACTGCCGCTATCAGTACTTGGAATATGTTGTGTATAAAAAGTCGTAATATCAAACTGCGAATACGTGCAGAGAGCCAGAATTTGGCTCCAAAATATGGCTCAGGCCTCGATATTGGGATGTTTGGGATATTTTGAAAATTGCAGGGAGGTTTGGGACAAATGTGACCAAACGCCGCTTTCAGTACTTTGCATATGTTGGGTATAAAAAGTCGTAATTTCAAACTGCGAATACGTGCATAGAGCCAGAATTTGGCTCCAAAATATGGCTCATGCCTCGAAATTGGTATGTTTGGGATATTTTGAAAACTGCATGGGGGTTTTGGACAAATTTTTTTTTCCTGCCCGAAACGCTTTGCGTAATAGTGGCTTTAGGCATTGTATGTACTAGCTCTATCTATAAAGCCAACAAACTTTGTAAAATCTCTTTATGTATGTACCTTACCTAAATAAAATTATTATTATTATTATAAATATGACCAAACGCCGCTTTCAGTACTTGGCATATGTTGGGTATTAAAAAGTCGTAATATCAAACTGCGAATACGTGCAGAGAGCCAGAATTTGGCTCCAAAATATGGCTCAGGCCTCGAAATTGGGATGTTTGGGATATTTTGAAAACTACAGGGGGGATTGGGACAAATGTGACCAAAATCCGCTTCAGTACTTCGCATATGTTGAGTATAAAAAGTCGTAATTTCAAACTGCGAATACGTGCAGAAAGCAAGAACTTGACTCCAAAATATGGCTCAGGCCGCGAAATTGGGATGTTTAGGATATTTTTAAAGCTGCAGGGGGGTTTGGGACATATGTGACTAAACGCCGCTTTTAGTACTTCGCATATGTTGGGTATAAAAAGGCGTAATTTCAAACTGCGAATATGTGCAGGGAGCCTGAATTTGGTTCCAAAATATGGCTCAGGCCTCGAAATTGGGATGTTTGGGATATTTTGAAAACTGCAGGGGAGTTTGTGCAAAATGTGACTCAATGCCGCTTTCAGTACTTGGCATATGTTGGGTATAAAAAGTCGTAATATCAAACTGCGAATACGTGCAGAGAGCCAGAATTTGGCTCGAAAATATGGCTCAGGCCTCGATATTGGGATGTTTGGGATATTTTAAAAACTGCAGGGAGGTTTGGGACAGATGCGACCAAACGCCGCTTTCAGTACTTCGCATATGTTGGGTATAAAAAAGTCGTAATTTCAAACTGCGAATACGTGCAGAGAGCCAGAATTTGGCTCCAAAATATGGCTCAGGCCTCGAAATTGGGATGTTTGGGATATTTTGAAAACTGCAGGGGAGATTGTGAGAAATGTGACTCACTCCCGCTTGCAGTACTTGGCATATGTTAAGTATAAAAAGTCATAATTTCGAACTGCGAATACGTGCAGAGAGCCAGAATTTGGCTCCAAACTATGGCTCAGGCCTCGAAATTAGGATATTTGGGATATTTTGAAAACTGCAGGGAGGTTTGGGACAAATGTGACCAAACGCCACTTTTAGTACTTGGCATATGTTGGGTATAAAAAATCGTAATTTCAAACTGCGAATACGTGCAGAGAGCCAGAATTTGGCTCCAAAATATTGCTTACGCCTCGAAATTGGGATATTTGGGATATTTCGAAAACTGCAGGGGAATTTGTGCAAAATGTGACTCACTGCCGCTTTCAGGACTTGGCATATGTAGGGTATAAAAAGTCGTAATATCAAACTGCGAATACGTGCATAGAGCCAGAATTTGGCTCCAAAATATGGATCAGGCCTCGAAAATGGGATGTTTGGGATATTTTGAAAACTGCAGGGAGGTTTGGGACAAATGAGACCAAACGCCACTTTTCAGTACTTGGCATATGCTGGGTATAAAAAGTCATAATTCCAAACTGCGAATACGTGCAGAGAGCCAGAATTTGGCTGAAAAATTTGAATCAGTCCTCGAAATTGGGATGTTTGGGATATTTTGAAAACTGCAGCGGAGTTTGTGCAAAATGTGACTCACTTCCGCTTTCAGTAATTGGGATATGTAGGGTACAAAATGTCGTAATTTCAAACTGCGAATACGTGCAGAGAGCTAGAATTTTGCTCCAAAATATGGCTCAGGCCTCGAAATTGGGATATTTGGGATATTTCGAAAACTGCAGGGGAATTTGTGCAAAATGTGACTCACTGCTGGTTTCAGGACTTGGCATATGTAGGGTATAAAAAGTCGTAATATCAAACTGCGAATACGTGCAGAGAGCCAGAATTTGGCTCCAAAATATTGCTCCGGCCTCGAAATTGGGATATTTGGGATATTTTGAAAACTGCAGGGAGGTTTGGGACAAATGTGACCAAACGCCGCTTTCAGTACTTGGCATATGTTGCGTATAAAAAGTCGGAATTTCAAACTGCGAATACGTGTAGAAAGCCAGAATTTCGATCCGAAATATGGCTCAGGCCTCGAAACTGGGATATTTGGGATATTTTGAAAACTGCAGGGGAGTTTGTGCAAAATGTGACTCACTGCCGCTTACAGTACTTGGCATATGTTGGGTATAAAAATTCGTAATTTCAAACTGCGAATACGTGCAGAGAGCCTGAATTTGGCTCCAAAATATGGATCAGGCCTCGAAATTGGGATGTTTGGGATATTTTGAAAACTGCAGGGAGGTTTGGGACAAATGTGACCAAACGCCGCTTTCAGTACTTGGCATATGTTGCGTATAAAAAGTCGTAATTTCAAACTGCGAATACGTGTAGAAAGCCAGAATTTCGATCCGAAATATGGCTCAGGCCTCGAAATTGGGATGTTTGGGATATTTTGAAAACTGCAGGGGAGTTTGTGCAAAATGTGACTCTCTGCCGCTTTCAGTACTTGGCATATGTTGGGTATAAAAAGTCGTAATTTCAAACTGCGAATACGTGCAGAGAACCAGAATTTGGCTCCAAAATATGGCTCAGGCCTCGAAATTGGGATATTTTGAAAACTGCAGGGGAGTTTGTGCAAAATGTGACTCACTGCCGCTTTCAGGACTTGACATATGTTGGGTATAAAAAGTCGTAATTTCAAACTACGAATATGTGCAGAGCGCTAGAATTTGGCTCCAAAATATGGCTTAGGCCTCGAAATTGAGAAGTTTGGGATATTTTGAAAACTGCAGGGGGGTTTGCGACAAATATGACCAATCGCCGCTTTCAGTACTTGGCATATGTTGGGTATAAAAAAGTCGCAATTTCAAACTGCGAATACGTGCAGAGAGCCAGAATTTTGCTCCAAAATATGGTTGAGGCCTCGAAATTGGGATGTTCGGGATGTTTTGAAAATTGCAGGGAGGATTGGGACAAATGTGGCCAAACGCCGCTTTTAGTACTTGGCATATGTTGGGTATAAAAAAGTCGTAATTTCAAACTGCGAATACGTGCAGAGAGCCAGAATTTGGCTCCAAAATATTGCTCAGGCCTCGAAATTGGGATATTTGGGATATTTTGAAAACTGCAGGGAGGTTTGGGACAAATGTGACCAAACGCCGCTTTTAGTACTGCGTATATGTTGGGTATAAAAAGTCGTAATTTCAGACTGCTAATACGTGCAGAGAGCCAGAATTTGGCTCCAAAATATGGCTCAGGCCTCGAAATTGGGATATTTGGGATATTTTGAAAACTGCAGGGGAGTTTTTGCAAAATGTGACTCATTGCCACTTTCAATACTTGGCATAAGTTGGGTATTAAAAGTCGTAATATCAAACTGCGAATACGTGCAGAGAGCCAGAATTTGGCTCCAAAATATTGCTCCGGCCTCGAAATTGGGATATTTGGGATATTTTGAAAACTGCAGGGAGGTTTGGGACAAATGAGACCAAACGCCGCTTTTCAGTACTTGGCATATGCTGGGTATAAAAAGTCTTAATTCCAAACTGCGAATACGTGCCGAGAGCCGGAATTTGGCTGAAAAATTTGACTCAGTCCTCGAAATTGGGATGTTTGGGATATTTTGAAAACTGCAGCGGAGTTTGTGCAAAATGTGACTCACTTCCGCTTTCAGTAATTGGGATATGTAGGGTACAAAATGTCGTAATTTCAAACTGCGAATACGTGCAGAGAGCTAGAATTTGGCTCCAAAATATGGCTCAGGCCCCGAAATTGGGATATTTGGGATATTTCGAAAACTGCAGGGGAATTTGTGCAAAATGTGACTCACTGCTGCTTTCAGGACTTGGCATATGTAGGGTATAAAAAGTCGTAATATCAAACTGCGAATACGTGCAGAAAGCTAGAATTTGGCTCCAAAATATTGCTCCGGCCTCGAAATTGGGATATTTGGGATATTTTGAAAACTGCAGGGAGGTTTGGGACAAATGTGACCAAACGCCGCTTTCAGTACTTCGCATATGTTGGGTATAAAAAAGTCGTAGTTTCAAACTGCGAATACGTGCAGAGAGCCAGAATTTGGCCTCAAAATAAGGCTCAGTCCTCGAAATTGTAATACTTGGGATATTTTGAAAACTGCAGGGGAGTTTGTGCAAAATGTGACTCACTGCTGCTTTCAGCACTTCGCATATGTAGGGTATAAAAAAGTCGTAATATCAAACCGAGTACGTGCAGAGAGCCTGAATTAGGCTCCAAAATATGGCTCCAGCCTCGAAATTGGGATGTTTGATATATTTTGAAAAATGCAGGGGAGATTTGGACAAATGTGTCCAAACGCCGCTTTCAGTACTTGGCATATGTTGGGTAAAAAAAAGTCGCAATTTCAAACAGCGAATACGTGCAGAGAGCCAGAATTTGGCTCCAAAATATGGTTCAGGCATCGAAATTGGGATATTTGTGATATTTCGAAAACTGCAGTGGAGTTGGTGCAAAATTTGACTCACTGCCGCTTTCTGGACTTGGCATATGTTGGGTATAAAAAGTCGTAATATCAAACTGCGAATAAGTGCAGAGAGCCAGAATTTGACTCCAAAATATGGCTCAGGCCTCGATATTGGGTTGTTTGGGATATTTTGAAAACTGCAGGGAGGTTTGGGACAAATGTGACCAAACGCCGCTTTCAGTACTTCGCATATGTTGGGTATAAAAAAGTCGTAATTTCAAACTGCGAATACGAGCAGAGAGCCAGAATTTGGCTCCAAAATATGGCTCAGGCCTCGAAGTTGGGATATTCGGGATATTTTGAAAACTGCAGGGGCGTTTGTTCAAAATGTGACTCTGCCGCTTTCAGTACTTGGGATATGTTGGGTATAAAAAGTTGTAATTTCAAACTGCGAATACGTGCAGAGAGCCTGAATTTAGATTCAAAATATTGCTCAGGCCTCGAAATTGGGATGTTTGATATATTTTGAAAACTGCAGGGGGGATTGGGACAAATGCATCCAAACGCCGCTTTCAGTACTTGGCATATGTTGGGTATAAAAAAGTCGCAATTTCAAACTGCGAATACGAGCAGAGAGCCAGAATTTGGCGTCAAAATATGGCTCAGTCCTCGAAATTGGGATGTTTGAGATATTTTGAAAACTGCAGGGGAGTTTGTGCAAAATGTGACTCACTGCTGCTTTCAGTACTCCGCATATGTAGGGTATAAAAAAGTCTTAAGATCAAACCGAGTACGTGCAGAGAGCCTTAATTAGGCTCCAAAATATGGCTCCAGCTTCGAAATTGGGACGTTTGATATATTTTGAAAAATGCAGGGGAGATTTGGACAAATGTGTCCAAACGCTGCTTTCAGTACTTGGCATATGTTGGGTATAAAAAAGTCGCAATTTCTAACAGCGAATACGTGCAGATAGCCAGAATTTGGCTCCAAAATATGGTTCAGGCATCGAAATTGGGATATTTGTGATATTTCGAAAACTCCAGTGGAGTTTGTGCAAAATTTGACTCACTGCCGCTTTCAGGACTTGGCATATGTTGGGTATAAAAAGTCGAAATATCAAACTGCGAATAAGTGCAGAGAGCCAGAATTTGACTCCAAAATATGGCTCAGGCTTCGATATTGGGTTGTTTGGGATATTTTGAAAACTGCAGGGAGGTTTGGGACAAATGTGACCAAACGCCGCTTTCAGTACTTCGCATATGTTAGGTATAAAAAAGTCGTAATTTCAAACTGCGAATACGAGCAGAGAGCCAGAATTTGGCTCCAAAATATGGCTCAGGTCTCGAAATTGCGATATTCGGGATATTTTGAAAACTGCAAGGGAGTTTGTGCAAAATGTGACTCACTGCTGCTTTCAGGACTTGGCATATGTTGGGTATAAAAAGTCGTAATATCAAACTGCGAATACGCGCTTAGAGCCAGTATTTGGCTCCAAAATATGGCTCAGGCCTCGAAACTGGGATATTTGGGATATTTTGAAAACTGCAGGGGAGTTTGTGCAAAATGTGACTCACTGCTGCTTACAGTACTTGGCATATGTTGGGTATAAAAAGTCGTAATTTCAAACTGCGAATACATGCAGAGAGCCTGAATTTGGCTCCAAAATATGGATCAGGCCTTGAAATTGGGATGTTTTGGATATTTTGAAAACTGCAGGGAGGTTTGGGACAAATGTGACCAAACGCCGCTTTCAGTACTTTGCATATGTTGCGTATAAAAAGTCGTAATTTCAAACTGCGAATACGTGCAGAAAGCCAGAATTTCGATCCGAAATATGGCTCAGGCCTCGAAATTGGGATATTTGGGATATTTTGAAAACTGCAGGGGAGTTTGTGCAAAATGTGACTCTCTGCCGCTTTCAGTACTTGGCATATGTTGGGTATAAAAAGTCGTAATTTCAAACTGCGAATACGTGCAGAGAGCCAGAATTTGGCTCCAAAATATGGCTCAGGCCTCGAAATTGGGATATTTTGAAAACTGCAGGGGAGTTTGTGCAAAATGTGACTCACTGCTGCTTTCAGGACTTGGCATATGTTGGGTATAAAAAGTCGTAATTTCAAACTACGAATACGTGCAGAGAGCCAGAATTTGGCTCCAAAATATGGCTCAGGCCTTGAAATTGGGAAGTTTGGGATATTTTGAAAACTGCAGGGGGGTTTGGGACAAATATGACCAAACGCCGCTTTCAGTACTTGGCATATGTTGATAATAAAAAAAGTCGCAATTTCAAACTGCGTATACGTTCAAAGAGCCAGAATTTGGCTCAAAATATGGCTCAGGCCTCGAAATTTGGATGTTCGGGATATTTTGAAAATTGCAGGGGGAGTTTGTGCAAAATGTGACTAACTGCTGCTTTCAGTACTTGGCATATGTTGGGTATAAAAAGTCGTAATATCAAACTGCGAATACGCGCTTAGAGCCAGTATTTGGCTCCAAAATATGGATCAGGCCTCGAAACTGGGATATTTGGGATATTTTGAAAACTGCAAGGGAGTTTGTGCAAAATGTGACTCACTGCCGCTTTCAGTACTTGGCATATGTTGGGTATAAAAAGTCGTAATTTCAAACTGCGAATACGTGCAGAAAGCCAGAATTTCGATCCGAAATATGGCTCAGGCCTCGAAATTGGGATGTTTAAGATATTTTGAAAACTGAAGGGGAGTTTGTGCAAAATGTGACTCTCTGCCGCCTTCAGTACTTGGCATATGTTGGGTATAAAAAGTCGTAATTTCAAACTGCGAATACGTGCAGAGAGCCAGAATTTGGCTCCAAAATATGGCTCAGGCCTCGAAATTGGGATAATTTGAAAACTGCAGGGGAGTTTGTGCAAAATGTGACTCACTGCTGCTTTCAGGACTTGGCATATGTTGGGTATAAAAAGTCGTAATTTCAAACTACGAATACATGCAGAGAGCTAGAATTTGGCTCCAAAATATGGCTTAGGCCTCGAAATTGAGAAGTTTGGGATATTTTGAAAACTGCAGGGGGGTTTGCGACAAATATGACCAAACGCCGCTTTCAGTACTTGGCATATGTTGGGTATAAAAAAGTCGCAATTTCAAACTGTGAATACGTGCAGAGAGCCAGAATTTTGCTCCAAAATATGGTTCAGGCCTCGAAATTGGGATGTTCGGGATATTTTGAAAATTGCAGGGGGGATTGGGACAAATGTGGCCAAACGCCGCTTTTAGAACTTGGCATATGTTGGGTATAAAAAAGCCGTATTTGCAAACTGCGAATACGTGCAGAGAGCCAGAATTTGGCTCCAAAATATGGCTCAGGCCTCGAAACTGGGATATTTGGGATATTTTGAAAACTGCAGGATAGTTTGTGCAAAACGTGGCTCACTGCCGCTTTCAGGACTTGGCATATGTTGGGTATAAAAAGTCGTAATTTCAAACTACGAATACGTGCAGAGAGCCAGAATTTGGCTCCAAAATATGGCTTAGGCCTCGAAATTGAGAAGTTTGGGATATTTTGAAAACTGCAGGGGGGTTTGCGACAAATATGACCAAACGCCGCTTTCAGTACTTGGCATATGTTGGGTATAAAAAGTCGCAATTTCAAACTACAAATACGTGCAGAGAGCCAGAATTTGGCTCCAAAATATGACTCAGGCCTCGAATTTGGGATGTTTGGGATATTTTGAAAACTGCAGGGGAGTTTGTGCAAAATGTGACTCACTGCCGCTTTCAGTAATTGGCATATGTTGGGTATAAAAAGTCGTAATATCAAACTGCGAATAAGTGCAGAGAGCCAGAATTTGGCTCCAAACTATGGCTCAGGCCTCGAAATTGGGATGTTTGATATATTTTGAAAACTGCAGCGGGGATTGTGACAAATGTATCCAAACGCTGCTTTCAGTACTCTGCATATGTTGGGTATAAAAAACTCGCAATTTAAAACTGCGAATACGAGCACAGAGCCAGAATTTGGCTCCAAAATATGGCTCAGGCCTCGAAATAGGGATGTTCGGGATATTTTGAAAATTGCAGGGGGGATTGGGACATATGTGACTAAACGTCGCTTTCAGTAATTGGCATATGTTGGGTATAAAAAAATTCGTAATTTCAAACTGCGGATACGTGCAGAGAGCCAGAACTTGGCTTCAAAATATGGCTCAGGCCTCGAAATTGGGATGTTTTAGATATTTTGAAAACTGCAGGGAAGTTTTGGCAAATTGTGACTCACTGCCGCTTTCAGTACTTGGCATATGTTGGGTATAAAAAGTCCTAATTTCAAACTGCGAATACGTGCAGAGAGCCAGAATTTGGCTCCAAAATATGGCTCAGGCCTCGAAATTGGGATGTTTGGGATATTTTGAAAACTGCAGGGGAGTTTTGGCAAATTGTGACTCACTGCCGCTTTCAGTACTTGGCATATGTTGGGTATAAAAAGTCCTAATTTCAAACTGCGAATACGTGCAGAGAGCCAGAATTTGGCTCCAAAATATGGCTCAGGCCTCGAAATTGGGATGTTTGGGATATTTTGAAAATTGCAGGGGGTATTGGGACAAATGTGACCAAACGCCGCTTTCAGAACTTGGAATATGTTCCGTATAAAAGGTCGTAATTTCAAACTGCGAATACGTGCAGAGAGCCAGAATTTGGCTCCAAAATATGGTTTAGGCCTCGATATTAGAATGTTTGGGATATTTTGAAAACTGCAGGGAGGTTTGGGACAAATGTGACCAAACGCCGCTTTCAGTACTTCACATATGTTGGGTATAAAAAAGTCGCAATTTCCAACTGCGAATACGTGCAGAGAGCCAGAATTTGCCTCCAAAATATGACTCATGCCTCGAAATTGGGATATTTGGGATATTTCGAAAACTGCAGGGGAGTTTGTGCAAAATGTGACTCACTGCCGCTTTCAGGACTTGGCATATGTTGGGTACAAAAATTCGTAATATCAAACTGCGAATACGTGCATAGAGCCAGAATTTGTCTCCAAAATATGGCTCAGGCCTCGAAATTGTTATGTTTGGGATATTTTTAAAACTGCAGGGGAGTTTGTGCAAAATGTGACTCACTGCCGCTTTCAGTACTTGGCATATGTTGGGTATAATAAGTCGTAATTTCAAGCTGCGAATTCGTGCAGAGAGCCAGAATTTGGCTCCAAAATATGGCTCAAGCCTCGATATTGGGATGTTTGGGATATTTTAAAAACTGCAGTGGGATTGGGACATATGTGACCAAACGCCACTTTCAGTACTTGGCATATGCTGGGTATAAAAAAGTCGCAATTTCAAACTGCGAAAACGTGCAAAGAGCCAGAATTTGGCTCCAAAATATGGCTCAGGCCTCGAAATTGGGAAGTTTGGGATATTTTGAAAACTGCAGGAGAGTTTGGGACAAATATGACCAAACTCCGCTTTCAGTACTTGGCATATGTTGGGTATGAAAAGTAAGTAAGTAATTATGAAAAGAAGGCACCAAACCGGGAAGGCTATGTAGCACCATCCGATGTGCAGAATAATCAGAGGGCGCTAAATGTCACCAAGGATGCCAATATGGGAACAATAACGCATAAGGCGAACGATATCAAAAGTATCCGAGTTACCAAGAATTCTATTGAGGGACAGGTGACCGCGAGGGGCGGTCGGAAAGCAAGACACACGCTCGTCCTGGAAGTCAGGACATTCTAGAAGGACATGCACGACCGTAAGAGGGACAATGCAACTAGGACAATAAGGAGCAGAGCGGCGTTCCATCAAGTGACCATGGGTTAAGCGAGTATGGCCAATACGCAACCTCGCCAGAGCCGTTTCCCAACGCCGGTTACGGTGGAAGGAGGACGGCTACGAGGAAACACATTAAGAGTACGTAGTTTGTTACCAGTAACAGACGACCAAGAAGCCTGCCAACGGGTAAGGACGGAGGAATGGATAACCGGGTAAAAGTCGGAATATGGAATAGCTTTACGAGAGATGGGACAAGAGTGGACAGCTTCCTTGGCGGCAGCATCCGCACGCTCATTTAAAGACACACCAATATGGCTGGGAACCCAACAAAACTCAACCGACTTAAATTTACTGTGAACAAGAAACAGCCATTGCTGGATCTCGACAACTACTGGATGAACCGGATTAAAGGACCCGAGAGCCATGAGGGCACTACGAGAGTCAACAACAACTACAAAGGAAGACTGACAACGAGAAAGCAGGAGACGAAGAGCATAGAGAATAGCATAAAGTTCCGCTGTAAAGATGCTAGTCTCCGGAGGTAAGCGACACATATAAGTGCGATCAGGAAAAACAACAGAGTAGCCAACACCATCCGCAGACTTAGACCCATCGGTGAAGACAGAAACGGAGCGGGAGTGAGAAGAAAAGTGCTCGAGGAAAAGGCGTTTTAGAACCGTAGGAGGGGTAAAAGCTTTAGTGATACGGGTCAAGGATGTACAAAACCCCGGAAGAGGGACTCTCCACTGGGGCGAAGAAGGAACAACACGAGGAGAAACATCAGAAATACGAACGGAAAGAGAATCCTGTAGGCGAGATAACCGGACAGAAAGAGGGAGGTGGTGAAGAGGAACAGGAACCGCAGGAGGGGTAAAAGTTAAAGCACGACAGAGGCGAGAGGAAGGATGTTGCAAGGACCGCACAAGATAGCGAAGACAGTAGAGATCACGGCGGTCCTGGAGAGACAGGAAGCCAGTGTCAACATACAAGCTAAGGATGGGAGTCGAACGAAAGGCACCAGAACTGAGGCGCAACCCAGTATGGTGCAAAGCATCATGACGGCGAAGAGTAGAAGGAGAAGCTGACGAGTAAGCAGGGCAACCATAATCGAGCTTAGACAGGACGAGAGAGGAATGTAAAGCAAGGAGAGTGCGCCTATCTGCCCCCCAAGAAGTATGGGACAAGACCCGAAAGAGGGTAAGGGCCTTAGAACACTCAACACGGAGGTAAGAGATATGGGGAGACCAAGACAAACGAGTGTCAAGGAATACCACCAAAAGCTTCGCGGAATCTTTGTATTCAAGGGGATGACCATAAAGTGACAAAGAGGGACGAAGAACGACCCGTTTCCGCGTAAAATTCATGGCACAAGTCTTAGAAGTAGAGAACTTGAAGCCATGATCGGTGGCCCAAGAGGACACGGCATCAATTGCAAGTTGAAGCCGGCGCTGAAGGAGAGGCGAATCATCACCCTGACAGCAAAGGGTAAGATCATCGACATAGAGAGCAGAGAAGACACGAGAAGGAAGAGAGGAAAGAAGACCATTGAGGGCAACCAGAAAAAGAGTAGTGCTCAGAACACTACCCTGGGGCACACCTTCGTATTGCTGAAAAGAGGCAGAGAGAGCGGTACCAATGCGCACCCGAAAGGAACGACGAGAGAGGAAGCTGCGAAGAAAGAGAGGGAGATGACCACGAAGGCCAAAAGAATGAAGTTGAGATAGAATATGATATCTCCAAGTGGTGTCGTAAGCCTTTTCTAGGTCAAAAAGGACGGCAACAACGGAGGTCTTCGCAGCAAAAGCAGTACGAATATAGACCTCCAAGTTCACCAGGACATCTGTCGTGCTGCGGCACTTGCGGAAACTAAATTGAGAAGGGGAGAGGAGGTGATGGTGTTCCAGGAACCACATCAGACGAACGTTAACCATACATTCAAAGAGTTTGCAGACACAACTTGTGAGAGCAATAGGGCGAAAGTCCTTAGGGGAAGTACCCAGAGACCCCGGTTTGCGAACAGGGAGGACAACGGCATCGAGCCAGTCCTCAGGGACTGACGACGACTCCCAGATCCGATTATACAGACTCAGTAAATACTGAGACGTGCACGGAGGGAGATGGCGAAGCATCTCATAATGAATACCATCGGAGCCCGCCGCCGTAGAACCGCAGAGGGCCAGGGCAGAACGAAGTTCAGAGAGAGAGAAGGGATCATTATAGGGAAGCTGAAGATGAGTGCAGAAATCTAAAGGACGAGACTCAAGGACAGGTTTACGAAGAAGGAAAGATTGGGGAAGATGAAGACCAGAGCTAACAGAAGAAAAGTGGGAACCCAGTTCGGAAGCGACCTGCAATGGGTCCGCCACAAGAGTATCATGCAGGTGAAGGACCGGTGAAACATCGGGAACGAACTTACCCGCTATCTTGCGGATACGCTTCAAGATCTGGGTCAGAGGGGTTTCGGACGTAATTGTTGAGACATAAGATGTCCAACATTCACGTTTAGCCGTACGGATGGCCCTACGGGCCACTGCACTCGCTTTCCGAAAGAAAAGAAAAGAATCGGTCTTCTGCCTATGGCGGTGCCTCTTCCAGGCTGCATGCTTACAGCGGACAGCCCGAGCACAGTCCACATTCTACCAGGGAACGCACTTCCGTGGACCCCGAGAGGAAGAGCGAGGGATAGAGCGGAGGGCAGCGTCGAAGACAGTGTCATGAAAAAGGAGGAGAGCGCGAGAGAGAGGCAGAAGGGAGAGGTCAGAGAGAGCAGCACTGAGGGTAAGTAGGGTCCAGTCCGCCTTAGCAAACTGCCACCTAGGGAAAGAGAGGGAAAGGCGAAAAGAGAAAAAGGAAACAAGGATGGGGAAATGATCACTTCCATGGAGGTCATCAAGAACCTGCCACGTGAAATCTAAGTAAAGAGAAGAAGAGCAGAGAGAAAGATCAAGACAAGAAAGGGTGCGAGTCCGAGAGTCCAAATGAGTGGGCTCACCAGAATTCAGAAGAGACAGGGAAGAAGAGAGGAGAAACGGCTCAAGAAGGCGACCCCGGGTATCTGTCAGAATGTCACCCCAAAGAGAATGACGACAATTGAAGTCACCCAGCAGAAGCACAGGCTCCGGCAAGGAGTCTAGGAGGTGTTTCAAATCAGGAAGAGAGAGCGGGACACTCTGGGGGAGATAAATGGAACAAACTGTGTACCATCTCCATACAAAGATACGAGCAGCAGAACAATGGAGAGGCGAAGGAAAAAGTAAAGGAACAAAGGGAACATCAGCACGAATCAAGAGAGCAGAAGAATTAGAAGCCCCAGCAACGGCTGGGGGGGGGAGAGAAAGGAATAGCCACGAAAACGACCAGGACGAGCACCAAGCATCGGCTCCTGGAGACAGACACAAAGGGGAGAAAACCGCGAAATCAGAAGTTGGAGTTCGAGGAAATTGGCGTAATAACCTCGAACGTTCCATTGAAGAATGGACAACGACGAGAAGAGAAAGGACAAAAACAGAGAACAAGGAAGAAACAAAGGCGAAAGAGCAACAGAGCACGTTAAAGAATATCAGGGTCGGGATCAGGGTCAGCAAAGTAAGGGTTAGGGGGCATGGGTAAACTGAGCAAAGACGGAGGGAAGGAAACGGGAGAACAGATCAGAGGTGGGCGGGCGGGGTCCGGAGGAGGAGGAGGAGACAACGGAGAGGAGCAGTCAAGGACAGCAGCAGGAAGAGGGGGAGTAGAAAGAGGGGAGCGCACCCCAGCAAGAGCAGCAACCGAAAAGGAAGCAGGGGCCAAAGAAACCTCCATAGCAGGAACAGGGGGCGCAATCACTGAAACGGGAGGGGAAGGAGCAATAGAGCCAGAAGTAGGAGCTGAGGAAGAAAGCGAAGGCTTCTTACCCGCCGGGGAGGAGGAAGGAGAGGAGCCAGGCTTACGCTTCTGACTTAAAGAGACTGGTGTCCCAGCAACTACGTACCGGGCAACGGATTCCAGTGTCTCAACAGGAGAAGCTGAACGAGAGCACACACGACGGCCGTTAGGAGAACGATGGACATCCGCCTGCACCGACAGGCGGCGGGGAGAGCCGATAGATGGAGGAAGAGGACGGGAAGGAGGATCGGAGGGGGACAAGGAAGAAGACACAGGAGACATGACAGACCGGGTAGAAAGAAGGGGAACCCCAGACAGAGGACCAGGAGGGGGACCCCTCGGGACAGAACACAAAGGGACAGATCGAGGAGGGGGCAGTGGGCGTATCAGGGTCTAAGGCCCGGAAACGGTTGTGAGTCTGAGGAAGGGGGGAAGGACGAGGAGAGGAAGAGCGCAACACGCGAGCATAAGAGATGTTAGTATAAAGCGGGAGCCGGCAAACCTGGCGTCTCGCCTCAGGAAAAGATAAACGTTCCCGGTGCTTCAGGTTGAGGACGGCTGCCTCAAGCTTGTAATAGACACACGCACGGGAGAAGGTAGGATGGGCCTCACCGCAGTTGAGGCAACGAGCCTGAGGAGAAGTGCACTCCGACTTAGAGTGACCTTCACTCCCACACAAAGGACAGAGAGAGACAGTCCCAGAGCAGTGGAGGACACCATGCCCAAACCTCCAGCACTTGTTACAAAGTCGAGGAGAAGGAATATACTCCTGGACAGAGCACCTAGCACCAGCAAGAATGACAGAGGATGGAAGGGTCCTACTGTTACGGACCCGAGGCCAGCGTCCGAGCACGGAGCAGTGACGACTACGCCATCTGTGGGTCAGCTCCCGAAACCCCCTCCAAATGGACGCCATCAAGTGAGGACAGGAAATACCAGCCACAAGGGCTAGTTTCCCGTCCTGATCATCTCATAACACAGCCGCTGCTGACCTCTGGTGAGGACGCGCTTAGACAGCAACGCCATCTATGGAGTGGATAGGTGGGCGTTTGGGTCTGAGCCGGAAAGTGACGTGCATTAGAGTGTCCCTAGTACTGATGACGTGTCTGATTACAGAGTCGACCTGGGACTGCTGTAACGAACGTTGGATCAGTCTACCCAAGGCAGCCGTCTTGTCTCCAAGTATTTGCTGCAGCAGCTGCGAGTCACCCCCTGGATGAACACTGTGGTGTAAGCCTGCCTGTGACGTGGCAGTTGAGGGATTGTCGAACCCGGGGCTGACTGGTGGAGACGCTTAACCACTGGGGTGTTGTGGCGAGGAGAGTGGTCTGTGGGATCACACGAGGCTCCTGACTAGGGCTCGCTACCCTAGTATCGGTCGTGGAGTGGCCTAACCAGCGCTGCTGATTGGAACCTGCCAGCTACAGGCTGGACTTGTGGTTGATGGCCTCCACGACGATGCCCCCAGTGGAACTGTGATTTGGCTGGCCTGTGGCCAGGGTAGACTCAAGAGAATCGAAGGATTCGTCGTGAGGCCACAAGAGGACCCAGAGCTTAGCATCGTTGAGCACCGTGAATGTCCAGAGTCTTCAGAGGAAGACTACGTTGTATATTATAGTGTTTATTCCCCCCCCCCCCCCTTGTGATAATCTTTATATTATTTATGGTGATGGTAATAATTATATTATTAAGTTTTTGCCTTTATTTCCCTTCCCCTTTAATTTACTTGCGTTACGGATCACATCCCTTGAAAGCCACTACTAGCTTGGGGCCGAATATCCTACCTCTAACAACATCAGAGAAAGAACCCTGTTGCGACCCGAGAGGGCCGTAACATAATTGACATCCCCAGCGGGATCCGACCCCTTGTCAAGTATATTTGACAGGGGTGGTGAAGTGGCGTAATCCCTGTAAATAATTCCCCCTGTGTGTGACTATTAGGACGTTATACGTCCTGTGCGGTGCTCGCTGTGACTAAGTTCAATATTGTGCAGTGCGGGGCTCGCTGTGATTAAGTGCAATATTGTGTAATGCGGTGCTCGGTGTGATTACGTGCAACATTGTATAGCGAAGTGCTCGCTGTGATTAAGTGCAATATTGTGTAGTGCAGTGCCCGATGTAATTACGTGCAATATTGGCAAGTGCAGTGTTTGGTGCGATAAAGTGCAATATTGACGTAGAACAGTGCTCGGTGCGTTAAGTGCTAACGAAAGCGGTGTGTTAAGTGCTAGTGTTCCATCTCAGTGACAATGGCAGAGAAATCGACCATCGACGATCTGGCCGATGTTCAGGCTTTTCTGAACAGGGAGGACTGTCTTGCCAGATTAAAATATCTGGGGAAACAGGAACTTGTACTAGTGAGTGCCTACCTGGAGATAAAGATACGTGCCAGTGATTCCCGTGTGGAGATCTTGTCCAAGGTTCACCGGCATTTGAAGGCCGAAGAAAAACAGGAAGATGAGGCACTAGGTACAAAAGAAGGTGAGGAAATAGCTTCCACTGAAAAGAAAGATAAAGGCAGCGACATTGACAGCGATGCAGGTGAGCTGAATATTAGCTTGCTAACAGTCAAAATGCGTGCCTTGGAAATAAATCGCGAGATAGAATGGAAGAAATTAGAAATGGAAAGAGAGAGACAAGATAAAGAATTAGAGATAAGGCATTTAGAATTAGAACGAGAAGAAAGAAGAGAAGAGCGAGAAAGGGAAGAGAAAGAGCGAGAAAGGGAAGAGAAAGAGCGAGAAAGGGAAGAGAAAGAGCGAGAAAGGGAAGAGAAACAGCGAGAGAGAGAAGAAAAAGAAAGACAGAGACAACATGAGTTAGAAGTATTGCGGTTAGGTGGTGGGAGGCCAAGAATGGAAACAAGTGTTTTCGATCCGGTAAGGAACATCAAAATGGTCCCAAAATTCAATGAGAAGGAAGTGTCGAAGTTCTTCGCGGCCTTCGAGAAAGTCGCTGCCTCTTTGGAGTGGCCAAGGGAGAATTGGGCCATCATAATACAGTCAGTCTTGACTGGGAAGGCCCAAATCGCCTACTCCACGTTGTCCCTTGACGACTTCGGCGATTATGACAAGGTGAAGAAGGTCGTGCTCATGGCGTACCAATTGGTACCTGAGGCTTACAGGCAGAAGTTCAGGAACCTGAAAAAGACCTCAGAGCACACTTTCACCGAATTCGCCACTATCAAGGAGCGACTTTTCCAGGAATGGTGTGCCTCTCGGAAGGTGGAGACCAAAGAAGACCTCGAGCAGCTCATACTGTTAGAGGACTTCAAAGACTGTCTGTCTGGAGACCTGAAGACGTACTTAGAAGAACAGCAGGTGGAGACCTTGAGTGCGGCAGCCACCATGGCTGAAGAGTACATCCTAACGCATAGGCCTCCTGCTAAGTACGTCCCGAGGAATTACCCACGCCGGTTTGACAAACCTCGTCATGAAGAAGAAGAGAGACCCGTCCCACGAAGCGCTGAGAAGACGCCCCCTAGTAGCCCTCGAAGGATTAGTCCTAACAGTCCGAAACACCGGAGTCCGAGGAGGAATGTGGTGTGCTGGACTTGTGGGCAGAAAGGGCATGTAGCTGCTATGTGCCGAGGCAGAAGAGGCAGCGGCCCACGTAGGGAGGTGATGTTGATGAGCTGTGTAACACCACCAGAGGGAACCCCGTCCCTGATGACTAGACAGGAAAAACCAGGATTGTTTGCCCCTCACACTTCAAGCGGGTATGTAACGAGTGATCATACTGGAAGATCAGTTGTAGTGCTCAGAGATAGTGGAGCAGCCCAGTCCCTGATCGTGAGAGACTCGTTACCAGAGGGAGTGAGAGTAGACGGGAGACAAAAGGTTGTCCTGGTTGGGTTTCCTAGGATGCAGTATATCGCCCCCTTAGTGCCGGTACATCTCGACTCGCCTTACTTCAGCGGCACATGTACATTGGCAGTAGTCGATACCCTCCCTATAGCTGGGATTGACTTGGTACTAGCCAACGACTTGGTGATGGATTGGAGCAACAATCATCCCAAGATTGTGGACGAGTCAGCCGGAACAGCAAGGTCCGAGGTAACGGCAGGCAGTGGTAATGTCCAGGTACAGACAGACCCGGAATATACTATGTTTAATTTGTCCTCTCGCCTACAGATTGAGAACGTTCTAGCAGAGTCTCCTGAATCGTTTCCCGACGAGGAACATGCGGTTAAGGTAGCAGAAGCGACTGAGCAAGAAGAGAGGCCTCGTATACAGACACCCACGAATACCCCAGAGTCTGGAGCGAAGGCCGATGAGTACTTGCGGTATGGCAAGATACAACGTTCATTGAACCGGTCAGAGATTCCCCAGACGTCGGAGGTATGTGAGGTATGTGTGAAGGGTCTAGTGCCCTCTTCGGTCCAAACCAGGCTAATGGATATAGCTGGCTATGGACATTACAAGCTCATGAAACTTGTCCCTAAGTTAACCAAATGTTTCTTAGCGGTATTTTGTTTTATTCTCGTGTGTGTTCTCAGTAAGGACCAGTGGACGACCCGACAGATGATGGCTCCCATGAACATCGTGAAGAGATCCCAGGGGTTGGAGACGTGCACCGTAAGTGTTGCAGTCGAAGAAGGGACCTGGAAGGTGATGGTAGATACAGGAGGTACGAAAGATGATTTTATGAGTGACTGTTTCCGACAGGTTGACACCCCCTGCATGATTGCCGAGCCTGGAAGCTGCATTATGCGGAACGTTGGTCGACCTAATGGTGGCAGAGCAGACACCATCTGCGGTAGACGAGCAGCCCTGTTGGAACTAGGTGTGGGCCTAGTAGAGGTGTATGCTGTAAGTACTGACTTGCCTACTGTCGCTGTCACTCTAAATGATCAGACCCCTGTATTCCAGGTTCCTGTCTCCCTGAAGGACTGCCGGAACGGTACCAGAAATGCCGTCTGTGAGCAGCCATCATCGGTGCCAAGACACTGGGAAGTGTCGAGTCGCCCCAGAGCGTGTCAACAGCAATCCTTACTCGAGGCACGTGAGAATATGCCCCTGCTTGACATCGCAGTGGAGGTGTGGAAAATTACATCAGGCAGGTCATCGCCTTCCATCTGCAAGTTGCATCTGTGCCAGAGTTTCCCATCAGAAAAGTTCTGTGGACAGGACATCCTCGCCATTCCAGTTCTTAGTGTACGTGAATCTGTGTGGAGTTGTATCCACGCACTAATTTGGTTTGTCTTTTCTTTTATAGAAACCCAAACCAAATTCATTTTGGTGGGGAGGTGTTATGGACCCGAGGCCAGCGTCCAAGCACGGAGCAGTGACGACCACGCCATCTGTGGGTCAGCTCCCGAAACCCCCTCCAAATGGACGACGCCATCAAGTGAGGACAGGAAATACCAGCCACAAGGGCTAGTTTCCCGTCCTGATCATCTCATAACACAGCCGCTGCTGACCTCTGGTGAGGAGGCGCTTAGACAGCAACGCCATCTATGGAGTGGATAGGTGGGCGTTTGGGTCTGAGCCGGTAAGTGACGTGCCCTAGAGTGTCCCTAGTACTGATGACGTGTCTGATTACAGAGTCGACCTGGGACTGCTGTAACGAACGTTGGATCAGTCTACCCAAGGCAGCCGTCTTGTCTCCAAGTATTTGCTGCAGCAGCTGTGAGTCACCCCCTGGATGAACACTGTGGTGTTAGCCTGCCTGTGACGTGGCAGTTGAGGGATTGTCGTACCCGGGGCTGACTGGTGGAGACGCTTAACCACTGGGGTGTTGTGGCGAGGAGAGTGGTCTGTGGGATCACACGAGGCTCCTGACTAGGGCTCGCTACCCTAGTATCGGTCGTGGAGTGGCCTAACCAGCGCTGCTGATTGGAACCTGCCAGCTACAGGCTGGACTTGTGGTTGATGGCCTCCACGACGGTGCCCCCAGTGGAACTGTGATTTGGCTGGTCTGTGGCCAGGGTAGACTCAAGAGAATCGAAGGATTCGTCGTGAGGCCACAAGAGGACCCAGAGCTTAGCATTGTTGAGCACCGTGAACGTCCAGAGTCTTCAGAAGAAGACTACGTTGTATATTATAGTGTTTATTCCCCCCCCCCCCCCTTGTGATAATCTTTATATTATTTATTGTGATGGTAATAATTATATTATTATGTTTTTGCCTTTATTTCCCTTCCCCTTTAATTTACTTGCGTTACGGATCACATCCCTTGAAAGCCACTACTAGCTTGGGGCCGGATACCCTACCTCTAACATCATCAGAGAAAGAACCCGGTTGCGACCCGAGAGGGCCGTAACACCTACCATCAAAGGTGATCTTCACAACGCGAAGGGGTTGACGGCGACGACCACGAGGGGGACGAGTAAACGAGTCAACCTGGAGGACAGAATGGCCTTGGGCATCAAGGATATGCCGAATATCATCGTGGCAATCCTGCAGATTCCGAACACCGGTTGCAACATGGGGCGGGAGGAGAATTGTGCCAACACTAGCATTCATCTGAACATTCTTAGAGACCCGAACAGGGATCTCGCCAAGGCAAGACAAGGCTGCCAAGCGGGAAGCTGCGTCCTGAGAAGGAGCAGCAACGACACGTGTACTGAGACGAGTGGGGTTGAAAGTAACAGACGCATCCACGGAATCAACAAGATGCCGATGGAGGGAGAAATCGTCAGGAGGCACAGAATCAAGAGGGAGGAGATCAAAGTATTTGGCCCATGAAGCAGGACAAAACAAGGCCCGATACGTGTCAGCACGGGAAGGAATCGAGCGAGTGCGGCTGGGGCGCGAACAGCGATGAGAACCCCTAGAGAGGGGTCAAAAGGAGCAGTAGTCACAACGAGAGACTTAGCCGCACCAGGGGACGAAGTGGTCACCACTGGGGGCTGGAGGCTCGACCCAACCACAGAGAAGGGAGGGGAGCTGGGGAAGAAGTCAGGACGGTCAAAGGAGGAGCAAGGTCGGGGCCCAACGCAGCGGGAGCTACAGAGCCTGGTCTTCCAATACAGGTTGACTCGGGGGCTTGGTCACCCACCCCACGAGCCTGAGAGCGTACAACGGAAACATTCAACGACATAGAAACGAAGAAAGAATTTCATCCACGAATGTGCCCCCATACCCACCATGGAGCCACAATTAGAGGCAGGACACCCAACAGGAAGCTATCGCCGATCATGCCGGGGCCCCTTAGGGGTGCGTCGTGAGTATACGCCCCACAAACGCCACCTTAAGTCCGTCGAGATCGGGTTCAGCGACAAAAGGGGGATTGACAATAAAAAGTTCCCCTCGCTCGAGACGTTGGGTACTACAGTTCTACGGGTGCAAGAATATGCCTCCTCAAGCACCCGGGCGTCAAAATAGAAGAAGTCCAAAGAAATAATCCAAAACAAGCAAAAGGTCGGCAGGAAACGACAAGCAGATAGGAGAAGAGGGGGGAGAAAAACAAAACATAAGGAAAAGGAAAAGCGATCCGGCACAATTAGAGAGGACAGCAGGAGTGCAAAGCGAGAAAAGGACAGAGGACTGCCCGGCGGAGCATCACACTCCGTCAGCCGTCCACCAAGCCCCCTCACGACGCCAACGGGCCGGATGGGAGAGGGTGGGTATGAAAAGTCGTAATTTCAAACTGCGAATACGTGCAGAGAGCCTGAATTTGGCTACAAAATATGGCTCAGGCCTCGAAATTGAGATGTTTGGGATATTTTGAAAATTGCAGGGGGGGTTGGGACAAATGTGACCAAACGCCGTTTACAGTACTTGGCATATGTTCCGTATAAAAAAGTCGTAATTTCAAATTGCGAATACGTGCAGAGACCCAGAATTTGGCTCCAAAATATGGCTCAGGCCTCGATATTGGGATGTTTGGGATATTTTGAAAACTGCAGGGAGGTTTGGGACAAATGTGACCAAACACCGCTTTCAGTGCTTCGCATATGTTGGGTATAAAAAAGTCGTAATTTCAAACTGCGAATACGTGCAGAGAGCCAGAATATGGCTCCAAAATATGGCTCAGGCCTCGAAATTGGGATGTTTGGGATATTTTGAAAACTGCAAGGGAGTTTGTGCAAAATGTGACTCACTGCCGCTTTCAGTACTTGGCATATGTTGGGTATAAAAAGTAGTAATATCAAACTGCGAATACGTGCAGAGAGCCAGAATTTGGCTCCAAAATATGGCTCAGGCCGCGAAATTGGGGTATTTGGGATATTTTGAAAAATGCAGGGGAGTTTCTTCAAAATGTGACTCACTGCCGCTTTCAGTACTTGGCATATGTTGGGTTTAAAAAGTCGTAATTTCAAACTGCGGATACGAGCCTGAATTTGGCTCCAAAATATGGCTCAGGCCTCGAAATTGGGAAGTTTGGGATATTTTGAAAACTGCAAGGGGGTTTGGGACAAATATGACCAAACGCCGCTTTCAGTACTTGGCATATGTTGGGTATAAAAAAGTCGCAATTTCAAACTGCGAATACGTGCAGAGAGCCAGAATTTGGCTACAAAATATGGCTCAGGCCTCGAAATTGGGATGTTTGGGATATTTTGAAAATTGCAGGGGGGATTGGGACAAATGTGTCCAAACGCCGCTTTCAGTACTTGGCATATGTTGGGTATAAAAAAGTCATAATTTCAAACTGCAAATACGTGCAGAGAGCCAGAATTTGGCTCCAAAATATGGTTCAGGCCTCGAAATTGGGATATATGGGATATTTCGAAAACTGCAGGGGAGTTTGTGCAAAATGTCGCTCACTGCCGCTTTCAGGACTTGGCATATGTTGGGTATAAAAAGTCGTAATTTCAAACTGCGAATACGTGCATAAAGCCAGAATTTGGCTTCAAAATATGGCTCAGGCCTCGAAATTGGGATGTTTGGGATATTTTGAAAACTGCAGGGGGGTTTGAGACAAAAGTGACCGAACGCCGATTTCAGTACTTGGCATATGTTGGGTATGAAAAGTCGTAATTTCAAACTGCGAATACGTACAGAGAGCCTGAATTTGGCTACAAAATATGGCTCAGGCCTCGAAATTGGGAAGTTTGGGATATTTTGAAAACTGCAGGGGGATTTGGGACAAATATGACCAAACGCCGCTTTCAGTACTTGGCATATGTTGTGTATAAAAAAGTCGCAATTTCAAACTGCGAATACGTGCAGAGAGCCAGAATTTGGCTCCAAAATACAGCTCAGGCCTCAAAATTGGGATGTTTGGGATATTTTGAAAACTGCATTGGAGTTTGGGATAAATATGACCAGACGCCACTTTCAGTACTTGGCATTTGTTGGGTATAAAAAGTCGTAATAACAAACTGCGAATACGTGCAGAGAGCCAGAATTTGGCTCCAAAATATGGCTCAGGCCTCTATATTGGGATGTTTGGGATATTTTTTAAAACTGCAGGGAGGTTTGGGACAAATGTGACCAAACACCGCTTTCAGTACTTCGCATATGTTGGGTATAAAATTCGTGATTTCAAACTGGGAATACGTGCAGAGAGCCTGAATTTGGCTCCAAAATATGGCTCAGGCCTCGAAATTGGGATGTTTGGGATATTTTGAAAACTGCAGGGGAGTTTGTGCAAAATGTGACTCACTGCCGCTTTCAGTAATTGGCATATGTTGGGTAAAAAAAGTCTTAATATCAAACTGCGAATACGTGCAGAGAGCCAGAATTTTGCTACAAAATATGGCTTAGACCTCGAAATTGGGATATTTGGGATATTTTGAAAACTGCAGGGAGGTTTGGGACAAATTTGGCCAAACGCCGCTTTCAGTACTTGGCATATGTTGGGTATAAAAAGTCGTAATTTCAAACTGCGAATACGTGCAGAGAGCCAGAATTTGGCTCCAAAATATGGCTCAGGCCTCGAAATTAAGATGTTTGGGATATTTTGAGAACTGCAGGAGAGTTTGGGACAAATATGACCAAACGCCGCTTTCAGTACTTGGCATATGTTGGGTATAAAAAGTCGTAATTTCAAACTGCGAATAGGTGCATAGAGCCAAAATTTGGCTTCAAAATATGGCTCAGGCCTCGAAATTGGGATGTTTGGGATATTTTGAAAACTGCAGGGGGGTTTGGGACAAATGTGACCAAACGCCGCTTTCAGTACTTGGCATATGTTGGGTATGAAAAATCGTAATTTCAAACTGCGAATACGTGCAGAGAGCCTGAATTTGGCTAAAAAATATGGCTCAGGCCTCGAAATTGGGAAGTTTGGGATATTTTGAAAACGGCAGGTGAGTTTGTGTAAAATGTGACTCACTGCCGTTTTCAGTACTTGGCATAAGTTGGGTGTAAAAAGTCCTAATTTCAAACTGTGAATACGTGCAGAGAGCCTGAATTTGGCTCCAAATAATTGCTCAGGCCTCGAAATTGGGATGTTTGGGATATTTCGAAAACTGCAGGGAGGTTTGGGACAAATGTGACCAAACGCCGCTTTCCTCTCTGGGACTTGCTGTCAACGTACATGGCGCCCCCGCTCGGGGAGGCGTCCATTAGGGAGGCTCCGGCCTCCCCCGGTGCTGTGAGCCCCTGGGTAGCTGCAGTGAGCACACACTGGCCCAAAAAAACAGCTGAATTCAAAGATGAGCTCCAGGCGAGGTGTGGAAAGAAAGTCCAGCCAGGTGCGTTCAAACTGCGCGCTAAGATGGCCGACCTTCCGGGCGGGAATCTCCTCCACAACGAAATCTTTTATTGTAGAGCTTTGACAACATACTTTTATCTCAACTTAAGTTTTCGCCACCTATAATTTTTTCTCATTTGGAAAATACATTGTCATCTTCACTATAAATGACTACTATAGCGTGTCATTTCTGCTCACACTCATCTCTAAATAAAATGATTACAAATATTTCCCAAGACTCAAACTGCCTCATGCAGCCCGCCTCTTCCCTCATTCCAAATCCACAAACCCACCAACAATCCTCCAACTTCAAGGGAAGGTCAAGCTTCCCATGACCTTGGAGTCATTGGAGATGGGTTTGTGGATTACCTGACCTAGCAGTTTATGCCTTTGGGGAGATCTCCCCTCTCCCCCCCACCCTGGCATATATGCATTAATGATATATAATGCATATGCCAGCCAGTCCAAACCTAATCTTAAGATAATTCTATCTCTCAATTTATTCTTTACCTACTCTACACAGCAAGTCTTTGTCACCCACATTGAACAATATTCTAAGTCTTCACCACCCCAAAACTTGCCTTGCCACCCAGCTTTTACCTTACCATACATCTTTGCTACCCATCATTTGGTTTGGATTAAACATTCAAGGTTAAATGTTCGCCCTTGATCACCTAGCAGCAATTGAGGATACAGATGTAAGCTGATTGGAGAGTCACGTTCTACTAGTTTACACTCAAAACGTGAGTCAAGAACTGCAGATGGCCTATTGTCTTGCACGTGGCACTTCCTATTTATATCCACCTACACTCATTCATATACATCTAACCTAAGCCTCAACCAATCAAAGATTCCTATGCCTATTATGATCCAGTAATATGGATCCAGTGATCCAGTAGTATAATCCACAATCGATTTGAGAATGGTCTAGGACGGACCGAAACGTCGTTGTCCCTTCACCTTCTAGTGTGTGGTCTGGTCAACATACTTCAGCCACGTTATTGTGACTCGTCGTCTGCACATGAACCACCACAACCCAGTTACCAAACCAGTATTTACCCAGGTATTTCCTAAATCTGAACTTATCTTCATTTAAAGCCTTATCAATAGCTCCCTTGCTATGCCCATTCATCCACTTGTACACTTCAATCATGTCACGTTAAGGTATTTCCAACATCTCTTTATACGGAAGTTTTCTAATTTGCGGGATTAACTTTGTCATCCTAACTGACGTGTTCTAGTGAATTATGTCCATTCTTTAGCAAGGCGACCAAAACTGAACTGCATAATATAAATGGGACCTAAAAACAATACGTTAATAAACCCAGCCGACTTATTGCTAACTCTTCTATAAATAAATCTATGGGAAAGAAAAGCTCTCAGCCTGCTAACAAGAGTGTACAAATCCACAAGGGCCGGGACGAGGATTCGAACCTGCGTCCGAGAGCATCCCAGACGCTGCCGTAATCGACTGAGCTACGACATGGTCAAAAGGAGTTGAAACCGAAGTTCTATTGAACTTACTGGATCCTGCAGCCTCTCCGAGGCACAAACCAGTGTTAGTGTAACAAGAATGTGAAGTTTTCTACGTCCATCTAGTTCCACCCGCTCCTCCCCAGAACTAGTTGTTAACTTTACCTTGACTCCTCTGATCCAATACTTGTCCACACGTGCCACACTCCTGAAAAAATATTTTTTACATATATTAAGGGCAAGTATAAGTAGTTATCAAAAGAAGGCACCAAACCAGGAAGGCTATGTAGCAACAGGGTAAGTATAAACAGTTTATTTCAAATACAATCGAGTAGCAAAATATAATTATGAATTTCAAGAACACTGGAACCAATCACTGGAAAAGGTGAAATTGCAATGGAGATTAATTACAGATTGTAACAACAATAGCGAGTAGACAAGACTGATAAGACTGCAATAGCCTAACGGAATACATTTTTGTCTTTGGCTCATGAGGCTATGGTTAAGCATCAATGTTCTTTTAAAGTTACATAGAAACACATTACCTTATTAGGGTCTTCCACTACAACAAACCTTTAGCTAACCTTAGTTAAAAGTACTGTGTATTATTAATTTATATAGCTGTCTATTGGCCTAAATTACATAAATAACATGTTTAAAACCTCTTAAGTACAGTATATGGTCTCTGAGCACTAAACTAACGTTAGAAGCCTAGTGATTACATTGTTAAAAATGACCATTTACAGGTTAATTCATTTTGCATCGCAGAGTAAACAAGATGCAAACAATTAACATCTTCCATCTATTAGATAAACAATTATCTAGTCGTCCCTTCACTTTCTAGTGTGTGGTTTGGTCAACATATTTCAGCCCCCGTTATTGTGACTCCTCGTCTGCAATTATCTTCCTCATTTATCTGCGCAATTGTTATCCTGATATGACCACTCCATCGCCCTAGTCGTTAACACTAAACAATCTAGGGCGACTTGTTGCTAAACATTATATGCCACCTTTAGTTTAGCTACAAGACACCGTGTACATATTATCAAACTACCTTTAATGTCATAATGCAGCAGTTTGCGCGCTCAAAATACAGATAGACAAATTCCTCAGGAACCATAGGGGAACCTTTGACAAGCCGCCGGCTTCCTGTTGCCGTAGAGGGCACTATGGAGAAATGGTGGCCCCTCTGGTAAATTTAAGTCAATATTACCTAGGAGTTATGATGTACCAGCCATTAAACATCTGGGACTCACAGTTAATATGAAAACAATCCTTAAGAATAGTTAAACGAATCATTGACTTAAACGAACAACATTGAATGTTCAACTGTACGAGTCTCTGTTGTGGTCCCATCTGGCCTACTGTGTCCTAATATGGAAACCTCACTTCAAAAACACATCAATGATTTTCCGCTTTGGAGAAAGTTCAAGACAGCAACAACAGTCATGCCAGAACTTGTTCAACTGTCACTACCTCAAATCTTTGAAGGACTAACACTATAAATGTATAAATTGTTATAGATTTTGATAGATTAGCGTATAAATTTTCCTAGAAATTACCTACTTAATATTATCTGTTAGATTAAGGACCTGCCCGAAGTGCTATGCGTAATAGTGGCTTTACAAGAATGTAAACACATAGTGCTATGTACTCCTTGTCACCTCTCCTCTTAAAAATAGCGTCGCTTTTGGCCGTTTACCCGTATGGCCGAATATGGACGTAATTTGAAAATGAAAAAAAAATGAAAATAAATTTGGGATTTTTTTTTTCAACAACAATAAGTTAAGGGTCCTCTGGTAGGTTAGGTGGGCAGGAAATTCTCATAAAGTTTCAAAACGTTATGAAAAATGTTAATGGAAAGAATCCTCTTCTAAGCTTACCGAGTAAGCCGGACGACTCAAACAGAAAACGGAACAGTACGTCACTTTTGTGAGTCGATTTCATTTCAAATTACGTCCAAATTTGGCCATAGCGCCGCGCATACCAGCCAAAAGTGACGTTAGTTTTAAGAGGACGGGTTGACCAGAAACCCAATATAACTTGTAGTTATATAAATAAATAAATAACAGCCGAGGCCTTTCTAATACTGACCCAGTTGGAGGTCATTAATACAGACCACTTCTCTAAAATGTCATAGTTGACACAGACAGGCTGGACAACAGCTTCAAGCTCAACAAGCCACAATTTAACACAGAAAATAGATGTGTTGTTTCCCCCATAGGATTATTAACCCATGAACCCGCTTAACCACTCAAGTCGTAAATGCCGAGTCATTCCTTTTGTTCACAATATACACAAGACAAATCCTCAATAAAATAACGGTGGAGGGAGTAGGAAGGCTAACTGTTACGACCCTGGGTTCTCCAGTGGAAACCAGAGGTCAAAATTGAGCTATTAAACTTCCTAGTAGTACAGTTAAGTGCATCTCGAATGGCAATTGTTTGTATCTTCCCTGCCAGACGTAAGACTATTATTGTTTCTCAAAGAGCATTTAAAGACTGAGCTGGGGATTGATTATTAAATAACAACATAGGCACCAACTTTGCTTACTAATACTTTCTAATCATTCATAAAGTAACAATACGTTGCATAGGGGAAGATCTTTAATGTGCTTAGCTGCACGATCAATTAGGCTCCTTCCGGCACCACGACATGAGGGAGGCCAGGTGGTCGCGAGGAGCTCTCTCTTCTCTGGCTGGTGTCGTGCGGATAAGACCTACTCTGTGGTTGCACCCCTACTCTTCTCCCTTCTCCTCTTACTTATTTCCCTTACCTGAAGTTCCTGTATCCTTAAGTTAAGTACGGGGCATTATTAAGTGTACCTACTCTGGTAGGTACACTTAATACCCTACCTACTCTGGTAGGTAGGGTAGTATTTGCCAGTGTTTTGGGTACCCCTAAGTGTTGTGTTTTGTATTAGGGTCCCACGTGGTATCCCTACCCTAAGCTGCATCCAGCTTCAGTGCTTATCCAGTAGTACTTTACCCTAGCTTGTTATTAGTGTAAACCTTGTATCCTGCCTAAGTGGACCAAGGCTTTTAACGTAAGATAGTGTGGTAAAGTTATTATTATTATTGTTATTGGTGTGAGTGTATATGGGGGGTTGTTAAGGGGTTAATAAATAAGTACATGAATTACAGAGTATCCCTTCTTCCTGTGTGGGAGCGCATTGATCAACCCTTAGACTAACATATATGGTCTAGTAGCAAGTTATTACTACTGTGGATAGTTTATTTTGGGGGCCGGGCCTTTTAGCTCTCCCATATTTGATACTCTTGTCTTCTAACTCCCCTTACCCCTTAATAGTACCAGTACCCCATAGTCCACACTGTTATTTGTAACACTAACCTTTGACAAGGTGCCGCCGTCCTGTCCCCGTCGAGGCCACTGTAAATGGTGGCCCTTAGGTCAATTCATCATACGAGCCCTTCTCCTTCCATCATTCTGAATCATGCTCATCATACTAACCTGCACCCCCTCCCCCCCCCCCCCCACCATCTTCACACAATCTGTGGCCAAAATTTCTCGTTTCATTCAGATTTTCATCAAAATATGTCGAATATTTCTCTTTGGGTTGTTTTAAGGGGCCTGACAGCCGAGTGGACAGCGCTTCGGATTCGTAATCCTGAGGTTCCGGGTTCGATCCCCGGTGGAGGCTGAAACAAATGGGCACTTTCTTTTACCCTGATGACCCTGTTTACCTATCAGTAAATAAGTACCTGCAAGTTAGACAGCTGCTATGGGCTGCTTCCTGGGGATGTGTAAGAAAAAGAAGGCCTGGCCGAGGACCGGGCCGCGGGGGATGCTAAGCCCCGAAATCATCTCAAGATAACCTTAAGATTGCTGGCTAACTACTGGCATGGCTATTAAGGCCACCACAAGCGCCCTAATGACTTAACTAGCGGGTACACCTATGGCTGCCACCTGACAATCACCTCTATATTTTGTCTAAATACATAAAATATACAAAATAATAACGAATAGCAACATGAAGTACACACCCCGAACAATCCTTCCTATATTATGATTGAGTAATGATATCTGTAACACATTTTTTTCACTGGTAATCAACGTGACCCTTGCCAGGCGGCGGCTGGTCGACAAATGAGCCACACGTTAAGAAGCGGGACTCCCAGACGCGCCACTCACCCTTACTTCGCCATAATATCTAAACTGTCAACCTCTAATACAGTTAAGCATCTGACCACCAGAGGCGCTAATGCTCCCCTGTTATTACGCCATCCATATAATGATTGTTCTCATTATTCATTGTTGCAACGTTTAAATACATTCATGTTCTGTAGTGACAGTGTCAGACCTCGAAGGAAGAATTGAAACACCCTTCTGAAGATGTATTATTAAATACGAAAGTACTTAAGGAAATTCCTGTTTCAATTCTTCCTTCGTGGTCTGACACTCACATTTTTCATCACGTGTTAATTGTCGTGATTTACACGCAGATTTTGTAGTGTATATACGACAACTTCAGGAAAGTAATGAGTAGCGGATTTAGTCTAAACAATAATATATGCGTTTTGTTTTTAGTGCCAAATTATCTGACAAATATTCATTTGGAGATGTAGCCCAATCCTTCCTGTAGCCCAATCCTTCCTGTAGCCCAATCCTTCCTGTAGCCCAATCTTTCCTGTAGCCCAATCCTTCCTGTAGCCCAATCCTTCCTGTAGCCCAATCCTTCCTGTAGCCCATTCCTTCCTGTAGCCCAATCTTTCCTATAGCCCAATCCTTCCTGTAGCCCAATCCTTCCTGTAGCCCAATCCTTCCTGTAGCCCAATCCTTCCTGTAGCCCAATCCTTCCTGTAGCCCAATCCTTCCTGTAGCCCAATCTTTCCTATAGCCCAATCCTTCCTGTAGCCCAATCCATCCTATAGCCCAATCATTCCTGTAGCCCAATCCTTCCTATAGCTCAATCTTTCCTGTAGCCCAATCCTTCCTGTAGCCCAATCCTTCCTATAGCTCAATCTTTCCTGTAGCCCAATCCTTCCTGTAGCCCAATCGTTCCTGTAGCTCAATCCTTCCTGTAGCCCAATCCTTCCTATAGCTCAATCTTTCCTGTAGCCCAATCCTTCCTGTAGCCCAATCCTTCCTGTACCCTAATCCTTCCTGTAGTCGTGTTTAGTGGTGTAAAGAAAGAGTGGAGGTAGGTGGTAGGTTAACTAACCCGGGAGTTAGTTAACTGTTGTGGGAGGCATCCTGAGGTACTGTATACACACTACAACACTGTATAATCACAACATTGTATACACTACCTTGAGAAAGGTTGTAGGTATGGAAACCACGTACAAAACTCAGGCAAATCATAACATAGAACGAAAAGGATCTGGGTGTACTCATGTCGGAAGACCTTACCTTTAAAGAACACAATAAAGTAGCCGTCACAACTGCAAGAAAAATGACAGGTTGGATAACAAGAACTTTTCACACTAGAGATGCTATACCGATGATGATACTTTTCAAAACGCTTGTGCTCTCTAGAGTGGAGTACTGCTGCACAATGACAGCCCCTTTCAAAGCTGGAGAAATTGCTGACCTGGAGAGCGTGCAGAGATCTTTTACTGCTAGAATCCACTCAGTAAAACCTCTAAACTATTGGGACCGACTAAAGAGCGTAAATTTCTACTCCCTTGAGCGCAGGCGGGAGAGATAAATAATAATTTACACGTGGAAAATATTAGAGGGGCTGGTCCCAAACCTGCACACAGAAATAACATCACATGAGTCCAGAAGACATGACAGGATGTGCAGAATACCCCCGTTGAAAAACAGAGGTGCAACAGGTACTCTGAGAGAGTACCTGTACCTGAGAGTATTGTTGAAAATATGAACGATATTATGACGGGAAATGGGAACAAACCCATTATTTGTATTAGGGCAGGGGGTAATGATGTTGGGCGAGTTAGGAGTGAGGAACTAATACAGAGATTTAGGACAGCCATTGAATTAGTTAGGAGCAGGGGAGGAATCCCGATCATATGTGGCATTCTTCCAAGAAAGGGAGTGGGAAATGAATGGATGTCGAGGGCACTTGGTGTCAATTGCCGGCTGGAAAGATATTGCAAATCAAATGCAATATCTTTCATAGACAACTGGGAACACTTCTATGGAAGAAATGAAATGTATGCTCGTGATGGGGTGCATCTATCGAGAGCTGGGGTTGTTGCTGTTGCGAACTCGTTGGAAGAAGTGGTTACAGGTGTTTGTTTGGATTTAAACTGTTAGTAGATAGAGGTATGGGAATTAATTTGGAGGAAGGAGATAATAAAAGTATTTGTTTGTGGGAGAAAGGAATTGGCAAAATGATCAGGGAAAGAGAAGGGCCTCAAAATAACAATTCACTTAGGGTATATTACACTAACAGTAGAAGTCTAAGAAATAAAATTAACGAATTAAATGCTCTTGTCTGCACAGAAAAAATAGATATTATTGCACTTACCGAAACGTGGATGAATGTAGAAAATAGAGAACTATTAGCTGAATATCAAATAAATGGATTTAAACTATTTCACACAGATAGATATATTAGACGAGGAGGGGGAGTAGCCATATATGTTAGGGACAATTTGAAATGTAGTCTCAAAGAAGGAATCAAAACTGAGCCACACTCAGAAACTATTTGGATAGAATTATACGAAAAAGCAAATAATATTATAATAGGAGTTATATATAGGCCACCAAATTTAGACAGAATGGAAGCAAAGCATCTATGGGCATCTAGATCTAACAGTATTTACGTCATGGGTGACTTTAATTTTAGTGGAATAAACTGGTTGAACAAAACAGGGAATAGTGAAGCAGAAGATTTTCTAGAATTAATTGACGATTGCTTTCTTACGCAACACATTAAGGAACCAACACGGGAAAATAATATTTTAGATTTAGTGTTAACTAACAGGGAAACACAAATTAATGACATCGAAATAGGGAGTGAGCTAGGGAACAGTGATCACAAAGAAATCAGATTTAGCATAGAATGGAATAGACCTGTAGGAGAAAATTCTGTTAAAGTGCCAGATTTTCGAAAAGCTGATTTTAATAGCCTAAAAAATTCTTTGGGTCAAATTGATTGGAAAGTCTTGGGTATGGGGTGGGGGCCGGTCTTGGAGCGAGACATGAACCCAGCGATAGGTGACGTAAATGGGGATTTCGATGTGAATTCAATATATAACTTATTTAAGAATATTCTAAACAAAGCAGAGGAACGTAGTATACCATACAAATGGAATAGATCGAATACTAATGACCCAAAGTGGATAACAAAGAATTTGAAGAACCTTATAGGTAAAAAGAGAGCTTGGTACAAAAGGATTAAAAATGGGGAGGTCACTTTAGAACAGGAATTCGTACAACTGGTTAGAAATGTTAAAAAAGAGATAAGGAAAGCAAAAAGAAACTATGAAGTTCGCATAGCAGGGCAAGCAAAGACAAATCCTAAAGGGTTTTTTTCAGTTATATCGTACTAAGACTAGGGAAAGGATAGGTCCATTAAAAACTGAGACAGGTCAAATAACAGATAGTGATGAAGAGATGAGTAGTATTTTTAATAAATATTTTGTATCTGTATTTACTAAAGAGGAACTTAACAATATGCCTTCAGTCGAACAAGTCTATGTGGGTGGGGACGAGGACAGGTTGACGAGTTTAACAGTTACCAGGGAGGATGTTCTTAAACAAATAGTAAAACTCAAACCAAACAAATCCCCAGGGCCGGATGAAGTGTTTGCCAGGGTGCTTAAAGAATGCAAAGAGGAGCTTTGTGACCCACTATCAACCATATTTAATAAATCAATAGAGTCAGGCAGAGTGCCAGAGTTTTGGAAAGTTGCTAATGTGATACCAGTTTTTAAGAAAGGAGATAGATCACTTGCGTCTAACTATCGACCAATTAGCCTAACGTCTATTGTGGGAAAGTTACTCGAATCTATAATAGCAAATAAAATTCGTCTTCATCTTGAAAAACATAAATTAATAATTGAGTCGCAACATGGTTTTATAAATGGCCGTTCATGTTTAACAAATTTGTTATCTTTTTATTCTAGCATAGTTGAGGCAGTTGATAGTGGTAAGGATTGTGATGTTGTGTACCTTGACTTTAGCAAAGCTTTTGATACAGTGCCACATGAAAGACTGATTAAAAAGATAGAGGCTCATGGTATTGGGGGTGCTATATTAAACTGGATTAGGGCATGGCTATACCAAAGGAAACAGAGTTAGTATAAATGGAGTCAAGTCAGAGTGGGAAAATGTTGTAAGTGGAGTGCCTCAAGGCTCTGTCCTGGGACCTCTGTTGTTTATAATATATATAAATGATTTAGATTCAGGTTTGAGTAGCAACATTTGCAAATTTGCCGATGATACGAAAATCGGTAGGGAAATTAATTCGGAGGAGGACTCACTATCACTTCAAGTTGATCTAGATAGGGTTTTGAAATGGTCAAAGGATTGGCAAATGCAGTTTAATGCTGATAAATGTAAAGTTCTGAGGTTAGGTAATGATGATAGGGTTACAAGATACGAGCTAGATGGTGTTGAGATTGCGAAGTCGGATTGCGAAAGGGATCTGGGAGTTATGATTAGTAAGAATTTAAAACAAAAGGATCAATGCATAAATGTTCGTAATAAGGCAAATCGGACACTTGGATTTATTAATCGCAGCGTTAGTAACAAGACACCTGGTGTGGTTCTCAAGCTATATCTTGCTCTAGTTAGGCCCCATTTAGATTATGCAGTTCAGTTTTGGTCGCCGTACTATAGAATGGATATAAATTCACTTGAACGTGCCCAGCGTAGGATGACTAAGTTAATTCCCCAAATTAGAAATCTTTCATAAGAAGAAAGATTAACAAAGCTTAAGTTGCATTCACTGGAAAGGCGAAGAGTTAGGGGTGACATAATAGAGGTTTAAAGTGGGTGAATGGTGTGACGGAGTTCCCCCCCTTATAATTCTCCCACGCCTGCAGTAAGAGTCATGTCTACTTTTCCCAAGCGTTCTCTACGTTGCAGGCTACAATTTGATATATGGGAGAGAGTGAAGTGTTCTCGGAGAGCCGAGAAATTTGTGAAATGGTAATATTTTGGCCTGTGGTTTAGGCCCTTTAGGGAGCCAAGATGGCGCTTACCTCCCTGATCTCCCGCCAAAACCGTGTGACGTCAGTGGCACCGGATTGGTCACCTACAGCAATGTGGCACCGGGAGCCAATGAGAACCTCCTGTGGCGAAAGTGACGTCACGAAGGAAGGGGGTCCGGACCGCGCGCCACTCTGGCGCCATCAGTCAGACACGACACGTCATAGAGGTCGGACGTGCGACGGATGGTCCTGTCAGTTGGACAGTAGTTTCCCGCTCCCGTGGATTTACGCGTCACCTGAAGTCCGCCAGTACTCTGAGAAGTCTTCCCTAGTTTATGTGTTGAACCAGAAGAGGGAATTGACGGTTATTTGAGCAACAAGTGCTCCAGTCAGGTGCTGTGCAAGAAGCAGTGAAGCCGTGCAGTGACGTCTGTGGCAATTCACCAGTTCGTGACAGCGTAGTGGCAGACAGAGCCACTGGGTAGCTGAGGAAAGAGAGGACTATTTGGGGAAACCGGACGACTGTAGCTGAGACGTAGGCGACAGCCGTTGCTGGGAGAAGACGACGGCCAGGAGACCGACTCCAACCTTCAAGAAGTTAAGAAGGAGGACGGACCTGCAGTGAGGAGGCACGGAGACGATGCGCTAAACGGTGGGACGACGAGAGGCTCTGGTAGGACACGACGACGTGTAGTGTGGGGGCGTTCCCGACACGAGGACCAGGAGCTACATCTCGACTCTCATCGGAGGATAGGGTGAAGTAGGTGTTTCTAGTTCCCTCCCCTTTCCCCTTTAGTTAGCTATGTTATTCGGCTATATTATCTAGCCTGAGGATTTTATATGTCGTGAGCAAGTCTCACCCATGTCACGATAAAGCACCAGTGTGCTAGACAGTACTATCAAGAGTACTTGCAATATTCATGTTGATTATTGGTGTGTACAGGCACCAGGAACCAGTGATAAATATACTGTGTTGTGTATATCTTTCTATAGATTTTTGATATGAACATATAGTGGTAAATTATATATAATATTATGCCAGTATTTGGAGGTTAGGCTATGTGCCCAGAAACTATTTATTTTCCATGTATTGATAATTGATTGATATACCATATATATGTCTATGTTCATTCAGTGAATAATCATTTGTGAGTACAGTGAATTATTGCGTTATCGCCCACGAGAGAAAGTATTGAAAACTCCAGTGTTAATAGTTCATAATGTATTGCTGAGTGAAGAACAATGTAAAGCCATTACAGTGAGACATTATAGCATTGATTGTAGAAAAGACTGGGTGAGCCTGAGTACAGTGTAACCAAGTGATACGTGCTATTGTAGCCAATATCGAGTGTGCGAGTTTCTAGTAATATTGGAGAATTTAAAGACACAGCGCACGTGAATCTAGAAAACAAGCAAAGTTCGCGCGGAGAGGCCATTGCGATCAGCTGTTCTTGACACTTGATGAGGAAGGGAGATGTTGCCGCCTTATGATCGCATAATATCCGTGGGAATTACCGGCCGCGTCAGGATCAGTTGATTTAGTGATTATTGTTTGGCCTTTGTGACATCTTTCATACATTTTAAGTAAAATACAAAACTATCTTTGTGTTGTAAAATGATGGAAAGGATTTTGTTAAATAGGCTACTCTACCTTGCAGGTGATAACATGTCCAGTAATCTCTTTGGTTTTATCAAAGGCAAAAGTACTGCGGATTGTCTCTTAAAGTGTTTGTCTAATGTGGATGACAATTGTAGAGTTTTTGTTGATCTACAAGGAGCGTTTGATAAAGCCAATGGGGAAGTAATCTTATACGAATTAGCCAATCTGGGAATAACAGGGAGATTGCTACACTGGATAAGGGATTATCTACAAGGCAGAAAAGGTCAGGTGTATTACCAGGGATACATGTCTGAGGAACGGAGGTTTCAGTTAGGTACCCCACAAGGGGGAGTATTAAGTCCCACCTTATTCAACGTATTAATGAACAGATTAGCATCAGAGATGTATCCTCCAGGGGTCACGACGATCATATATGCTGATGACATTCTTATACAAGGCACTTCTGGGAACAAAATTCAAGATGCTCTTAACATACTTGGTACAACCTGTCACAAGTTAGGCTTAGTTATAAATGCAGATAAAACCAAATACGAGTATAGGAAACGAAGAAATATAACACTTACTCTAAATGGTGTGGAACTGAGCCGTGTACAGAAGTACAAATACCTGGGCATGTATGTTGGATACACATGTGAGAGTAAAAATGCTGAAATAAATCATATCAGCACCTTATGTAAAGCCCGTCTGCATCCTCTAAAAGCACTGGCTTTTTCTGGTAAAGGTGTTGGGGTACCTATCTTGCGGATGTTATACATAAGCACTGTTCGCTCCCTGATAGACTACGCAGCACCCGTATTGTCTTACACAGGCCAAGGCAGAATTCAAAAAATAGAGCTGATACAGAACGAGGCTATGAGGATTATTCTTGGATGTCAAAGAAATGCAATGATTGAAATAATGAGGATGGAATTAAATTTACAGAGTGTGTGTGATAGAGTCCGTGACATTAACACTAGAGTATCTATTCGTTTCATGCGGAGAAAAGGAGGGGATAAGCTGTTTGAGAGCGTTCAGACCTGCTTGAGTGACGTACACACTTCCAGGAAACTGAGGGAGACACGCTATACGAGAGGATTAGCTCATGACCTCAGGGAATACGACGTACTTGACTGCTGTAAACCCTCTCGACAGTGTAATATGTCTGCTCCCTGGAAAGTACAGAAAATAGACGTCGAAATTGTACCCCTCAAGGTGAAAAAGATTCATCATGAACCGGGACAATTACGGTGTTTGTATGGAGGCATGATATCTCGGTTACCAAGAGGCAACAGTTTACATGTATATTGCGACGGGTCGGTGGCGGAAGATGGCAGGGCAGGGTGTGGTGTCCTAATAAGGGATTATACGGAGTTTGGGACTGTGGACAGGATAATTGAACTCCGGCTTAGTAATTATATATCATCCACACAAGCTGAACTGCAGGCCATTCTGGCGTGTTTGGAGGAAGTACGTCATGACGACAAAAATGTTTTTGTATTTGTCGATAGCCGAGGAGCACTGGAGTCCTTAAACAGTCGAAACCCAGTCTTCATGTCTATAGTGGAGGACTGTAAGAGAAGAATAACTGAGATACAGCTCAAAGGTTATAGTGTGAAATTCATGTGGATTCCATCTCATGTTGGAATAGTGCTCAACGAGGTGGCGGATGACTTGGCCAAACGTGCCACATCAAAACCACAAGTTGACATTGAATGTGAATTCACAATGAGAGAAATAAGAAGCAAAATCAGAAATATTCAGGCACAGGCAGGAGTGGAGAGGAGAGAAATAATGTATGTGAGAAGTCAAACCATGCAACACTACATGTATGTGAGTCAAAACACCCATTTCACTTATGGTAAAAGGAGAAATGCTTGGAGTGACTCTGTGTACATGCGGCTCAGGCTTGGGTACAAATATTACTGGGAATATGGGATAGATGTTCATGGTAATGACACAAAGTGTAAACTATGTGGTATGTTAAGGTCTCACACCCTTGCCCATTATATTCTTGATTGTCCGTTGATTAATGTATATAGAAACACTGAGATAAGGACTGTTCCTGAACAAATAGCCTGGATGTGTCACAACGGAAAGGTTGATGATATTCTTGAGAGATATAAGAATTTTGCACCAAGATTGTAATATTTTGTTGAATTATCTGCAGGTGTCTTGCAAATTGTCTATACAGTATACCTAGGTCATAAAAGTATTTGTGTGTACGTCTGATACCATACTACTTGTGAGGGAGGAAATGCATATTTTTACCTCTCAGAATGTTTGGTAATATGTTTATTTGTGATGTGTGTCTATGTATATATTAACACGTTGTACTGAACGGGGTGAGAATAGCTTGAGCTACCTCATCCCTTTGTGTGTATTTTACCTCAATAAACTTATTTCAATTTCAATTTCAATTTCAATTCAATCTTTGTGTTTATATCATCCCCTCCATTGATCTTGTGGCTATATTATACTGGTAAACATAGAGTGATAACAATAAGTACCTGCCTGATTCCTGATCTTTGAGTGTGACCTTGCCAAGGCTACCACTGAATACACCAGTCCACTGATGGTGTTACTGGCCACCTAAAACACCAGTTGGCGATCTTGTGGATAACCGTAGAGCCCTATTGTTGGGGAGGGCACACGACAGTCGACGTGAACGAGTCGTGTTCTCACTCTTTCTTAATAAGAGGCCGTTAAGATTGACTGGGAGACTCTCCTGGCGTGCAGTGGCGCCGTGAGGATCGAGGGAAGACCCGCAGGGCTACGGTGAGTTACCTTGAGCATAGCATTTGCTTACCCCAGACTAGAGAGAAGAGAGGTGGAACCCCAACAATGGACATAACAAAGGGGATATTAACAGGGTATTAAAAGTATCAACACAAGACAGAACACGAAACAATGGGTATAAATTGGATAAGTTTAGATTTAGGAAAGACTTGGGTAAATACTGGTTCAGTAACAGGGTTGTTGATTTGTGGAACCAATTGCCGCGTAACATTGTGGAGGTGGGGTCCCTCGATTGTTTCAAGCATGGGTTGGACATGTATATGAGTGGGATTGGGTGGTTATAAATAGGAGCTGCCTCGTATGGGCCAATAGGCCTTCTGCAGTTGCCTTTGTTCTTATGTTCTTATGAGAGAACTCTATCAACATCAGAGGCCCGAGACTGTTCAACACGCTTCCGCTACACATAAGGGGCATAACTGGCCGACCCCTCACAGCTTTCAAGAGAGAACTGGATTAGCACCTCCAAAGGATACCTGATCAACCAGGCTGTGACTCATACGTCAGGCTGCGAGCAGCCGCGTCTAACAGTCTGGTTGATCAGTCCGGCAACCAGGAGGCCTGGTCGACGACCGGGCCGCGGGGACGCTAAGCCCCGGAAGCACCTCAAGGTAAGGTACTCTGGGATTGTAAGATTTGTGTAGACCTTGGGTAGTATGCGCCAGTGTTTTGGGTACCCCTAAGTGTTGTGTTGTGTTAGGGTACCCCACACGGTCTCTCTGCTCTAAGCTGCTTCAAGCTTCAAGTTCTTCACTAGTAGACTTTACCCTAGCTTGTGCTTTGTGTAACCTTGTATCCTGCTTATGTGGACCAAGGCTTTTAACGTAAGATAGTGTGGTAAAGTTATTGTAGTTTTTGTTGGTAAAGTTATAATTGTTATTGTTGTGAATGTATATGGGGGTTGTTAAGGGGTTAATAAATAAGTAAGTTAGTTTTAAAGGAGTATCCATTCTTCCTGTGTAGGAGATCTATGATCTACCTCTAGGCTGACAATTGCAGTAAGCCAATATAAGTATTACTCATATATTTTCATTGGGGGCCGGGCCTTTAAGATCTCCAATACCTTGATACCAATACCTTGATACTTAATACTAGACCCCTCATAGCAGACTCATAACCTATAACAGGGACCAAACAAGGCGTTGTAAGTACTATTACAGGAAGGGACTGTACGAGTGCGGCCGTGGCGGGAACAGCGTTGAGAACCCCCGGAGTCCATGGGGGTAAAAGGCGCAGTAGTCACAATGAGAGACGAAGCTGTGCCAGGGGACGAGGTGGGCACCACTGGGGGCTGGGGACTAAACCCTACCGCAGAGGAGGGAGGGGAGCTGAGGAGAGTAGTCAGGTCGTCAGGGCCCAATGCAGCAGGGGCTACAGGGCCTGGTCTTCCAACACAGTTCGACTCGGGGGCTTGGTCGCCCACCCCATGAGCCTGAGAAAGTGCAAGGGAAACATTATCAGCCATAAAAACGAGGGAAAGCTTTCATTCACGAATGTGCCCCCACACCCACCATGGAGCCACAATTAGAGACAGGACACCCAACAAGAAGCTATCGCCGATCTTGCCGGGGGCCCCCCAGGGGTGCGTCGTGAGTATACGCCAAACACCACCTTAAGAACCGTGAGTCTGTCGAGAGCGAGTTCAGTGACGAAAGGAGGATTGACAATAAAAGGTTCCCCTCGCTCGAGACGTTGGGTACTACAGTTCTACGGGTGCAAGAGTATGCCTCCTCAAAACACCCGGGCGTCAAAACAAAAGAAGGTCGAAACAATAATCAAAACAGGCAAAAGGTCGGCAGGAAATGACAATTTGATAGGAGAAGAGGGGGGGGGGGGAGAAAAATGAAACACGAGGAAAAGGAAAAGGGGTCTGGCATAATTGGTAAAGGCAGCAGCAGGAGCATAAGGCTGCAAAAGGACAGAGGACTGACCCATGGAGCATCACACTCCGGCAGCTGCCCACCAAGCCCCCTCACGGCGACGAGCCAGACAGTGAGGGGGTTCAGAGGATAACAAGAGTCTCTGCTTCATGTCGTTCAGAGGATCGCAACAGTCTTTGCTTCATGACTTGCAGCAGGATCACAAGAATCCCTGCTTCATGTCGTACAGCAGGATCACAAGTGTCTTTGCTTCACGTCGTACATAAGGATCACAAGTGTCTCTGCTTGGGTGTCCTGGGTGTCCTGCCTCTAATTGTGGCTCTATGGTGGGAGTAGGGGCACATTCGTGAATGAAGTGTTTCTTCTTGTATTTATGTCTATGAATGTTCCTCTTGTACCCTCTCAGGCTCGTAGGGTGGGCGACCATGCCCCCGAGTCGGACTGTATTGGAAGATCAGGCTCTGTAGCCCCAGCTGCGTTGGGCCCCGACCTTGCTCCTCTTTTGACCCTCTTGACTACTCCCCTCGGCTCCCCTCCCTCCTCTGTGGTTGGGTCGAGCCACAAGCCCCATTGGTGACCACCTCGTCCCAATCTCTAGTTGTGACTACTACGCCTTTTAACCCCTCTCTCACACTCTCTGGGGGTTCTCAACGCCGTCCACGCCACGGCCGCACTCGCTCCATTCTTTCCTGTACTGATGCGTGTCAAGCCTTGGTTGGTCCAGTCCCGCTTTGTGGGCCAAATACTTTGATCTCCTCCCTCTTGATTCTACGCCTCCTGATGATTTCTCCCTCCATAGGCATGTTGTTGATTCCGTAGATGCCTCTGTTACCTTCAACCCCACCCGTCTCGGTACACACCTTCCGCTTGGCTGCCTTCCACCTTATTCTGCCTTGATGGCACCCCTGTTTGGATCTCCAAGAACGCTCGGTTGAATGCCAGTGTTGGCACTATTCTCCTCCCGCCCCATGTTGCAACCGGTGTTCGGAATCTTCAGGAGTGCCACGATGATATTCGGCATATCCTCGAAGCCCAGGGCCATTCTGTCCTCCAAGTAAGTAAGTAATTATCAAAAGAAGGCACCAAACCGGGAAGGCTATGTAGCACCATCAAATGCGCAAAATAATCAGAGGGCGCTAAATATCACCAAGGATGCCAATACAAGAACAAAAACGTATAAGGCGAACAATATCAAAAGTATCCAAGTCACCAAGAATTCTATTGAGGGACAGGTGACCGCGAGAGGCGGTCGGAAAGTAAGACACACTCTCGTCCTGGAAGTCAGGACATTCAAGAAAGACATGCACGACCGTAAGAGGGACAAAGCAACTAGGACAATAAGGAGCAGGGCGGCGCTCCATCAAGTGACCATGGGTTAAGCGAGTATGGCCAATACGCAACCACGCCAGAGCTGTTTCCCACCGGCGGTTACGGTGGAAGGAGGACGGCCACGAGGAAACACAACATTTAAGAGTACGTAGTTTGTTACCAGTAACAGACAACCAAGAAGACTGCCAACGGGTAAGGACGGAGGAATGGATAACCGGGTAAAAGTTGGAATACGGAATACCTTTACGAGAGATGGGACAAGAGCGGACAGCTTCCTTGGCGGCAGCATCCGCACGCTCATTTAAAGACACACCAACATGGCTGGGAACCCAACAAAACTCAACCAACTTAAATTTACTGTGAACAAGAAACATCCAATGCTTGGTCTCGACAACTACTGGATGAACCGGATTAAAGGACCCGAGAGCCATGAGGGCACTACGAGAGTCAACAACAACTACAAAGGAAGACTGACAACGAGATAGCAAGAGACGAAGAGCATAGAGAAAAGCATAAAGCTCCACTGTAAAGATGCTAGTCTCCGGAGGTAAGAGACACATATAAGTGCGATCAGGAAAAACAACAGAGTAGCCAACACCGTCCGCAGACTTAGACTCATCGGTGAAGACAGAAACGGAGCGGGAGTGAGAAGAAAAGTGCTCAAGGAAAAGGCGTTTTAGAACCGTAGGAGGGGTAAAAGCTTTAGTGATACGGGTCAAGGATGTACAAAACGCGGAAGAGGGACTCTCCACGGGGGCAAAGAAGGAACAACACGAGGAGAAACATTAGAAATACGAACGGAAAGAGAGTCCTGTACGCGAGATAACCGGACAGAAAGAGGGAGGTGGTGAAGAGGAACAGGAACCGCAGGAGGGGTAAAAGTTAAAAGCACGACAGAGTCGAGAGGAAGGATGTTGTAAGGACCGCGCAAGATAGCGAAGACAGTAGCGATCACGGCGGTCTTGGAGAGACAGGAAGCCAGTGTCAACATACAAGCTAAGGACAGGAGTCGAACGAAAGGCACCAGAACTGAGGCGCAACCCAGTATGGTGCAAAGCATCAAGACGGCGAAGAGTAGAAGGAGAAGCAGGCGAGTAAGCAGGGCAGCCATAATCGAGCTTAGACAGGACAAGGGAGGAATGTAAAGCAAGGAGAGTGCGCCTATCTGTCCCCCAAGAAGTATGGGACAAGACCTGAAGGAGGGTAAGGGCCTTAGAACACTCAACACGGAGGTAAGAGATATGGGGAGACCAAGACAAACGAGTGTCAAGTAATAACCCCAAAAGCTTCGCGGAATCTTTGTACTCAAGGGGATGACCATAAAGTGACAAAGAGGGACGAAGAACGACCCGTTTCCGCGTAAAGGTCATAGCACAAGTCTTAGAAGTAGAGAACTTGAAGCCATGATCGGTGGCCCAAGACGGCATCAATTGCAAGTTGAAGCCGGCGCTGAAGGAGAGGCGAATCATCACCCTGACAGCAAAGGGTAAGATCATCGACATAGAGAGCGGAGAAGACACCTGAAAGAAGAGAGGAAAGAAGACCATTGAGGGCAACCAGAAAAAGAGTAGTGCTCAGAACACTACCCTGGGGCACACCTTCGCATTGCTGAAAAGAGGCAGAGAGAGCGGTACCAAGGCGCACCCGAAAGGAACGACGAGAGAGGAAGCTGCGGAGAAAGTGAGGGAGACGACCACGAAGGCCAAAACAATGAAGTTGAGATAGAATATGATACCGTCAAGTGGTGTCGTAAGCCTTTTCCAGGTCAAAAAGGACGGCAACAACGGAGGTCTTCGCAGCAAAAGCAGTACGAAAATAGACCTCCAAGTTCACCAAAAAATCTATCGTGCTGCGGCACTTGCGGAAACCAAATTGAGAAGGGGAGAGGAGGTGATGGTGTTCCAGGAACCACATCAGACGAACGTTAACCATACGTTCAAAGAGTTTGCAGACACAACTTGTGAGGACAATAGGGCGAAAGTCCTTAGGGGAAGTACCCAGAGACCCCGGTTTGCGAACAGGGAGGACAACGGCATCGAGCCAGTCCTCAGGGACTGACGACGACTCCCAGATCCGATTATACAGACTCAGCAAATAATGAGACGTGCACGGAGGGAGATGGCGAAGCATCTCATAATGAATACCATCGGAGCCCGCCGCCGTAGAACCGCAGAGGGCCAGGGCAGAACGAAGTTCAGAGAGAGAGAAAGGATCATTATAGGGAAGCTGAAGACGAGTGCAGAAATCTAAAGGACGAGACTCAAGGACAAGTTTACGAAGAAGGAAAGATTGTTGAAGATGAAGACCAGAGCTAACAGAAGAAAAGTGGGAACCCAGTACGGAAGCGACCTGCAACGGGTCCGCCACAAGAGTATCATGGAGGTGAAGGACCGGTGAAACATCGGGAACGAACTTACCCGCTATCTTGCGGATACGCTTCCAGATCTGGGCCAGAGGAGTTTCGGACGTAATTGTTGAGACATAAGATGCCCAATATTCACGTTTAGCCATACAGATGGCCCTACGGGCCACCGCACTCGCTTTCCGAAAGAAAAGAAAAGAATCGGTCGTCTGCCTACGGCGGTGCCTCTTCCAGGCTGCACGCTTACAGCGGACAGCCCGAGCACAGTCCGCATTCCTCCAGGGAACGCACTTCCGTGGACCCCGAGAGGAAGAGCGAGGAATAGAGCGGAGGGCAGCATTGAAGACAGTGTCATGAAAAAGGAGGAGAGCGCGAGAGAGAGGCAGAAGGGAGAGGTCAGAGAAAGCAGCACTGAGGGTAAATAGGGTCCAGGCCGCCTTAGCAAACTGCCACCTAGGGAAAGAGAGAGAAGGGCGAAAAGAGAAAAAGGAAACAAGGATGGGGAAATGATCACTTCCATGAAGGTCATCAAGAACCTGCCACGTGAAAACTAAGTAAAGAGAAGAAGAGCAGAGAGAAAGATCAAGACAAGAAAGGGTGCGAGTCCGAGAGTCCAAATGTGTGGGCTCACCAGAATTCAGAGGAGACAGGGAAGAAGATAGGAGAAACGGCTCAAGAAGGCGACCCCGGGTATTCGTCAGAACGTCACCCCAAAGAGAATGACGACAATTGAAGTCACCCAGCAGGAGCACAGGCTCCGGCAAGGAGTCTAGGTGGTGTTTCAAATCAGGAAGAGAAAGCGGGACACTCGGGGGGAGATAAATGGAACAAACTGTGTACCATTTCCCCACAGAGATACGAGCAGCAGAACAATGGAGAGGCGAAGGAAAAAGTAAAGGAACAAAGGGAACATCAGCACGAATCAAGAGAGCAGAAGAATTAGAAGCCCCAGCAACGGCTGGGGGGGGGGGAGAGAAAGGAATAGCCACGAAAACGACCAGGACGAGCACCAAGCATCGGCTCCTGGAGACAGACACAAAGGGGCGAAAACCGCGAAATCAGAAGTTGGAGTTCGAGGAAATTGGCGTAATAACCTCGAACGTTCCATTAAAGAATGGACAACGACGAGAAGAGAAAGGACAAAAATAGAGAACAAGGAAGAAACAAAGGCGAAAGAGCAACAGAGCACGTTAAAGAATATCAGGGTCGGGATCAGGGTCAGCAAAGTCAGGGTTAGGGGGCATGGGTAAACTGAGCAAAGACGGAGGGAAGGAAACGGGAGAACAGATCAGAGGAGGGCGGGCGGGGTCCGGAGGAGGAGGAGGAGGAGGAAGAGGAGGAGACAACGGAAAGGAGCAGTCAAGGACAGGAGCAGGAAGAGGGGGAGTAGAAAGAGGGGAGCGCACCTCAGCAAGAGCAGCAACCGAAAGGGAAGCAGGGGCCAAAGAAACCTCCATAGCAGGAACAGGGGGCGCAATCACTGAAATGGGAGGGGAAGGAGCAACAGAGCCAGAAGCCAGAAGCTGAGGAAGAAAGCGAAGCCTTCTTACCCGCCGGGGAGGAGGAAGGAGAGGAGCCAGGCTTACGCTTCTGACTTAAAGAGACAGGTGTCCCAGCAACTACGTACCGGACAACAGATTGCAAGGTCTCAACAGAAGAAGCTGAAGAAGAGCACACACGACGGCCGTTAGGAGAGCGATGGACATCCGCCTGCACTGACAGGCGGCGGGGAGAGCCGATAGATGGAGGAAGAGGATGGGAAGGAGGATCGGAGGGAGACGAGGAAGAAGACACAGGAGACATGACAGACCGGGTAGAAAGAAGGGGAACCCCAGACAGAGGACCAGGAGGGGGACCCCTCGGGACAGAACGCAAAGGAACAGAGGAGGGGGCATTGGGTGTATCACGGTCCAAGGCCTGGAAACGGTTGTGAGTCTGAGGAAGGAGGGCAGGACGAGGAGAGGAAGAGCGCAACACGCGAGCATAAGAGACGTTAGTATAAGGCGGGAGCCGGCGAACCTGGCGTCTCGCCTCAGGAAAAGATAAACGCTCCCGGTGCTTCAGGTTGAGGACGGCTGCCTCAAGCTTGTAATGGACACAGGCACGGGAGAAGGTAGGATGGGCCTCACCGCAGTTGAGGCAGCGAGCTTGGGGAGAAGTGCACTCCGACTTAGAGTGACCTTCACCCCCATACAAAGGACAGAGAGAGACAGTCCCAGAGCAGCGGAGGGCACCATGCCCAAACCTCCAGCACTTGTTACAAAGTCGAGGAGAAGGAATATACTCCTGGACAAAGCACCTGGCACCAGCAAGAATGACAGAGGATGGAAGGGTCCTACCATCAAAGGTGATCTTCACAACGCGAAGGGGTTGACGGCGACGACCACGAGGGGAACGAGTAAACGAGTCAACCTGGAGGACAGAATGGCCTTGAGCATCAAGGATATGCCGAATATCATCGTGGCAATCCTGCATATTCCGAACACCGGTTGCAACATGGGGTGGGAGGAGAATAGTGCCAACACTGACATTCATCCGAGCGTTCTTGGAGACCCGAACAGGGATCTCGCCAAGGCAAGATAAGGCAGCCAAGTGGAAAGCTGCATCCTGAGAAGGAGCAGCAACGACACGTGTACCGAGACGAGTGGGGTTGAAAGAAACAGACGCATCCACGGAATCTACAAGATGCTGATGGAGGGAGAAATCGTCAGGAGGCGCAGAATCAAGAGGGAGGAGATCAAAGTATTTGGCCCATGAAGCAGGACCAAACATGGCCTGATACGCGTCAGCACGGGAAGGAATCGAGCGAGTGCGGCTGGGGTGCGAACGGCGTTGAGAACCCCCAGAGAGAGAGAGAGGGGTCAAAAGGCGCAGTAGTCACAACGAGAGACTTAGCCACACCAGGGGACGAAGTGGTCACCACTGGGGGCTGGAGGCTCGACCCAACCACAGAGGAGGGAGGGGAGCTGGGGGAAGAAGTCAGGACGGTCAAAGGAGGAGCAAGGTCGGGCCCAATGCAGCGGAGGCTACAGAGCCTGGTCTTCCAATACAGGCCGACTCGGGGGCTTGGTCGCCCACCCCCCGAGCCTGAGAGGGTACAACGGAAACATTCATCGAAATAGAGACGAAGAGACAGAAATTCATCCACGAATGTGCCCCCCATACCCACCATGGAGCCACAATTAGAGGCAGGACACCCAACAGGAACTATCGCCGATCATGCCAGGGCCCCCTAGGGGTGCGTCGTGAGTATACGCCCCACAAACGCCACCTTAAGAACCGTCAGTCCGTCGAGATCGGGTTCAGCGACGAAAGGGGGATTGACAATAAAAGGTTCCCCTCGCTCGAGACGTTGGGTACGTCTACGGGTGCAAGAGTATGCCTCCTCAAGCACCCGGGCGTCAAAATAGAAGAAGTCCAAAGAAATAATCCAAAACAAGCAAAAGATCGGCAGGAAACGACAAGCAGATAGGAGAAGAGGGGGGAGAAAAACGAAACACAATGAAAAGGAAAAAAGATCTGGCATAATTAGAGAAGACAGCAGCAGGAGTGCAAGGCCAGAAAATTACAGAGGACTGTCCCACGGAGCATCACACTCCGGCAGCCATCCACGAAGCCCCCTCACGACGCCAATGGGCCGGATGGGGAGGGGGTCTGTCCTCCAAGTAGACATGTTTACTCGTCCCCTTCGTGGTTGTCGCCGTCAGCCTCTTCAGGTTGTGAAGATTACCTCTGATGGTAGGACTCTTCCACCCTCTGTCATTCTTGCTGGTGCCAGGTGCTCTGTCCAGGAGTACATTCCCTCTCCTCGGCTCTGTAATAGGTGCTGGAGGTTTGGGCATGGAGCCCTCCGCTGCTCCAGTACTATCTCTCTCTGTCCTGTGTGTGGGGACAAGGGTCACTCTAAGTCAGAGTGCACCTCTCCCCAGGCTCGCTGTCTCAATTGCAGTGAGGCCCATCCTACCTTCTCCCGCGCGTGTGTGCATTACAAGCTTTAGGCAGCCATCCTCAACTTGAAGCACCAGGAACGTTTGTCTTTTCCTGAGGCGAGGCGCCCAGTTCGCCGTCTCCCACCTTACGCTAACGTCTCTTATGCTTGCGTGTTGCGCTCTCCCTCTCCTCGTCCTTCCCACCTTCCTCCGTCTCACAACCGTTTCCGGGCCTTAGACCCAGACACACCCATCGCCGCTACCTCGTTTCCTTTGCGTTCTGTCCCGAAGGGTCCCCCCCCCCCATCATGGCTCTCTGTCTGGGGTTGCCCTTCTTTCTACCCAATCTGTCGTGTCTCCTGTGTCTTCTTCCTCGTCTCCCTCCATTCCTCCTTCCTATACTTCTCCTCAGTCTATTGGCTCTCCCCGCCGCCTGTCAGTAAAGGCTGATGTCCATCACTCACCCAACGGCCATCGTGTCTGCTTCTCCTGTTGAGACGCTTGAATCTGTTGCCCAGTACGTTGTTGCTGGGACACCTGTCTCTTTGAGTGATAAGCGTAAGCCTGGCTCCTCTCCGGCATGTAAGAAGGCTTCGCTTTCTTCCTCGCCCCCTACCTCTGAATATCTCGCTCCTTCCCCTCCCGTTTCGGTGGTTGCACTCCTGTTCCTGCTATGGAGGTTTCTTTGGTTCCCGCTTTCCTCTAGGTTGCTGCCCTTCCTGAGGTGCGCTCTCCTCTTTCTGCTGTCCTTGATTGCTCCTCTCGGTTGCCTCGCCCTCCGGACCCCTCCCGTCCACCTCTGGTCTGTTCTCCCGCTTCCTTCCCTCCATCTTTGCTCAGTTTACCCATGCCCCCTAACCCTGACTTTGCTGACCCTGATCTTCTTTAACGTGCTATGTTCCTCTTTCACCTTTGTTCCTTCCTTGTTCTCTGTTGCTGTCCTTTCTCTTCCTGACGATGGCTATTCTTCACTGGAACATTCGTGGTTATTACGCCAATTTCCTTTAACTCCAACTTCTGCATTCACGATTTTCGCCCCTTTGTGTCTGTCTCCAGGAGCCGATGCTTGGTGCTCGTCCTGGTCGCTTTCGTGGCAATTCCTTTCTCTTCCCCCCCCCCCCCCTCAGCTATTGCTGGGGCTCTTAACTCTTCTGCTCTCTTGATTCGCTGTAATGTTCCCTTACTTTTTCCTTCGCCTCTCCATTGTTCTGCTGCTCGTATCTTTGTGAGGAAATGGTATACGGTTTGTTCCATTTATCCCCCCCCCCCCCCCCCCCCCCCCCCCCCCCGAGTGTTCCACTTTCTCTTCCTGAATTTAAACACCTACTGGACTCATTGCCGGAGCCTGTGCTCCTGCTGGGTGATTTCAATTGTCGACATACCCTTTGGGGTGATGTCCTGATAAACACCCGAGGTCGCCTTCTTGAACCGTTCATCCTCTCTTCTTCCCTTTTTATTCTGAGTTCTGGTGAGCTCACTCATTTGGACTCTCGGACTTGCTCCCTTTCCTGTCTTGATCTTTCTCTTTGTTCGTCTTCCCTTTACTTAGATTTCGAGTGGCGGGTTCTTCACTCCATGGCAGTGACCATTTTCCCATCCTTGTTACATTTTTATCTTTTCACCCCCTCCCCTCTCCTTCCCTTGGTGGCGGTTTGCCAAGGCTGACTGGCCCCTCTTTACGGTCCGTGCTACTATCTCCGACCTTTCCATTCTACTTCTCCCTCGTGCCGCCCTCCTTTTATATGACACCGTCATCGACGCTGCCCTCCGCTCTATTCCTTGCTCTTCCTCTCGGGAAACGCAGAAGTGCGTTTCCTGATGGAATGTGGACTGTGCTCGGGCTGTCTGCTGTAAGCGTGCAGCCTGAAAGAGACATCGTCGCTGTCCTGAATCTTTTCTTTTGTTTCAGAAGGCAAGTGCGGTGGCCCGTAGCACCATCCGTACGGCTAAACGTGCATGTTGGAAGTCTTATGTCTCCACCATCACGTCCGACACTCGTCTCCAGCTGATCTGGAAGCGTATCCACAAGATAGCAGGTAAGTTCGTTCCTGATGTTTCCTCGGTTCAACACCTCAGTGGTACTCTTGTGGAGGACCCGTTGCAGGTCGCGATCGAATTGGGTTCCCACTTTTCGTCTGTTAGCTCTGGTTCTCATCTTCCCCATTCCTTACTACTTCGAAAGCTTCTTCTTGAATCTCCTCCTATGGATTTCTGTACCTATCTCTGCCTTCCCTATAGTGATTTCTTCTCCATCTCTGAGCTCCAGTCTGCCCTGGTAGTCTGCAGTTCATCAGCGGCAGGCTCCGATGGCATTCATTATGAGATGCTTCCACATCTTCCTCCGAGCTCGACTCAGTAAATACTGAGTCTGTTTAATCGGATCTGGGGGTCGTCGTCAATCTCTGAGGACTGGCTCGACGCTGTTGTCCTCCCTGTTCGACATGAAGCATAGACTCATGTAATCCTGTTGTACGACATGAAGCAAAGACTCTTGTGATCCTGCTTTACGTCATGAAGCAGAAACTCTTGTGATCCTTCTGTACGTCATGAAGCAAAGACTCTTGTGATCCTTCTGTACGTCATGAAGCAGAGACTCTTGTGATCCTGCTTTACGTCATGAGGCAGAGACTCGTGATCCTGCTTTACGTCATGAGGCAGAGACTCGTGATCCTGCTTTACGTCATGAGGCAGAGACTCTCGTGAACATGTTGTACGACATGAAGAAGTAAGTAATTATCAAAAGAAGGCACCAAACCGGGAAGGCTATGTAGCACCGTCAAATGTGCAGAATAATCAGAGGGCGCTAAATATCACCAAGGATGCCAATACGAGAACAAAAACGCACAAGGCGAACGATATCAAAAGTATCCGAGTCACCAAGAATTCTAATGAGGGACAGGTGACCGCGAGGGGCGGTCGGAAAGCAAGACACACGCTCGTCCTGGAAGTCAGGACATTCAAGAAGGACATGCACGACCGTAAGAGAGACAATGCAACTAGGACAATAAGGAGCAGGGCGGCGCTCCATCAAGTGACAATGGGTTAAGCGAGTATGGCCAATACGCAACCTCGCCAGAGCCATTTCCCATCGCCGGTTACGGTAGTAGGAGGACGGCCACGAGGAAACACAACATTTAAGAGTACGTAGTTTGTTACCAGTAACAGACGACCAAGAAGCCTGCCAACGGGTAAGGACGGAGGAATGGATAACCGGGTAAAAGTCGGAATATGGAATACCTTTATGAGATATGGGACAAGAGCGGACAGCTTCCTTGGCAGCAGCATGCGCGCGCTCATTTAAAGACACACCAATATGGCTGGGAACCCAACAAAACTCACCCGACTTAAATTTACTGTGAACAAGAAACAGCCAATGCTGGATCTCGACAACTACTTTATGAACCGGATTAAAGGACCCGAGAGCCATGAGGGCAGTACGAGAGTCCACAACAACTACAAAGGAAGACTGACAACGAGAAAGCAGGAGACGAAGAGCATAGAGAATAGCATAAAGCTCCGCTGTAAAGATGCTAGTCTCCGGAGGCAAGCGACACATATAAGTGCGATCAGGAAAAACAACAGCCAACACCGTCCGCAAGACTTAGACCCATCGGTGAAGACAGAAACGGAGCGGGAGTGAGAAGAAAAGTGCTCAAGGAAAAGGCGTTTTAGAACCGTAGGAGGGGTAAAAGCTTTAGTGATGCGGGTCAAGGATGTACAAAACCGCGGAAGGGGGACTCTCCACGGGGGCAAAGAAGGAACAACACGAGGAGAAACATTAGAAATACGAACGGAAAGAGAATCCTGTAGACGAGATAACCAGACAGAAAGAGGGAGGTGGTGAAGAGGAACAGGAACCGCAGGAGGGGTAAAAGTTAAAGCACGACAGAGGCGAGAGGAAGGATGTTGTAAGGACCGCGCAAGATAGCGAAGACAGTAGCGATCACGGCGGTCCTGGAGAGACAGGAAGCCAGTATCAACATACAAGCTAAGGACGAGAGTCGAACGAAAGGCACCAGAACTGAGGCGCAACCCAGTATAGTGCAAAGCATCAAGACGGCGAAGAGTAAAAGGAGAAGCAGACGAGTAAGGAGGGCAACCATAATCGAGCTTAGACAGGACGAGAGAGGAGTGAAAATAGAGGAGCGTGTGCCTATCCGCTCCCCAAGAAGTATGGGACAAAACCTAAAGGAGGTTAAGGGCCTTAGAGCATTCAACTCGGAGGTAAGAGATAAGGGATGACCAAGACAAACGAGTGGTGTCAAAGACTAACCACAAAAGCTTAGCAGAATCCCTGTACTCAAGGGGATGACCATAAAGCGACAATGAGGGACGAAGAACGACATGCTTCCGAGTAAAAGTCATGATACCTGGTTGATACCTGGTTGATGGGGTTCTGGGAGTTCTTCTACTCCCCAAGCCCGGCCCGAGGCCAGGCTCGACTTGTGAGAGTTTGGTCCACCAGGCTGTTGCTTGGAGCGGCCCGCAGGCCCACATACCCACCACAGCCCGGTTGGTCCGGCACTCGTTGGAGGAATAAATCTAGTTTCCTCTTGAAAATGTCCCCGGTTGTTCCGGCAATATTTCTTATGCTTGCTGGGAGGACGTTGAACAACCGCGGACCTCTGATGTTTATACAGTGTTCTCTGATTGTGCCTATGGCACCTCTGCTCTTCACTGGTTCTATTCTACATTTTCTTCCATGTCGTTCACTCCAGTACGTTGTTATTTTACTGTGTAGATTTGGTATTTGGCCCTCCAGTATTTTCCAGGTGTATATTATTTGATATCTCTCTCGTCTTCTTTCTAGTGAGTACATTTGGAGGGCTTTGAGACGATCCCAATAATTTAGGTGCTTTATTGCGTCTATGCGTGCCGTATATGTTCTCTGTATTCCCTCTATTTCAGCAATCTCTCCTGCTCTGAAGGGGCAAGTGAGTACTGAGCAGTACTCAAGACGGGACAATACAAGTGACTTGAAGAGTACAACCATTGTGATGGGATCCCTGGATTTGAAAGTTCTCGTAATCCATCCTATCATTTTTCTGGCTGTCGCAATATTTGCTTGGTTATGCTCCTTAAACGTTAGGTCGTCAGACATTATTATTCCCAAATCCTTTACATGCTGTTTTCCTACTATGGGTACATTTGATTGTGTTTTGTACTCTGTATTATGTTTAAGGGCCTCATTTTTACCATACCTGAGTACCTGGAATTTATCACTGTTAAACATCATGTTATTTTCTGATGCCCAGTCGAAAACTTTATTAATATCAGCTTGAAGTTTTTCAATGTCCTCAGCCGAAGTAATTTTCATACTGATTTTTGTGTCATCTACAAAGGATGATACGAAGCTGTGACTTGTATTTTTGTCTATATCCGATATGAGAATAAGGAAAAGCAGCGGTGCAAGGACTGTACCCTGAGGTACAGAGCTTTTCACTGCACTTGGACTAGATTTTATATGGTTGACAGTTACTCGCTGAGTCCTGTTTGACAGAAAACTGAGTATCCAGCGTCCTACTTTACCGGTTATTCCCATTGACTTCATTTTGTGTGCTATCACGCCATGGTCACATTTATCGAAAGCCTTTGCGAAGTCCGTGTATATCACATCAGCATTCCGCTTCTCTTCTAATGCCTCAGTGACTTTGTCGTAGTGCTCAAGTAGCTGTGAGAGGCACGATCTTCCCGCTCGAAATCCATGTTGGCCTGGGTTGTGAAGGTCATTGGTCTCCATAAAATTGGCGACCTGACTCCTAATCACTCTCTCAAATACTTTTATGATGTGCGATGTTAGTGCAACTGGTCAATAACTGGTCATAGCACAAGTCTTAGACGCAGAGAACTTGAAGCCATGATCGGTGGCCCAAGGCGACAAGGCATCAATCGCAAGTTGAAGCCGGTGCTGAAGGAGAGGTGAATCATCACCCCGACAGCAAAGGGTAAGATCATCAACATAGAGAGCAGAGAAGACGCCAGAAGGAAGAGAGGAAAGAAGACCGTTGAGGGCAACTAGAAAAAGAGTAGTGCTCAGAACACTACCCTGGGGTACACCCTCATACTGCTGAAAAGGGGCAAAGAGAGCATTACCAAGCTGCACACGAAAGGAACGACGAGAGAGGAAGAGAGGGAGGTTCCCACGAAGGCCAAAAGAATGAAGTTGAGACAGAATATGATACCGCCAGGTAATGTCGTAAGCCTTTTCCAGGTCAAAAAGGACGGCAACAACAGAGGTTTTCACAGCAAAAGCAGTACGAATATAGACCTCCAAGTTCACCAGGACATCTGTCGTGCTGCGGCACTTGCGGAAACCAAATTGAGAAGGGGAGAGGAGGTGATGGTGTTCCAGGAACCGCATCAGACGAACGTTAATCATACATTCAAAGTGTATGCAGACACAACTTGTGAGGGCAATAGGGCGAAAGTCCTTAGGGGAAGTACCCAGAGACCCCGGTTTGCGAACAGGGAGGACAACTGCATCGAGCCAGTCCTCAGGGACTGACGACAACTCCCAGATCCAATTATACAGACTCGGTAAATACTGAGACGTGCACGGAGGGAGATGGCGAAGCATCTCATAATGAATACCATCGGAGCCCGCCGCCGTAGAACCGCAGAGGGCCAGGGCAGAACGAAGTTCAGAGAGAGAGAAGGGATCATTATAGGGAAGCTAAAGACGAGTGCAGAAATCTAAAGGACGAGACTCAAGGACAGGTTTACGAAGAAGGAAAGATTGGGGAAGATGGAGACCAGAGCTAACAGAAGAAAAGTGGGAACCCAGTTCGGAAGCGACCTGCAACGGGTCCGCCACAAGAGTATCATGGAGGTGAAGGACCGGTGAAACATCGGGAACGAACTTACCCGCTGTCTTGCGGATACGGTTCCAGATCAGGGGACAGAGGAGTTTCGGACGTAATTGTTGAGACATAAGATGCCCAACATTCACGTTTAGCCGTACGGATGGCCCTATGGGCCACCGCACTCGCTTTCTGAAAGAAAAGAAAACAATAGGTCGTCTGCCGACGGCGGTGCCTCTTCCAGGCTGCACGCTTACAGCGGACAGTCCGAGCACAATCCGCATTCCACCAGGGAACGCACTTCCGCGGACCCCGAGAGGAAGAGCGAGGAATAGAGCGGAGGGCAGCGTTGAAGACTGTTATGAAAAAGAAGGAGAGCGCGAGGGAGAGGCAGAAGGGAGAGGTCAGAGAGAGCAGCACTGAGGGTAAATAGGTTCCAGTCCGCTTTAGCAAACTGCCACCTAGGAAAAGAGAGGGAAGGGCGAAAAGAGAAAAAGGAAACAAGGATGGGGAAATGATCACTGCCATGGAGGTCATCAAGAACCTGCCACGTGAAATCTAAGTAAAGAGAAGAAGAGCAGTGAGAAAGATCAAGACAGGAAAGGGTGCGAGTCCGAGAGTCCAAATGAGTGGGCTCACCAGAATTCAGAAGAGACAGGGAAGAAGAGAGGAGAAATGGCTCAAGAAGGCGACCCCGGGTATTTGTCAGAACATCACCCCAAAGAGAATGACGACAATTGAAGTCCCCCAGCAGGAGCACAGGCTCCGGCAAGGAGTCCAAGAGGTGTTTCAAATCAGGAAGAGAAAGCGGGACACTCGGGGGGAGATAAATGGAACAAACTGTGTACCATTTCCCCACAAAGATACGAGCAGCAGAACAATGGAGAGGCAAAGGAAAAAGTAAAGGAACAAAGGGAACATCAGCGCGAATCAAGAGAGCAGAAGAATTAGGAGCCCCAGCAATAGCTGGGGGGGAGAGAAAGGAATAGCCACGAAAACGACCAGGACGAGCACCAAGCATCGGCTCCTGGAGACAGACACAAAGGGGCGAAAACCGCGAAATCAGAAGTTGGAGTTCGAGGAAATTGGCGTAATAACCTCGAACGTTCCATTGAAGAATAGACATCGACGAGAAGGGAAAGGACAACAACAGAGAACAAGGAAGAAACAAAGGTGAAAGAGCAACACAGCACGTTAAAGAATATCAGGGTCAGGATCAGGGTCAGTAAAGTCAGGGTTAGGGGGCATGGGTAAACTGAGCAAAGACGGAGAGGAGGAAGCGGGAGAACAGACCAGAGGAGGGCAGGCGGGGTCCGGAGGAGGAGGAGGAGGAGGAGAAGGAGAAGGAGGAAGAGGAGGAGGAGACAACGGAGACGAGCAGTCAAGGACAGCAGCAGGAAGAGGGGGAGTAGAAAGAGGGGAGCGCACCTAAGCAAGAGCAGCCACCGAAAGGGAAGCAGGGGCCAAAGAAACCTCCATAGCAGGAACAGGGGGCGCAATCACTGAAATGGGAGGGGAAAGAGCAACAGAGCCGGAAGTAGGGGCTGAGGAAGAAAGCGAAGCCTTCTTACCCGCCGGGGAGGAGGAAGGAGAGGAGCCAGGCTTACGCTTCTGACTTAAAGAGACTGGTGTCCCAGCAACTACGTACCGAGCAACGGATTCCAGTGTCAACAGGAGAAGCCGAACGAGAGCACACACGACGGCCGGTAGAAGAGCGAGGGACATCCGCCTGCACCGACAGGCGGCGGGGAGAGCCGATAAATGTAGGAAGAGGATGGGAAGGAGGATCGGAGGGAGACGAGGAAGAAGACACAGGAGACATGACAGACCGGGTAGAAAGAAGGGGAACCCCAGACAGAGGACCAGGAGGGGGACCCCTCGGGACAGAACACAAAGGAACAGAGGAGGGGGCAGTGGGTGTATCAGGGTCCAAGGCCCGGAAACGGTTGAGAGTCTGAGGAAGGAGGGCAGGACGAGGAGAGGAAGAGCGCAACACGCGAGCATAAGAGACGTTAGCATAAGGCGGGAGCCGGCGAATCTGGCGCCTCGCCTCAGGAAAACATAAACGCTCCCGGTGCTTCAGGTTGAGGACGGCTGCCTCAAGCTTGTAATGGATACAGGCACAGGAGAAGGTAGGATGGGCCTCACCGCAGTTGAGGCAGCGAGCTTGGGGAGAAGTGCACTCCGACTTAGAGTGACCTTCACCCCCATACAAAGGACAGAGAGAGACAGTCCCAGAGCAGCGGAGGGCATCATGCCCAAACCTCCAGCACTTGTTACAAAGCCGAGGAGAAGGAATATACTCCTGGACAGAGCACCTGGCACCAGCAAGAATGACAGAGGATGGAAGGGTCCTGCCATCAAAGGTGATCTTCACAACACGAAGGGGTTGACGGCGACGACCACGAGGGGGACGAGTAAACGAGTCAACCTGCAGGACAAAATGGCCTTGGGCATCAAGGATATGCCGAATATCATCGTGGCAGTCCTGCAGATTTCGAACACCGGTTGCAACATGGGGCGGGAGGAGAATAGTGCCAACACTGGCATTCATCCGAACGTTCTTGGAGACCCGAACAGGGATCTCGCAAAGGCAAGATAAGTCAGCCAAGCGGGAAGCTGCATCCTGAGAAGGAGCAGCAACGACACGTGTACCGAGACGAGTGGGGTTGAAGGTAACAGACGCACAATGGAATCTACAAGATGCCGATGGAGGGAGAAATCGTCAGGAGGCGCAGAATTAAGAGGGAGGAGATCAAAGTATTTGGCCCATGAAGCGGGACCAAACAAGGCCTGGTACGCATCAGTACGGGAAGGAATCGAGCGAGTGCGGCTGTGGCGCGGACGGCGGTGAGAACCCCCAGAGAGAGGGGTGTTAAAAGGCGCAGTAGTCACAACGAGAGACTTAGCCGCACCAGGGGACAAAGTGGTCACCACTGGGGGCTTGAGGCTCGACCCAACCACAGAGGAGGGAGGGGAACTGGGGGAAGAAGTCAGGAGGGTCAAAGGAGGAGCGAGGTCGGGGCCCAACGCAACGGGGGCTATAGAGCCCAATCTTCCAATACAGGCCGACTCGGGGCTTTGGTCGCCCACCTCACGAGCCTGAGAGGGTACAACAAAAACATTCAACGACATACAGACGAAGAGCGACAAATTCATCCACGAATGTGTCCCCATACCCACCATGGAGCCACAATTAGAGGCAGGACACCCAACAGGAAGCTATCGCCGATCATGCCAGGGGCCCGCTAGAGGTGTGTCGTGAGTATACGCCCCACAAACGCCACCTTAAGAACCGTCAGTCCGTCGAGATTGGGTTCAGCGACGAAAGGGGGATTGACAATAAAAGGTTCCCCTCGCTTGAGATGTTGGGTACTACAGTTCTACGGGTGCAAGAGTATGCCTCCTCAAGCACCCGGACGTCAAAATAGAAGAAGTCCAAAGGAATAACCAAAACAAGCAAAAGGTCGGCAGGAAACGACAAGCTGATAAAAGAAGAGGGGGGGGGGGAACAAAACAGAAGGAAAAGGAAAAGTCGTTCAGCACAATTAGAGAGGACAGCAGCAGGAGCACAAGGCCACAAAAGGACAGAGGACTGTCCCAAGGAGCATCACACTCCAGCAGCCGCCCACTAAGCCCCCCTCGCGGCATCAATGAACTGAACTGGGAGGGGGCCAGGCAGGAAGTAGATACAGGGAAGTTACTGGCCATAGGGTCATAGAGTACATTGGCTGGTGCCAGCGTGAGAGAGACACCAGCGAGGCAACAGGACAGTCTGACCTCTGGGGTCAGCCTCAACCGGTGCGATGGAGAATAACAACTGTGACATGGTCGTGAGGTGTTCATGACGTCACCTTTGCTACTGATCATGGAACGATCAATATGATTGGTTCCCGCTCTTTTGCTGCAATGTCATTGGTCAAATTGTAACCCCTTGTGTTGTGTCCCACGAGATGCCCTGCATTCTCTTGCAAAGACATTCACGTGTGGGAGCCCGTGCATAGAGGACGTGTCCTGTTCTGTCTATCGGTCAATAGACAGAAGAACACCGTCTATTCCTCACCGTCAAATTAAACTCAGTGTCTTTTCGATATACCAACACTCGCCCGGAATCGCAACTGTGAATATATTGTTTAGAAGCCTAGTGACAAATCACCAGAGCAAAACAGACTGGTATAAGGTAACCCCTGGTGACATGTAGAGATCGTCTGTGAGTGATCTAGAATGATCTAAGGAGTGCCGCTGCCTGAGTAACCTGTGTGTGACATTTACCACAGTGTACTGCATGGTACCATATAACCACCAGCCGCCACTGTCCAGAGCGTGTAGCTATCCTAGCCTCGAGCCGCCCTGCCTCACGGTACTACGTGATGTCACCACCTTACTCACCGCCAGTGCCATCAAATGTGTGCGCGTGTGTCTGTAATACATACAGCGAGCCTTCCTGCAAGTACCCTCCGTGTCAAGTACGGTTTGTGGGAAACCTGTTGCCAATGGTCTCACGTCAGAACGAGCGCCTAGCTGTCAGGCCACCTAGGAGTTCTTGCATAAATGTGCCTGAGTGAGTGAGTGGATAAGTGAGGTAGCCTACCGTGTAAGTACAAGATCTTGTCATTGTTTTATTGTGTCTGTGTTGATCTGAGGTATCGACCACAGTTCTCACCTTCTCATAGGTATAGGTGGAGACCTAGACACCCGACGGTGTATGCGTGTTTATCTGTGTGGTATCATGACATTACACTCATCTGTGAATGTGAGCTCACATACACCACACATTTAGTATTGTGTGATATTATTATTGTGCATGTTATTGCCTGTCCTATTGACAGTGCCATTGTTGAGTTATTGCAAATCATCATTACCTGAGTATCCGGTTGGAACTCTTGTGATCCCTTTGCATACCGGCAGTTAGGTTGCCGTGTTAATGATTGGCTGTCAATTGTGTTAAGTAAGGTGTTTCTCCACGAGTGGATCCGGGTCGATTAGCCAGATGTCAAGAGTCTCGCTAATGCAACAATAGCCTCTCTGACTCCAATCTAAAGTAAATCAAGAACCCTTTGTATTAGTGGTTTAGTAAATAAACTACTGTTAAGCTTTATGCGGTGTTTCCGTTGAACCACTTCTGAATACTGCCAACTATTTACTCAAACCTTCAGCTCCAGGTGTCTCCAACACCGAGTTGCCTATATTCACTAAACTATAAATGTGATGAGGACCCTAGGAGTCCCTTAAACTGTTAAATCGTTGAGGAGATTCCAACGATCAACGTGGACCAGGACCAGGTGAGGCTAGTCTGAGAAGAGATCCTCAAGGACTCTAACTCGACCTTGCTCCCAGGCCCTGTACGGTTGCTCTCGTATTTTCTCTGCTGATTCCAACAGCTTCGTGAAGCATCTGCCACATGTACATTGGTGATGTACGCATTGCAGTCGGGAAAGCAAAATAGAAAACCCCACATCTGGCGCCCAACGTGGGGCTTAGTTGGAACCTATGAGCTAGGTAGTAAAGTAAACTTTCACACTTAAGTTTCCCTGAAAATTCAAAAGTGACGAGCAGTATTCAGAGGGCGTTTAACGCCTGGTAGGTACACACACCACCAGTATGTCTGATTGTGGAGAGTACAAACAGGGCTACCTGTATCTTTCCGTTGCCTTGACCGCTCGTAGACCTGACGACTACGACACTCTTACTGAGCAAGAGTGTAAGGAACGAGTGGAGCAGCACATGCGGACCGTGGAAGAAGTTATGTTACAAGCACACATGCAGGGTAGTACTGAGGTGGCGTGCACGAGTCTCATCACACTGGATGAGGCTGTCGGAGGTGAGACCTCGATGAGAGATAACACAGAGGAAGAGACCCATGTGGGTGACGTAACTGAGAATGATGTCACTAGTATCCCGCACGCTGCGAGAGAAACACGCACGAGGATCGGTGCACTGTACACTGCAATGTGCCATTCAAGTCAGCTGTGGGAGAATCCTGAGAGACCATTCTCTCACATCACCCCACAACGAAAGACCGAGCTCTACTGAGTGGTGGTCGTTCTACACCTCTCACACCGCTGACACACTTGCACGTACTAAGTGCACGTGGTGCGGCTGAGTCGAGCAGACCCCGTTTTCTATACTGCTAGGCAAGGCAGGTCTTCGTCTAGACTATTTCCTTCTGGTAAGTGAGAATTTTCTTCAGTCACTGGGTCACATGTGGCTATCTGTTCAGGTTTTGGGCAGGCACTGTGGTTGGATGGGGCTCCAGCTCTGGGTTGGCTCAATGCCTCGAAACCCTGAGGGGCATTAGTCTGTCCACTGCCTCTCTCCACGTGTGTCATGCATCAAACATCAAAGGCACACTGGGAACTAGTGTCCAGTGATTCGTGTTGCATTTCCACTCTCACGTCTCCCTCGTTTGACGTCTCGTTAATCACCCCTGACCTACTCAACCAGTCGGCACCTACATTGTCGGCTCCCTTTATGTAAACCACATGGAATGTTGGGTCGAGCCTCAAGCCCCCAGTGGTGATCACTTCGTCCCCTGGTGCGGCTAAGTCTCTCGTTGTGACTACTGCGCCTTTTAACACCCCTCTCTCTGGGGGTTCTTACCGCCGTCCGCGCCACAGCCGCACTCACTCATTTCCTTCCCGTACTGATGTGTATCAGGCCTTGTTTGGTCCCGCTTCATGGGCCAAGTACTTTGATCTCCTCCCTCTTGATTCTGCGCCTCCTGACGGTTTCTCCCTCCATTGGCATCTTGTTGATTCCGTGGATGCCTCTGTTACCTTCAACCCCACTCGTCTCGGTACATGTGTCATTGTTCAGGATGCATCTCGGGTCTTCTCGGGATGCAGCTTCCCGCTTGTCTGCCTTATCCTGCCTTGGCTAGATCCCTGTTCGGGTATCAAAGAACGCCCGGTTGAATGCCAGTGTTGGCACTATTCTCCTTCCGCCCCATGTTGCGACCGGTGTTCGGAATCTGCAGGACTGCCACGATGATATTCGGCATATCCTTGATGCCCAAGGCCATTCAGTCCTCCAGGTAGACAAGTTTACTTGTCCCCCTCGTAGTCGTCGCCGTGAACCCCTTTGGGTTGTGAAGATTACCTTTGATGGTAGGACCCTTCCATCATCCTTCATTCTTTCTGGTGCCAAGTGCTCTGTCCAGGAGTACATTCTTTCTCCTAGGCTCTGTAACAAGTGCTGGAGGTTTGGGCATGGTGCCCTCCGCTGCTCTGGGACTGTCTCTCTCTGTCCTTTGTGTGGGGATGAAGGTCACTCTGTGAGAGTTCACTTCTCCCCAGGCTCGCTGCCTCAACTGCAGTAAGGCCCATCCTACCTTCTCCCGTGCCTGTGTCCATTACAAACTTGAGGCAGACGTTCTCAACTTGAAGCACCGGGAGCGTTTATCTTTTCCTGAGGCGAGGCGCCAGGTTCGCCGGCTCCCGCTTTATGCTAACGTCTCTGATGCTCACGTGTTGCGCTCTTCCTCTCCTCGTCCTTCCCACTTTCCTCAGACTCGCAACCGTTTCCGGGCCTTGGACCCTGATACGCCCATTGCCCCCTCCTCTGTTCCTTTGAGTTCTGTCCCGCAGGGTTCCCCTCCTGGTCCTCTGTCTGGGGTTCCCCTTCTTTCTACCCGGTCTGTCATGTCTCCTGTGTCTTCTTCCTCGTCTCCCTCCGATTCTCCTTCCCATCCTTCTCCTCCGTCTCTTGACTCTCCCCGCCGCCTGTCAGTGCGAGCTGATGTCCATCGCTCTCCTAACGGCCGTCGTGTATGCTTCGCCATCTCCCTCCATGCACGTTTCAGTATTTACTAAATGTGTATAACCAGGTCTGGGAGTCGTCGTCCGTCCCTGAGGACTGGCTCGATGCCGTTGTACTCCCTATTTGGAAACCAGGGTCTCTCGGTACATCCCCTCAGGACTTCCGCCCTATTGCTCTCACGAGTTGTGTTTGCAAGCTGTTTGAGCGTATGGTAAATGTCCGTCTGATGTGGTTCTTGGAACACCATAACCACCTCTCTCCTTCTCAATTTGGTTTTCGCAAGTGCCGTAGCACGACTGATGTCCTGGTGAACACTGGAGGTCTATATTCGTACTGCTTTTGCTGCGAAGACCTCCGTTGTTGCTGTCCTTTTTGACCTGGAAAAGGCTTATGACACGACTTGGAGATACCATATTCTGTCCCAACTTCGTTCTTTTGGCCTTCGTGGTAATCATCTCCTCTTCCTTCAAAGCTTTCTCTCTCGTCGTACCTATCGAGTCAGGCTTGGTGCCACTTTCTCTCTGCCTCTTTTCAGCAGTATGAAGGCGTGCCCCAAGGTAGTGTTCTGAGTACTACTCTTTTTCTGGTTGCCCTCAATGGTCTCCTTTCCTACCTTCCTTCTGGCATCTTCTCCGCTCTTTATGTTGATGATCTTACTCCTTGCTGTCGAGGTGATGATTCGCCTCTCCTTCAACGGCGGCTTCAACTTGCGATTGACGCCGTGTCATCTTGGGCCACCAATCATGGTTTCAAGTTCTCTACTACTAAGACTTGGGCCATGACTGTTACTCGGAAGCGGGTCGTTCTTCGTGCCTTTTTGTCACTTTATGGTCATCCCCTTGAGTACAAAGATTCCACGAAGCTTTTGGAGTTATTCTTTGACACTCGTTTGTCTTGGTCGCCCCATATGTCTTACGTCCGTGTTGAATGCTCTAACGCCCTTAACCTACTTAAGGTTTTGTCCCATACTTCTTGGGGAGCGGATAGGCGCACGCTCCTCTATTTGCATTCCTCTCTCGCCCTGTCTAAGCTCGATTATGGTTGCCCTGCATACTCTTCTGCTTCTCCTTCTACTCTTCGCCGTCTTGATCCTTTGCACCATACTGGGTTGCGCCTCTGCTCTGGTGCTTTTCGTTCAACTCCTACCCTCAGCTTGTACGCTGACACTGGCTTTCTGTCTCTCCAAGATCGCCGTGATCGCTACAGTCTTCGCTATCTTGCGCGATCCTTACAGCATCCTCACTCTCGCCTCTATAGTGCTTTGACTTTTACCCCTCCTGTAGTTCCTGTTCCTCTTCATCACCTTCCTCTTTCTGTCCGTTTGTCTTGCTTACAAGATTCTCTTTCGGTTCGTCTTACTAATGCTTCTCCTCGTATTGTTCCCTCCATGCCCCCGTGGAGGTCCCCCTTCCCAAATTTTGTACTTCTCTGACCCACATCACTAAAGCTTTTACCCCTCCTACAGTTCTGAAACACCTCTTCCTTGAGCACTTTTCTTCTCACTCCCACTCCGTTCCCATCTTCACCGACGGGTCAAAGGCTGCTGACGGTGTGGGCTACTCTGTTTTTCCTGACCACACTTATATGTGTCGCCTTCCTCCGGAGACTAGCATCTTCTCAGCAGAACTTTATGCTTTTCTCTATGCTCTTCGTTTCCTGCTTTCCCGGGGGCAATCCTCCTTCATGGTAGTAGTTGACTCTCTTAGTGCCCTCATGGCTTTAGGGTCCGTTAATCCAGTCCACCTTGTGGTCATCGAGATTTAACATTGGCTGTTTCTTATCTCCAGTAAATTTAAGTCGATTGCGTTTTGCTGGGTTCCCAGCCATGTTGGTCTCTCTTTAAATAAGCGTGCGGATGCTGCCGCTAAGAACGCTATTCGCACTTGTCCCATCACCCATAAAGGTGTTTCTTATTCTGACTTTTACCCAGTTATTAATGCCTCCATCCTTGCCCGATGGCAGAGTTGTTGGTCTTCTGTTATTGGTAACAAACTGCATACTCTTAAGAGTCTTGTGTCCCAGTGGCCTTCCTCCTGCCACTATAACCGGCGGTGGGAAACGGCTCTGGCTAGGTTACGTATTGGCCATACACATTTAACTCGCGGTCACTTATTGGAGCGCCGCCCTGCTCCATTAAGTGACCGTGACTTCTTATTGTCCAAATTGCATTGTCCCTCTTACGGTCGTACATATCCTTGTTGAATGTCCTGACTTCCAGGACGAGCGTGTGTCTTGTTTTCCAACTGTCCCCCATGGTTGCTTGTCCCTCGATAGAGTTCTTGGCGACTCTGATACTTTTGATATCGTTCGCCTAATGCGTTTTTGTTCTCGTATTGGCATCCTTGGTGATATTTAGCGCCCTCTGATTATCCCGCACATTTGATGGTTGCAACCCGTTCTCGCAAATTCGTAAAGTCAATATTGACTTATTAAATAAGTGCATAGGTGACATACTAAACATAATAGATACCCTTAAAAAGCTTCATAGAAAACACCGAACTTACCTAACCTTGTTAGTATCTTAAGATAAGCATCTTATAGCTTCGTAATTACAATTGTTACTTAATCTATTATAGGTATAGGTTAAGTAATAATTGTAATTACGAAGCAATAAGATGCTTATCTTAAGATACTAACAAGGTTAGGTAAGGTCGGTGTTTTCTATGAAGCTTTTTAAGGGTATCTATTATGTTTAGTATATCCCCTATGCACGTAGTTAGTAAGTCAATATTGACTATACGAATTTGCGAGAACGGGTTGGATGGTGCTACATAGCCTTCCCGGTTTGGTGCCTTCTATTGATAAGTACTTACTTTCCTCCCCATTGAAAAATAGTTGGCTGCCGAGGTTGATTATATTAAAGTAATTGATAACTTTGCACGAATGGAGCAAGACGATAGAAGCTGCTGAAGATCCTTTGTACAATTTCCATATTGTTTTCCTTCTGTTTTCATTTTATTTAAATAATTTAAGTAATTAAATAATTGTCAGTAACCTGGTGATATTGCCAGGCCATATTAACTCTCCGGAGGTTAATAGTTTATAAAAACCCTCCAGAGGTTAATAGTTCATAATAACCCTCCAGAGGTTAATAGCTCATAATAACCCTCCAGAGGTTAATAGTTCATAATAACCCTCCAGAGGTTAATAGTTCATAATAACCCTCCAGAGGTTAATAGTTCATAATAACCCTCCAGAGGTTAATAGTTCATAATAACCCTCCAGAGGATAACAGGTCTTAAAAACAATCCAGAGGTTGAGAAGCCTTAATATCTCAACAGAGGTTATAGATCTTAAAACCATCCAGAAGTTGACAATCTTAATAATCTTCCAAAGGTTAATAGCTTCATCAACCTTCAAGGGATCACACGCCTTAATACCCCTCCAGTTGTTGGAAGATCTAATAACACTCCAGAAATTGGTAGGCCTTATAACCTCCTGACGGTTAGCAGGATCAAATTCTTGTGATCCTGCTGTAAGACAAAGAAGAAAATCTTGTGATCCAGCTGTATAACATGAAGCGGAGACTCTTGTGATCCTACTGTTCGACATGAAGAAAATCTTGTGATCCTGCTGTACAATATGAAGAAGAGAATCTTGTGATCCTTATGTACAGCATGAAGTCGAGATTGTTGTGATCCTACTGTACAGCATGAAGCAGAGACTCGTGTGACCCTGCTGTACAACATGAAGCAGAGAATCTTCTCCTCCTGCTGTACAGCATGAAGCAGAGACTCGTGTGACCCTGCTGTACAGCATGAAGCAGAGAATCTTCTCCTCCTGCTGTACAGCATGAAGCAGAGACTCGTGTGACCCTGCTGTACAACATGAAGCAGAGAATCTTCTCCTCCTGCTGTACAGCATGAAGCAGAGACTCGTGTGACCCTGCTGTACAACATGAAGCAGAGAATCTTCTCCTGCTGTACAGCATGAAGCAGAGACTCGTGTGACCCTGTTGTACAGCATGAAGCAGAGAATCTTCTCCTGCTGTACAGCATGAAGCAGAGACTCGTGTGACCCTACTGTACAGCATGAAGCAGAGAATCTTCTCCTCCTGCTGTACAGCATGAAGCAGAGACTCGTGTGACCCTGCTGTACAACATGAAGCAGAGAATCTTCTCCTCCTGCTGTACAGCATGAAGCAGAGACTCGTGTGACCCTGTTGTACAGCATGAAGCAGAGAATCTTCTCCTCCTGCTGTACAGCATGAAGCAGAGACTCGTGTGACCCTGCTGTACAGCATGAAGCAGAGAATCTTCTCCTCCTGCTGTACAGCATGAAGCAGAGACTCGTGTGACCCTGCTGTACAGCATGAAGCAGAGAATCTTCTCCTCCTGCTGTACGTCATGAAGCAAAGACTCTTGTGATCCTGCTGTACAAAATGAAGCAGAGACTCGTGTGATCCTGCTGTACAACATGAAGCAGAGACTCTTGTGATTCTGATGTTCGTCATGAAGCATTGACTCATGTGACCAACCTGTGCGACATGAAGCAGAGACTCTTGTGATCCTGAAGTACGTCATGAAGCAAAGACTCCTCTGATCCTGCTGTTCGACATGAAGCAGAGACTCTTGTGATCCTGAAGTACGTCATGAAGCAGAGATTCTTGTGATTCTGTTGTACAACACGAAGCAGAAACTCATGTGATCCTGCTGTACGTCATGAAGCAAAGACTCCTCTGATCCTGCTGTTCGACACGAAGCAGAGACTCTTGTGATCCTGCTGTACGACATGAAGCAAAGACTTTTGTGATACTGCTAGTGAGAGTATGGTCTCTCAATATTATCCTACAGCTGACTTGAATGGCTGATTGCAGTGCACAGTGCACCGATCTCGTATACAAGCCCTATCTCCGTTAACCCTGGAGAGTAAACTGTCATGTTGGGTATCTCCAGGATGCCCACTTAACCAGGAATACGTTTATAATACGGAAGCCGCCGTATGTCCAGGCAGGAAGTAGATACAGGGAAGTTAAGCATACTTGCCACCAAGGGTCAGTGAGTACATTGGCTGGTGCGAAGAGTGAGAGAGAGAGAGGGGACGCCAGCGAGGCGACAGATCTGACCTCTGGGGTCAGCCTCAACCGGCGCGATGGAGAATAACAACTGTGACGTGGTCGTGATGTGATCATGACTTCACCTCTGCTACTGATCATGGAACGATCAATATGATTGGTTCCCGCTCTTTTGCTGAAACGTCATTGGTCAATTGTAACCCCTTGTGTTTGTGCCCCACGAGGAGCCCTGAGCCTCAGGCAAGGGCATTCATGTGAAGAAGCCCGTGCATAGAGGACGTGTCCTGTTCTGTCTATCGGCCAATAGACAGAACAACATCGTCAAGTTAAACTAGCGTCTTTTCGATATACCAACGCTCGCCTGGAATTGCAACTGTGACTATATTGTTTAGAGGCCTAGTGACAAATCACCAGATCGAAACAGACTGGTATCAGGTAACCCCTGGTGACAAAACGCCACCACTTGGTACAAAACGTGTAGCTAGCCTAGCCTCGAGCTGCCAACCGCCCTGCCTCATGGTACTATGTGATGTCACAACCTTACTCACCGCCAGGGCCATCAAGTAAGTAAGTAATTATCAAAAGAAGGCACCAAACCGGGAAGGCTATGTAGCACCATCAAATACGCAAAATAATCAGAGGGCGCTAAATATCACCAAGGATGCCAATACGAGAACAAAAACGCATAAGGCGAACGATATCAAAAGTATCCGAGTCACCAAGAATTCTATCGAGGGACAGGTGACCGCGAGGGGCGGTCGGAAAGCAAGACACACGCTCGTCCTGGAAGTCAGGACATTCAAGAAGGACATGCACGACCGTAAGAGGGACAATGCAACTAGGACAATAAGGAGCAGGGCGGCGCTCCATCAAGTGACCATGGGTTAAGCGAGTATGGCCAATACGCAACCTCGCTAGAGCTGTTTCCCACCGCCAGTTACGGTGGAAGGAGGACGGCCACGAGGAAACACAACATTTAAGAGTACGTAGCTTGTTACCAGTAACAGACAACCAAGAAGCCTGCCAACGGGTAAGGACTGAGGAATGGATAACCGGGTAAAAGTCGGAATACGGAATGCCTTTACGAGAGATGGGACAAGAGCGGACAGCTTCCTTAGCGGCAGCATCCGCACGCTCATTTAAAGACACGCCAATATGGCTGGGAACCCAACAAAACTCAACCGACTTAAATTTACTGTGAACGAGAAACAGCCAATGCTGGATCTCGACAACTACCGGATGAACTGGATTAAAGCACCCGAGAGCCATGAGGGCACTACGAGAGTCAACAACAACCACAAAGGAAGACTGACAACGAGAAAGCAGGAGACGAAGAGCATAGAGAATAGCATAAAGTTCCGCTGTAAAGATGCTAGTCTCCGGAGGCAAGCGACACATATAAGTGCGATCAGGAAAAACAACAGAGTAGCCAACACCGTCCGCTGACTTAGACCCATCGGTGAAGACAGAAACGGAGCGGGAGTGAGAAGAAAAGTGCTCGAGGAAAAGGCGTTTTAGAACTGTAGGAGGGGTAAAAGCTTTAGTGATACGAGTCAAGGATGTACAAAACCGCGGAAGAGGGACCCTCCACGGGGGCAAAGAAGGAACAACACGAGGAGAAACATCAGAAATACGAACGGAAAGAGAATCCTGCAGGCGAGATAACCGGACAGAAAGAGGGAGGTGGTGAAGAGGAACAGGAACCGCAGGAGGGGTAAAAGTTAAAGCACGACAGAGACGAGAGGAAGGATGTTGCAAGGACCGCGCAAGATAGCGAAGACAGTAGCGATCACGGCGGTCCTGGAGAGACAGGAAGCCAGTGTCAACATACAAGCTAAGGACGGGAGTCGAACGAAAGGCACCAGAACTGAGGCGCAACCCAGTATGGTGCAAAGCATCAAGACGGCGAAGAGTAGAAGGAGAAGCAGACGAGTAAGCAGGGCAACCATAATCGAGCTTAGACAGGACGAGAGAGGAATGTAAAGCAAGGAGAGTGCGCCTATCTGCCCCCCAAGAAGTATGGGACAAGACCCGAAGGAGGGTAAGGGACTTAGAGCACTCAACACGGAGGTAAGAGATATGGGGAGACCAAGACAAACGAGTGTCAAGGAATAACCCCAAAAGCTTCGCGGAATCTTTGTATTCAAGGGGATGACCATAAAGTGACAAAGAGGGACGAAGAACAACCCGTTTCCGCGTAAAAGTCATGGCACAAGTCTTAGAAGTAGAGAACTTGAAGCCATGACCTGTGGCCCAAGACGACACGGCATCAATCGCAAGTTGAAGCCGGCGTTGAAGGAGAGGCGAATCATCACCCTGACAACAAAGGGTAAGATCATCGACATAGAGAGCGGAGAAGACACCAGAAGGAAGAGAGGAAAGAAGACCATTGAGGGCAACCAGAAAAAGAGTAGTGCTCAGAACACTACCCTGGGGCACACCTTCGTATTGCTGAAAAGAGGGAGAGAGAGCGGTACCAAGGCGCACCCGAAAGGAACGACGAGAGAGGAAGCTGCGGAGAAAGAGAGGGAGATGACCACGAAGGCCAAAAGAATGAAGTTGAGATAGGATATGATAACGCCAAGTGGTGTCGTAAGCCTTTTCTAGGTCAAAAAGGACGGCAACAACGGAGGTCTTCGCAGCAAAAGCAGTACGTATATAGACCTCCAAGTTCACCAGGACATCTGTCGTGCTGCGGCACTTGCGGAAACCAAATTGAGAAGGGGAGAGGAGGTGATGGTGTTCCAGGAACCACATCAGACGAACGTTAACCATACGTTCAAAGAGTTTGCAGACAATACTTGTGAGAGCAATAGGGCGAAAGTCCTTAGGGGAAGTACCCAGAGACCCCGGTTTGCGAACAGGGAGGACAACGGCATCGAGCCAGTCCTCAGGGACTGACGACGACTCCCAGATCCGATTATACAGACTCAGTAAATACTGAGACGTGCTCGGAGGGAGATGGCGAAGCATCTCATAATGAATACCATCGGAGCCCGCCGCCGTAGAACCGCAGAGGGCCAGGGCAGAACGAAGTTCAGAGAGAGAGAAGGGATCATTATAGGGAAGCTGAAGATGAGTGCAGAAATCTAAAGGACGAGACTCAAGGACAGGTTTACGAAGAAGGAAAGATTGGGGAAGATGAAGACCAGAGCTAACAGAAGAAAAGTGGGAACCCAGTTCGGAAGCGACCTGCAACGGGTCCGCCACAAGAGTATCATGGAGGTGAAGGACCGGTGAAACATCGGGAACGAACTTACCCGCTATCTTGCGGATACGCTTCCAGATCTGGGCCAGAGGGGTTTCGGACGTAATTGTCGAGACATAAGATGCCCAACATTCACGTTTAGCCGTACGGATGGCCCTACGGGCCACCGCACTCGCTTTCCGAAAGAAAAGAAAAGAATCGGTCGTCTGCCTACGGCGGTGCTTCTTCCAGGCTGCACGCTTACAGCGGACAGCCCGAGCACAGTCCGCATTCCACCAGGGAACGCACTTCCGTGGACCCCGAGAGGAAGAGCGAGGAATAGAGCGGAGGGCAGCGTCGAAGACAGTGTCATGAAAAAGGAGGAGAGCGCGAGAGAGGGGCAGAAGGGAGAGGTCAGAGAGAGTAGCACTGAGGGAAAATAGGGTCCAGTCCGCCTTAGCAAACTGCCACCTAGGGAAAGAGAGGGAAGGGCGAAAAGAGAAAAAGGAAACAAGGATGGGGAAATGATCACTTCCATGGAGGTCATCAAGAACCTGCCATGTGAAATCTAAGTAAAGAGAAGAAGAGCAGAGAGAAAGATCAAGACAAGAAAGGGTGCGAGTTCGAGAGTCCAAATGAGTGGGCTCACCAGAATTCAGAAGAGACAGGGAAGAAGAGAGGAGAAACGGCTCAAGGAGGCGACCCCGGGTATTCGTCAGAACGTCACCCCAAAGAGAATGACGACAATTGAAGTCACCCAGCAGGAGCACAGGCTCCGGCAAGGAGTCTAGGAGGTGTTTCAAATCAGGAAGAGAGAGCGGGACACTCGGGGGGAGATAAATGGAACAAACTGTGTACCATTTCCCCACAAAGATACGAGCAGCAGAACAATGGAGAGGCGAAGGAAAAAGTAAAGGAACAAAGGGAACATCAGCCCGAATCAAGAGAGCAGAAGAATTAGAAGCCCCAGCAATGGCTGGGGGGGGGGGGAGAGAAAGGAATAGCCACGAAAACGACCAGGACGAGCACCAAGCATCGGCTCCTGGAGACAGACACAAAGGGGCGAAAACCGCGAAACCAGAAGTTGGAGTTCGAGGAAATTGGCGTAATAACCTCGAACGTTCCATTGAAGAATGGACAACGACGAGAAGAGAAAGGACAAAAACAGAGAACAAGGAAGAAACAAAGGCGAAAGACCAACAGAGCACGTTAAAGAATATCAGGGTCGGGATCAGGGTCAGCAAAGTCAGGGTTAGGGGGCATGGGTAAACTGAGCAAAGACGGAGGGAAGGAAACGGGAGAACAGATCAGAGGTGGGCGGGCAGGGTCCGGAGGAGGAGGAGGAGGAGGAGACAACGGAGAGGAGCAGTCAAGGACAGCAGCAGGAAGAGGGGGAGTAGAAAGAGAGGAGCGCACCCCAGCAAGAGCAGCAACCGAAAGGGAAGCAGGGGCCAAAGAAACCTCCATAGCAGGAACAGGGGGCGCAAGCACTGAAACGGGAGGGGAAGGAGCAACAGAGCCAGAAGGAGGAGCTGAGGAAGAAAGCGAAGCCTTCTTACCCGCCGGGGAAGAGGAAGGAGAGGAGCCAGGCTTACGCTTCTGACTTAAAGAGACCGGTGTCCCAGCAACTACGTACCGGGCAACGGATTCCAGTGTCTCAACAGGAGAAGCCGAACGAGAGCACACACGACGGCCGTTAGGAGAGCGATGGACATCCGCCCGCACCGACAGGCGGCGGGGAGAGCCGATAGATGGAGGAAGAGGATGGGAAGGAGGATCGGAGGGGGACGAGGAAGGAGACACAGAAGACACGACAGACCGGGTAGAAGGAAGGGGAACCCCAGACAGAGGACCAGGAGGAGGATCCTTCGGGAGAGAACCCAAAGGGACAGAGGAGGGGGCAGTGGGCGCATCAGGGTCCAAGGCCTGGAAACGGTTGTGAGTCTGAAGAAGGCGGGAAGGACGAGGAGAGGAAGAGCGCAACACGCGAGCATAAGAGATATTAGCATAAGGCGGGAGCCGGCGAACCTGGCGCCTCGCCTCAGGAAAAGATAAACGCTCCCGGTGCTTCAAGTTGAGGACGGCTGCCTCAAGCTTGTAATGGACACACGCACGGGAGAAGGTAGGATGGGCCTCACCGCAGTTGAGGCAACGAGCCTGGGGAGAAGCGCACTCCGACTTAGAGTGACCTTCGCCACCACACAAAGGACAGAGAGAGACAGTCCCGGAGCAGCGGAGGGCACCATGCCCAAACCTCCAGCACTTGTTACAGAGCCGAGAAGAAGGAATGTACTCCTGGACAGAGCACCTGGCACCAGCAAGAATGACAGAGGGTGGAAGGGTCCTACCATCAAAGGTAATCTTCACAACCCGGAGGGGTTGACGGCGACTACCACGAGGGGGACGAGTAAACGTGTCCACCTGGAGAATAGAATGGCCCTGGGCAGCGAGGATATGTCGAATATCGTCGTGGCAGTCGCGTAGGTCCCGAACACCGGTCGCAACATGGGGCGGGAGCAAAATAGTGCCAACACTGGCATTCAACTGAACGTTCTTCGAGACCCGAACGGGGGTCTCGCCAAGGCAGGATAAGGCAGCCAAGCGGGAAGCAGCATCCTGAGAAGGAGCAGCAACGACACGTGTACCGAGACGAGTGGGGTTGAAAGTAATGGAGGCATCCACGGAATCAATGAGATGTCGATGGAGGGAGAAATCGTCAGGAGGCGCAGAATCAAGAGGGAGGAGATCAAAATATTTGGCCCACGAAGCGGGACCAAACAAGGCTTGATAGGTAGCAGAACTGGAAGGAATCGAGCGAGGGCGGCCGTGACGAAGACGGCGGTGAGAACCCCCAGAGAGAGAGGGGTTAAAAGGCGCAGTAGTTACAACTAGAGAAGGAGCCACGCCAGGGGACGAGGTAGTCACCACTGGGGGCTTGGGGCTCGACCCAACCACAGAGGAGGGAGGGGAGCCAGAGGAAGGAGTCAGAGAGGCCAAAGGAGGAGCAAGGTCGGGGCCCAATGCAGCGGAGGCTACAGAGCCCGGTCTTCCAATACGGACCGACTCGGGGGCTTGGTCGCCCATCCCACGAGCCTGAGAAGGTAAACCAGAAGAAGCCGAAGCAGGGGTAATCATCTTGACGAAAGAAAGAATTCACTCACGAATGTGCCCCCACACCCACCATGGAGCCACAATTAGAGGCAGGACACCCAACAAGAAGCTATCGCCGATCTTGTCGGGGCCTCCTAGGGGTGCGTCGCGAGTATACGCCCCACAAACGCCACCTTAAGAAACCGACAGTCCGTCGAGATCGGGTTCAGTGACGAAGTGGGGATTGACAATAAAAGGTTCCCCTCGCTCCCGACGTCGGGTACTGCAGTTCTACGGGTGCATGAGTATGCCTCCTCAAGCACCCGGGCGTCAAAATAGAAGAAGTCCAAGGGAAGAACCAGAACGAGCAAAAGGTCGGTAGGAAACGGCAAGCAGATAGGAGAAGAGGGGGGAGAAAAACGAAACAGAAGGAAAAGGAAAAGATGCCCAGCAGAATTGGAGAGGACGGCAGCAGGAGCACAAGGCTAGAAAAGGACAGAGGACCGCCCCAAGGAGCATCACACTCCGGCAGCCGCCCACTAAGCCCCCACACGGCGACAACGAGCTGAGCGGGGAGGGGGCCAGGGCCATCAAGTGTGCGCGCGTTTGTCTGTTAGACATACAACGCGCCCTCCTGCGAGTACCCTCTGTGTCGAGTACGGTTTGTGGGAAAGCCTGTCAACGAATGGAACCAGCTGTCAGGCCACCAACGAGTTCTTACTTAAATGTGCCTGAGTGGGTGAGTGAATAAGAGAGGTAGCCTTCTTGTAAGTACAAGATCTTGTCATTGTTTTATTGTGTTTGTGTTGATCTGAGGGATCAACCACAGTTCTCACTTTCTTTTACCTGACACAGGTATAGGTGGAGACCTAGACACCCGACGGTGTATGCGTGTTTATCTGTGTGGTATCATGACATTACACTCGTCTGTGAATGTGAGCTTCACATACACCACACATTTAGTATTGTGTGATATAAAAATTGTGCATGATTATTGCCTGTCCCATTCATAGTGCCATTGTGTTTATTGCGCATCATCATTCCCTTAGTATCCGGTTGGAACTCTTGTGATCCCTTTGCACACCGGCAGTTAGGTTTGCCGTGTTAATGATTGGCTGTCAACTGTGTTAAGTTAGGTGTTTCTCCACGAGTGAATCCGAATCGATTAGCCGGACATCAAGAGTCTTGCTAATGCAACCATAGCCTTTCTGATGCCAATCTAAAGTAAATCAAGTACCCTTCTTATTAGTGGTTAAGTTAATAATAAACTACTGTTAAGTTTTATGTGGTGTTTCCGTTGAACTACTTCTGAATACTGCCAACTATTTACTCAAGCCTTCAGCTCTAGGTGTCTTCAACACCGAGTTGTCTATTATTCACAAATCTATATATATGATGAGGACCCTAGGATTTCTTAGTGTTAAAGCATTGAGAAGTTTCCAATGATCAACGTGGACCAGGACCAGGTGAGGCTAGTCTGAGAAGAGATCCTCAAGGACTCTAACTCGACCTTACTCCCAGGCCCTGTACGGTTGCTCTCGTATTTTCTCTGCTGATTCCGACAGCTTCGTGAAGCGTCTGCCACATGTACATTGGCGACATATGCATTGCAGTCGGGAAAGCAAAATAAAAAAAAACACATCTGGCACCCAACGTGGGGCTTAGTTGGAACCTATGAGCTAGGTTGTGAAGTTTCGCACTTAAATTTCACTGAAAATTCAAAAGTGACGAGCAGTATTCAGAGGAAGTTTAACGCCCTGTTAGGTACACACACCATCAGTATGTCCGAGTGTGGAGAGTACAAAGAGCGCTACCTGTATTTTCACATTGCCTTGACCGCTCGTAGACCTGACAATTACGACACTCTTACTGAGCAAGAGTGCAAGGAATGAGTGGAGCAGCACATGCAGGCCCGTGGAAGAGGTGATGCTACAAGCACACATGCAGGGTAGTACTGAGGTGGCGTGCACGAGTCTCATCACACTGGATGAGGCTGTCGGAGGTGAGACCTCGGTGAGAGAGAACACAGAGGAAGAGACCCCTGTGGGTGACGTAACTGAGAATGATGCCACTAGTATCCCGCACGCTGAGAGAGAAAATGGAGTCACATGGTAATCTAGCCCTTTAAATACTTCGTTGAGTGGATTCTACATGGAAGAATCTCTGCCCAAACTGTTCTTGTGGATGACGCTAGCTCAAAGTGTAGGTATTACAGGCTCGCAATTATTCACCTTTGAGGAATACCGTAACCAGGTTAAGGGGTTGGGATTCGAAGGGAATAAAGTAGGCGAGCAAGCTATGAAACTCTGGACTTATCAGCAGGAAAGAGAAAGCAAACTCTGAACTGATCAGCAGGAGAGAGAAAACAAACGCTGGACTGATAAGCAGAACAGAGAGAGTACTGAACGCATAGCTCTCGTGCAGTTACAAGTGAGGCAGGATGACCAGACAAGTGGTCTTTCAACAGACACTAACGTTGATCAAGGTAACACTGAAACTAGCTAACTTTGATAAAAGGGACGACTCGATAGATGCATACATCAAGCGTTTCGAAGGTCACGCCACTGTGGGTGGGAAAGATCAAAGTAGGCACTCGCTCTTAGTGCATTGTTAAGGGGTAGGGCTCTAATCATCTACCACAGTCTGGGTCCTCACCAGCGCGGAGATTACGAGGCATTGACAACAGCGCTACTGAACGGTTTTGGCATCAATGCAGACCAGATTCTAGAGAATTTCCGTAGGGCTCAATTGCAAGTAAGTAAGTAAGTAATTATCAAAAGAAGGCACCAAACCGGGAAGGCTATGTAGCACCATCAAATACGCAAAATAATCAGAGGGCGCTAAATATCACCAAGGATGCCAATACGAGAACAAAAACGCATAAGGCGAACGATATCAAAAGTATCAGAGTCACCAAGAATTCTATCGAGGGACAGGTGACCGCGAGGGGCGGTCGGAAAGCAAGACACACGCTCGTCCTGGAAGTCAGGACATTCAAGAAGGACATGCACGACCGTAAGAGGGACAATGCAACTAGGACAATAAGGAGCAGGGCGGCGCTCCATCAAGTGACCATGGGTTAAGCGAGTATGGCCAATACGCAACCTCGCCAGAGCTGTTTCCCACCGCCGGTTACGGTGGAAGGAGGACGGCCACGAGGAAACACAACATTTAAGAGTACGTAGCTTGTTACCAGTAACAGACAACCAAGAAGCCTGCCAACGGGTAAGGACTGAGGAATGGATAACTGGGTAAAAGTCGGAATACGGAATGCCTTTACGAGAGATGGGACGAGAGCGGACAGCTTCCTTAGCGGCAGCATCCGCACGCTCATTTAAAGACACACCAATATGGCTGGGAACCCAACAAAACACAACCGACTTAAATTTACTGTGAACGAGAAACAGCCAATGCTGGATCTCGACAACTACTGGACGAACCGGATTAAAGGACCCGAGAGCCATGAGGGCACTACGAGAGTCAACAACAACCACAAAGGAAGACTGACAACGAGAATGCAGGAGACGAAGAGCATAGAGAATAGCATAAAGTTCCGCTGTAAAGATGCTAGTCTCCGGAGGCAAGCGACACATATAAGTGCGATCAGGAAAAACAACAGAGTAGCCAACACCGTCCGCTGACAGACCTATCGGTGAAGACAGAAACGGAGCGGGAGTGAGAAGAAAAGTGCTCGAGGAAAAGGCGTTTTAGAACCGTAGGAGGGGTAAAAGCTTTAGTGATACGGGTCAAGGAAGTACAAAACCGCAGAAGAGGGACCCTCCATGGGGGCAAAGAAGGAACAACACGAGGAGAAACATCAGAAATACGAACGGAGAGAGAATCCTGTAGGCGAGATAACCGGACAGAAAGAGGGAGGTGGTGAAGAGGAACAGGAACCGCAGGAGGGGTAAAAGTTAAAGCATGACAGAGGCGAGAGGAAGGATGTTGCAAGGACCGCGCAAGATAGCGAAGACAGTAGCGATCACGGCGGTCCTGGAGAGACAGGAACCCAGTGTCAACATACAAGCTAAGGATGGGAGTCGAACGAAAGGCACCAGAACTGAGGCGCAACCCAGTATGGTGCAAAGCATCAAGACGGCGAAGAGTAGAAGGAGAAGCAGACGAGTAAGCAGGGCAACCATAATCGAGCTTAGACAGGACGAGAGAGGAATGTAAAGCAAGGAGTGCGTGCCTATCTGCCCCCCAAGAAGTATGGGACAAGACCCGAAGGAGGGTAAGGGCCTTAGAGCACTCAACACGGAGGTAAGAGATATGAGGAGACCAAGACAAACGAGTGTCAAGGAATAACCCCAAAAGCTTCGCGGAATCTTTGTATTCAAGGGGATGACCATAAAGTGACAAAGAGGGACGAAGAACAACCCGTTTCCGCGTAAAAGTCATGGCACAAGTCTTAGAAGTAGAGAACTTGAAGCCATGACCTGTGGCCCAAGACGACACGGCATCAATTGCAAGTTGAAGCCGGCGTTGAAGGAGAGGCGAATCATCACCCTGACAACAAAGGGTAAGATCATCGACATAGAGAGCGGAGAAGACACCAGAAGGAAGAGAGGAAAGAAGACCATTGAGGGCAACAAGAAAAAGAGTAGTGCTCAGAACACTACCCTGGGGCACACCTTCGTATTGCTGAAAAGAGGGAGAGAGAGCGGTACCAAGGCGCACCCGAAAGGAACGACGAGAGAGGAAGCTGCGGAGAAAGAGAGGGAGATGACCACGAAGGCCAAAAGAATGAAGTTGAGATAGGATATGATAACGCCAAGTGGTGTCGTAAACCTTTTCTAGGTCAAAAAGGACGGCAACAACGGAGGTCTTCGCAGCAAAAGCAGTACGAATTTAGACCTCCAAGTTCACCAGGACATCTGTCGTGCTGCGGCACTTGCGGAAACCAAATTGAGAAGGGGAGAGGAGGTGATGGTGTTCCAGGAACCACATCAGACGAACGTTAACCATACGTTCAAAGAGTTTGCAGACACAACTTGTGAGAGCAATAGGGCGAAAGTTCTTAGGGGAAGTACCCAGAGACCCCGGTTTGCGAACAGGGAGGACAACGGCATCGAGCCAGTCCTCAGGGACTGACGACGACTCCCAGATCCGATTATACAGACTCAGTAAATACTGTGACGTGCTCGGAGGGAGATGGCGAAGCATCTCATAATGAATACCATCGGAGCCCGCCGCCGTAGAACCGCAGAGGGCCAGGGCAGAACGAAGTTCAGAGAGAGAAGGGATCATTATAGGGAAGCTGAAGATGAGTGCAGAAATCTAAAGGACGAGACTCAAGGACAGGTTTACGAAGAAGGAAAGATTGGGGAAGATGAAGACCAGAGCTAACAGAAGAAAAGTGGAAACCCAGTTCGGAAGCGACCTGCAACGGGTCCGCCACAAGAGTATCATGGAGGTGAAGGACCGGTGAAACATCGGGAACGAACTTACCCGCTATCTTGCGGATACGCTTCCAGATCTGGGCCAGAGGGGTCTCGGACGTAATTGTTGAGACATAAGATGCCCAACATTCACGTTTAGCCGTACGGATGGCCCTACGGGCCACCGCACTCGCTTTCCGAAAGAAAAGAAAAGAATCGGTCGTCTGCCTACGGCGGTGCTTCTTCCAGGCTGCACGCTTACAGCGGACAGCCCGAGCACAGTCCGCATTCCACCAGGGAACGCACTTCCGTGGACCCCGAGAGGAAGAGCGAGGAATAGAGCGGATGGCAGCGTTGAAGACAGTGTCATGAAAAAGGAGGAGAGCGCGAGAGAGAGGCAGAAGGGAGAGATCAGGGAGAGCAGCACTGAGGGTAAATAGGGTCCAGTCTGCCTTAGCAAACTGCCACCTAGGGAAAGAGAGGGAAGGGCGAAAAGAGAAAAAGGAAACAAGGATGGGGAAATGATCACTTCCATGGAGGTCATCAAGAACCTGCCACGTGAAATCTAAGTAAAGAGAAGAAGAGCAGAGAGAAAGATCAAGACAAGAAAGGGTGCGAGTCTGAGAGTCCAAATGAGTGGGCTCACCAGAATTCAGTAGAGACAGGGAAGAAGAGAGGAGAAACGGCTCAAGGAGGCGACCCCGGGTATTCGTCAGAACGTCACCCCAAAGAGAATGACGACAATTGAAGTCACCCAGCAGGAGCACAGGCTCCGGCAAGGAGTCCAGGAGGTGTTTCAAATCAGGAAGAGAGAGCGGGACACTCGGGGGGAGATAAATGGAACAAACTGTGTACCATTTCCCCACAAAGATACGAGCAGCAGAACAATGGAGAGGCGAAGGAAAAAGTAAAGGAACAAAGGGAACATCAGCCTGAATCAAAAGAGCAGAAGAATTAGAAGCCCCAGCAATGGCTGGGGGAGGGAGAGAAAGGAATAGCCACGAAAACGACCAGGACGAGCACCAAGCATTGGCTCCTGGAGACAGACACAAAGGGGCGAAAACCGCGAAATCAGAAGTTGGAGTTCGAGGAAATTGGCGTAATAACCTCGAACGTTCCATTGAAGAATGGACAACGACGAGAAGAGAAAGGACAAAAACAGAGAACAAGGAAGAAACAAAGGCGAAAGAGCAACAGAGCACGTTAAAGAATATCAGGGTCAGCAAAGTCAGGGTTAGGGGGCATGGGTAAACTGAGCAAAGACGGAGGGAAGGAAACGGGAGAACAGAGCAGAGGTGGGCGGGCAGGGTCTGGAGGAGGAGGAGGAGGAAGAGGAGGAGACAACGGAGAGGAGCCGTCAAGGACAGCAGCAGGAGGAGGGGGAGTAGAAAGAGGGGAGCGCACCCCAGCAAGAGCAGCAACCGAAAGGGAAGCAGGGGCCAAAGAAACCTCCATAGCAGGAACAGGGGGCGCAAGCACTGAAACGGGAGGGGAAGGAGCAACAGAGCCAGAAGGAGGAGCTGAGGAAGAAAGCGAAGCCTTCTTACCCGCCGGGGAAGAGAAAGGAGAGGAGCCAGGCTTACGCTTCTGACTTAAAGAGACCGGTGTCCCAGCAACTACGTACCGGGCAACGGATTCCAGTGTCTCAAAAGGAGAAGCCGAACGAGAGCACACACGACGGCCGTTAGGAGAGCGATGGACATCCGCCCGCACCGACAGGCGGAGGGGAGAGCCAATAGATGGAGGAAGAGGATGGGAAGGAGGATCGGAGGGGGACGAGGAAGAAGACACGGAAGACACGACAGACCGGGTAGAAGGAAGGGGAACCCCAGACAGAGGACCAGGAGGAGGATCCTTCGGGAGAGAACCCAAAGGAACAGAGGAGGGGGCAGTGGGCGCATCAGGGTCCAAGGCCCGGAAACGGTTGTGAGTCTGAGGAAGGCGGGAAGGACGAGGAGAGGAAGAGCGCAACACGCGAGCATAAGAGATATTAGCATAAGGCGGGAGCCGGCGAACCTGGCGCCTCGCCTCAGGAAAAGATAAACGCTCCCGGTGCTTCAGGTTGAGGACGGCTGCCTCAAGCTTGTAATGGACACACGCACGGGAGAAGGTAGGATGGGCCTCACCACAGTTGAGGCAACGAGCCTGGGGAGAAGTGCACTCCGACTGAGAGTGACCTTCGCCACCACACAAAGGACAGAGAGAGACAGTCCCGGAGCAGCGGAGGGCACCATGCCCAAACCTCCAGCACTTGTTGCAGAGCCGAGGAGAAGGAATGTACTCCTGGACAGAGCACCTGGCGCCAGCAAGAATGACAGAGGGTGGAAGGGTCCTACCATCAAAGGTAATCTTCCCAACCCGGAGGGGTTGACGGCGACTACCACGAGGGGGACGAGTAAACGTGTCCACCTGGAGAATAGAATGGCCCTGGCAGCGAGGATATGGCGAATATCGTCGTGGCAGTCGCGCAGGTCCCGAACACCGGTTGCATCATGGGGCGGGAGCAAAATAGTGCCAACACTGGCATTCAACTGAGCGTTCTTCGAGACCCAAACGGGGGTCTCGCCAAGGCAGGATAAGGCAGCCAAGCGGGAAGCAGCATCCTGAGAAGGAGCAGCAACGACACGTGTACCGAGACGAGTGGGGTTGAAAGTAATGGAGGCATCCACGGAATCAATGAGATGTCGATGAAGGGAGAAATCGTCAGGAGGCGCAGAATCAAGAGAGAGGAGATCAAAATATTTGGCCCACGAAGCGGACCAAACAAGGCTTGATAGGTAGCAGAACTGGAAGGAATCGAGCGAGGCGGCCGTGACGAGGACGGCGGTTGAGAACCCCCAGAGAGAGAGGGGTTAAAAGGCGCAGTAGTTACAACTAGAGAAGGAGCCGCGCCAGGGGACGAGGTAGTCACCACTGGGGGCTTGGGGCTCGACCCAACCACAGAGGAGGGAGGGGAGCCAGGGGAAGGAGTCAGAGAGGCCAAAGGAGGAGCAAGGTCGGGGCCCAATGCAGCGGAGGCTACAGAGCCCGGTCTTCCAATACGGACCGACTCGTGGGGCTTGGTCGCCCACCCCACGAGCCTGAGAAGGTAAGCCAGAAGCAGCCGAAACAGGGGTTATCATCTTGACGAAATGAAGAATTCACTCACGAATGTGCCCCCACACCCACCATGGAGCCACAATTAGAGGCAGGACACCCAACAAGAAGCTATCGCCGATCTTGTCGGGGCCTCCTAGGGGTGCGTCGTGAGTATACGCCCCACAAACGCCACCTTAAGAAACCGACAGTCCATCGAGATCGGGTTCAGTGACGAAGTGGGGATTGACAATAAAAGGTTCCCCTCGCTCTCGACGTCGGGTACTGCAGTTCTACGGGTGCATGAGTATGCCTCCTCAAGCACCCGGGCGTCAAAATAGAAGAAGTCCATGGAAGAACCAGAACGAGCAAAAGGTCGGCAGGAAACGGCAAGCAGATAGGAGAAGAGGGGGGAGAAAGACGAAACAGAAGGAAAAGGAAAAGATGCCCAGCAAAATTGGAGAGGACGGCAGCAGGAGCACAAGGCTAGAAAAGGACAGAGGACTGTCCCAAGGAGCATCACACTCTGGCAGCCGCCCACTAAGCCCCCACACGGCGACAACGAGCTGAGCGGGGAGGGGGCAGGACGTTAAAACTAATAAAGGGTAACCGACGGGTTCTCACAATCAAATATTTATATTTGATGTGGTGCTATGAATTGGAATTCGAATTCCCAAGAACAGCCGCCTTATCAAGATCACATCAACATTTAATAATAATATGCAGAAATATGGTGGAATAATATGGTTGAAGGGTTGACATCAAAGACCGTTTTCTACAACATAACAATTTATTAATAACAAGAGACTAACTACTACATTACCGAGTTTACATTACGTTAATGTCCATCCAGTGGCACGATAACAAACAGCTAAATAGCAACCCTTGCTGTGAGGCTGCATACTGAACTAACCTGAACACAGGTGTGCCCACTGATGACGCAATATTGCAAATCAAAGAAAAATATCACAGACTAAGTTACACCACAGCAAATGGTTACGTTATTGTACAACAAGTGGCATTTGCAACACAGCTATTCAACAGCCCCTCGAGAAGTGACAGCAGGCTCCATCTTGCTGACAACATGAACTAACTGAACAAATGAAGGATATCCACTGAAGACAAAGACACAAGCATGCAATCAATAGTGTCTCGGTTTCCCTGACAGCTACTATAATCACAAACTTAGGGGTCCTCCCGCCCCCCAGGAGAGACCCACGTAACTAGGCGGGTAGTCTAACAGTGACTCCCCCCCTATCACAACCCAGTGTGAACACTTTGCAACTCCCTACAAGAAGTTGCACTGTTGTAAACAGTAACAAAGACAGGCAAGGCGGATTCTGAGACACAGCTCCACAGATCCCTAGATGACTACTCTCGTCACCAGACGACAACCAAAAGAAATTGCCTTAAGTGATTAATTACGTTAATTGACTGATCGCAGCAGTCAGCAACAAAGTACTACGGTAATCACAAACAATTGTCTCCCACTAGACAACAACAGATGATACTCTACGTTAATCTTTAACACTTGTCTCTCTTGTTAACAATAACTCAAACTTATATTACATCACACTTGACTCCTTGCAAGTATTCAGTGAGTAATCCTCAATTAAGGTCAAACGGACCACTAATTACATCCCCATTGAGTTACGTTAACTAAGCCTACCCTAACTTGGTAGCTTCTCAACAGTCTGTGTCAAAAAAAATTACTAGTGTTAATTACCCTAATTAATTCCCTAATAAATTCTGAGCAATTAATTAACTGTCACCAGGACCGATAATTAATCATCCATAAATACGTCTCACTCCGCACTGCCTAAGCAGGTCTCATCAAACACTGTGAATTCACGGGAAAGGAGTTAATTACCCTAATTAACAAGATGTGCCACTAATCCACTGTCCTCAGACAGGATATGATTAATACAACGATTTATGCTAGCTCCATGACCTCGCTTTACCGAGTCATCGGAGCTCTCCAATGTTAATTGCTCCACTAATTAACCTGAGCCACTAATTGCTATACCCCAGAAAGGTAATTAGTCTCGAGCATATTACGTTAACACAAATACTGACAGACTCTGACAGATCCTCTCCCACTACGTGAATTCATGACAAGAAGGCTAATTACATAATTAGCTAGAGTGGTCAATTAGTTGTCACACGGACAATTAATTGCTCCCGAGACGTATCTCACTCAAGTTCAACACTGTTCTCTCATAACGGCCCTCACTCACTCCACAATACTAAATGTGCACCCCTTATCCAGTTAATTACCCCTTACTTAATTAACTCACTAAATCCTTAAGTCCTCAACACGACTTAAAGAAACAAAGTAACCCCAGCGTTACATAGGTCACACTACAATGGCATGCAACATCATAAAAGCATTGCCCACATATGGTTGCGGCTACTGCAACTCGCTAATTACTGAGCCCACACAATAATGACACGGTTGTGCAACACACAAGAGTATACGAATATTACTGCCCCTCTTTTCTCTTGCCCCGTTGCAAAGGACTACTGTGAACACACACTTACCTCAGCAAGGCAATTAACCCATCAATTGCCTGCTCTCATTAAGCACTGTGAATTCCACTGAATAATCCTAGAGGTCCCTTAAACCCTCAACACAGTTCCTGGGGCAATAATATCGTATAAACTGATAACAATACTGCACAAACCTGCAACATAATGATGCCGTCAGCATACCCCACATGCTAATGACATTATTAGGCAATCAGTCAGCAATCACATCTACTGACTTACCACACAACACAGTACATAAACATGCAAATGAACACATAGAAATGGCATTCACATAATCAATGAAAATTATATCAAGTAAATGTACTGCCTACCTCTAATGATTATAATTTTACGGTACTCTATGGCATTAATCCAGTCTGAATGATTATATAGAATCGACAGGCTGGATCACTTATATGGTAAATCTCTACACTGACCGGTTACATACTCTAGTCAGTCTACTATATATACATTATGATACTACAGTGTGGTCCCGTGTATAATATCTATCTCCAGGTACCGCCCTATCAATCACCTGGACCCTACTGACAGCTGTCACTCAGCTGCTTCTCTAGCCTGGCGAGGCTCTGAGACAACTCTTACCGGGAATTTCCACCGGTACCAATCACACTGTACACAATGATAATAGTCCTATCACAACCCTTATTTTTTTTCCTCATTTCCCAAGTCACTACCACACTAGCTGACAACACTTAGCTTGCTTGCTCCTCATGCGTCGACAAGATGTGGCCCTAGGCTGTCCCGGGAAAGTGGCCAAGGCATGTGGCCACCGCGTGGCCCACAGCGCCCCTCCCGAGCTGAGAGGGGGGGGGGTGGGGTGGTGGTAGCCGGCGCGCGGGCCGAGCCGGCCGAGCCGGGCCGGGCCGAGCGGCTGGGTGGCCTGGGGGTAGCCACGGGTAACGCATGACGTCATAGCACCCCACCCAGCTGAGCTGGTGCGCGGGGTGGGGCTTGGCCGCGCGGGTGGCCGGGGTGGCCCCCCAGGCATACACACGTGGTTGAGGAATCGCCCACAACTCCAGCAAACCAGAGCCTGCCCTGCTCTACACTGGGGTGACAATGGCCGGCGGCGTCCCCACACTGACGCAGCCTGGCGGAATGCAAAGTCCAACATGGGCCTGTAATATCACACTCACTTACACTGCCCAACACCAATTGTCCATTGCCACTAGACAGGATGCTCAGACCCACCTGTTACACCATGAGGCTCTGCCAGCTGCCTCATGGGTGGACACTGTCAACTGTCTCTTTAGCTTTTTACTGTTCCTTCCGTAAATCCTTGGCCCCTAATTCACCTAATTATGCCTTGACACAACCCCTGATGGCAGGAGTGCCATATTCGATGAGTAATTTGGACGACAGAAGCGATTAACATGGGGTGGAGGTGGCCAGCCCACCACCTCCACCAGACACCTCCTCCGCTCGCCGCCCAATTCAAACTCCCTCTCTGGCGGGCAGGGAAACTCAAAATGCCCATACCTCCTCCCTACTTTGTCTTGACCAATCAACTTGGAGCCGGCACGGCTTCCTGATGCCTAAACCAATCACAGGCTCACACACCCTCGAGCATCCCGTGACGTCACAAGGAGGGGGAGGCCTAAAGACAGTGGCGTGATGTCTCCCATGTGGGGGGAAAGGCAACGTTCACTCCACTCTCCCCCCACCTCTAACGGTTTTAGTCAAGTACCTCCTCATCCTATTTCACAGAAACAGGAAAATTTATGTAATTCTCTCTACAGAGCAATCACAGACCTCTAACTACTCACAAATGATAGTCCATAACATAAGCTTTCATTCAACACCCAACAAGTATATGTTATTTTGAAAGCTTCAGTCTCTAGAGTGACTAGCCTAATCTAGAAACTAGGAAAACTAGCTGAGGGATCTAGATCCCTCACAACAAATGTGCTAATGTTACAACGGTTAGAATCGAGTCTAAACTGTTACCCTGAACTCGTGGAGACTACTCCTAGGAGCATAGAGTTCTATCAACTGATGATTCGCAAACAGTTTTTAGAATCGTCTCTGCGCGTCAAGCTCAAAGAGCAAGAAATTGTCAAATCTGTCTATGGCCAAGCAAGCTGATTTGTGGGCTAGAGCCAGGAGACAGGTGAAAGGGGTGAAGCTGCACGAGAAGCATCATGCTACAGGTACTGGCGAGGGAGCTAAGCCTAAGACTGGTGTTCCGGGGGGGGGGGCCAGGGAAGCTCACCCAACAAGCACGTGCACAAGTGTTACAACTGTGGTAAGCCAGGACATCGGGCAGCTGAGTGCAAGGCGAAACTGGAACCAGGTTACATAGCAGGTGTGAGCTCAAGTGGTAAGAAACATCCCAACGTTGGAAAGGATTCACTAGCTTGGAACCTTGATGTGGTAGACGGAAATGTTAATGAAAAATCGGCGAAAATCTTCCGTGACAAAGGCGCCACTACCCACATGGTAAGAAAAAGCCTAGTAAAGCTAGAATCTGAGACAGGTAGACACATCTATGTCCAATTACCAAATGGCTATGCTAAGGAGACGGTGGAGGTGTATGTGTGGGTCGACACACCTTACATCAAATGAAAAATTCGTGCTGTTCAACAGAAACGTGCTGTATATGGACTTTTATTGGGAAATGTTCCAGGAGTCTCTGATTGCCCAAGTCCACCCTCAAAGAAAACGGGAAAGAGTGAGGAAGGTTCTGCCTCAGCTGAGTGCAGCCGCCCTCAGTCAGCTGGTGCAACGGGTGACTCGCCTGGGGGTGACGTCACAGGGAGTGACCACACCCTCACCCAGCTGAAGAATAAGGGAGAGAAAGCAAGCTGTGAAGTAATGGAGAGAGAAGCAAAACCCCTGGTTGAAGCGACAGCAACTCCATTAACAGGTAACTTGCTCGTGGCAGCTGTTACTACGAGGTCAGAGAGCAACAAGCCGTCTCACCCAGAAAAAAACTTTGAAATTACAAGACAACCAAGGAGTGTCTGCAATGGAGTTTATTGATGCCCAAGGGAGCGACCCAACACTAGCCCAGAGACGTAGGTATGCTGAGGAGAAAAAAGTTTCCCAACACCAGGAACGCAAGTACTGGTACTTGCACCATAATGGGAAACTAGTGCGCAGAGTTGAGACGCCCCACGACACTTGTGACCAACTCGTTGTTCCACAGGAGCATAGACTGGCTGTGTTCTGCTTAGGGCATAAAGCTTTGATGGGAGGTCATATGATTCATGCAAAGACCAGTGCGTGGATACAAGCTGTGTTTTACTGGCCAGGAATTACTGGGGAAATAGAGCGTTACACTCGTTCGTGTGACACCTGTCAGCGCACCACTGATCGAGGACGGGTGAAGCCCGGGAAGCTTCAGCCCTTCCCCATCATTGATTAGCCGTTCAAGCTGGTCAGCATTGATCTAGTTGGTTCGATCATCCCGAGTGCAACGGACGGCAGTAAGTACATTCTGACCATGGTCAATCACGCAACATGGTACCCCGAAGCATCTGTCCTGAAGAACATCGAGACGACAACGGTTGCGGAAGCCTTGGTAGGTTTTTTTTAGTCGCCTTGGTATACCTGAGTGGATCCATAGCGACCGAGGGACACAGTTTACCAGCGAGATGATGGACCAACTCCGACGTCTACTCACTGTGACAGCATCCATCACCACGCTGTATCATGCTATGGGAAATAGTTTGGTAGAACGCTTCAATGGCACTCTCAAGAAGATGTTGAAAAGAATGTGCATCGAACATCCTCGTGAGTGGCCCAGGTATATCAACCCTTTGTTGTTTGCCTACAGGGAGGTGCCACAGGCTAGCACAGGGTTCTCACCCTTCGAGCTTCTGTACGGTCGCACAGTTAAAGGCCCTCTGCAGGTACTGAGGAACCTGTGGGAAGGCGATGACTGTACCCCTGAAACCAAGAAGACGTATGAGTACATCATCGATATACAGGAACGGCTGGAGAACACCTGTCAGCTGGCTCGAGAACAGCTAGCAAAAGCAAAGGAGTACCAGAAGCAAACATACGACAAAAAAGCAAAAGAACGCAAGTTCGGTGCAGGTGACAGGATACTTTTGTTACTTCCCACCAGCAGGAACAAGCTCTTGCTGCAGTGGAGGGGCCCATTTATGGTAGTGGAGTGCTCGCACTCGTTAAACTACGTGCTCGACGTCGATGGTGCCAGGAAGAAGTACCACGTCAACATGCTCAAACATTACAAAGACCCACCTGTAGATGGATCCACAAAGCCGAAGAAGCATGTAAGACGTAAGAACAGGAGAGGAAAACGGGGCTCGACATCAACAGGGCCGATCGACCACCCACTGCTCCTAGCAGTAGGTGCTGACTGGTTGAGTAGGTCAGGGGTGATTAACGAGACGTCGAGCGAGGGAGACATGAGCGAGGTAATGCAACATGAATCACCGGACACTAGTTCCCAGTGTGCCTCTGATTTTTCAGGCATGACACAGGTGGAGAGAGGCAGTGGACAGACTAGTGCCACTCAGGGTTTCGAGGCGTTGAGCCGACCTAGAGCTGGAGCTCCGTCCGACCACAATGCCTGTTCAAGATCTGAACAGATAGCCACATGTGACCCGGTGACTGAAGAAATTCGCAGACGATGACCCGCCTCGCCTAGCAGTATAGAAAATGGAGTCCACTCGACCCAGCCGCACCACGTGCACTCAGAATATACACACGTGCGTCAGCTGTGGGTGTAGAACGAGTCACCACTCTGTGGAGCTCGGTCTTTGGTTGGGGGGTGATGTGAGAGAATGGTCTCTCAATATTATCCCACAGCTGACTTGAATGGCTCATTGCAGTGCACAGTGCACCGATCTCGTGCACAAGCCTTAGTAGTAGGGATGGCAACGCACAGGCCCTTTTTTTTCTGGGGAAAAAAAGGGCCTGTGCGTTGCATGGTTTTCAGGTGAATTTGGGGGGGAAAAAAGGGCCTGTGCGTTGCCATGGTTTTCAGGTGAATTTGGGGAGTCACAGATTTGGAATTAGGGAATTCTTATAATGAAAAATAATGGCATACGAGTTTGTTAAAGTTCTTATGAGAAAAATAATTTCCGAGACTTAGAAGTTTGTTAAGGCCTTATGGGACAAATTCAAGTAACGTATGTAGCTCTTTAGGGTTTCCATGAGAACTCTACGGACATATTTTACATGTTTTCAACTTACAAAATCGTCTATGTAAGCCTTAGTTATTCATATAAATTTAGAAAATCACCTGTGTAAGTCATTGTTTTCAGGGTTTCGTACATCACACCCCCCTCCCTCCCCCTTTACCTCGCAATCTCTCGCGTCACCTTTATTTACCTTACGCCCGGCCAGCCAGTCGGCTTTTATCTTATCTTATCTTCTTCATAATATCTGGACCGTCCCTCCTCTCTCTCTCTCTCTCCTTTCATTCAGTTCAGTTCAACTATTTTCCAACATCGTATGTTTGCTCCTTTTCATTAAGCAAGTCAGTTTTACACAAATAAATCATGTTAGTAAGCATGTTCTAGCTCACGTTCCCCCACCTTAGTCCCCTGTCGTATAATGAATACTATCATTCCATTCCCTCTAAAATTTAAAAATAATCATATTTCAAATGTAGTTCAATACAGTAATTTAGTTACCAAGCTCCAGCGCTTGTCCTCCGCCTTAGCTCTCTCTCGTATCTTCGTTAGTAACAGTCCAATTTCCCTGAAATTTTTACCCTCTGTATTTCAGGCTCCGTAAATAAGATCAAAACAGTTATCGAGCTCCAGCGCTTGTCCCCCACCTTAGTTCGTTTATACAAGATCGTTAGTAACAGTCCAATTTCCCTGAAATTTTTACCCTCTGTATTTCAGACACCGTAAATAAAATCAAGTCAGTTATCGAGCTCCAGCTCTCGTCCCCGCCTTAGTTCTCCTTCGTATCTTTGTAAATAACCCATCAATTTCCCTGAAATTTTTACCCTCTGTATTTCAGATATAGTAAATATGAAGTAAACAATTATAAAACTAGCTCTTGTCCTCTGTCCAAGTTCACTCCGGTAAATTCAGTACTCTCAGTCCAAATCCCCCTGAGATTTAAACACCCAACTACATTTTCAGACATAGTAAATAAAAACCAGTTCAGTTATCAAGTTTCAACTCTTGTGCCCCAGCTTAGTTCATTTTGTACAAGTTCTTTATTTCCAACTAATCATCCTAAGATTTAAGATCACCTTATTTTCTAACGTAGTAAAATTAATCAGGGCATTAACCAAGCTCCATTCCCTCAGCCTTAGATCATCAGACATAAATATTTTCGATCAAGTCCGTCTCCAGCTTAACTCTTACCCTTTCCCTCCCTTACCTTCTCATCCCCAACGTACCCAAACCTTCAATAATCGTACTGTATTTGCATATTTTCTCTATATTCACTGTGTTCTTCGTATTCTCATCCGTGTTCACTCCATGTTCTTCAAATGTTCACAGTCCCATTCAGTTCATATTTTCACAAGTATCTCCATTTTTTATGTAATCTTTCTCTTAGTCTCATTATGTTCTCTACAAATTCTAGTCATATTTTCTATGTTTTCATATTCATCACATGTTCTCTTTACAACTTTTATACTCAATATTCATGCTAACTTCCATATTTTGCGTTCTTTGTCAATATTCATGTTCCTCTACAAGTTCATGTTCCTCACAAGATCACTTCGTTTTTCACCTTCACTTACATGTTTTCTACATTCTTTTGTCATATTCTCCATGTTCTTCACAAGTCCATTGTTCATTCTTTGTAATCCCTATTCTCCTTATGTTTTCATGTTCTCTGTAAGTTCATATTCCCAGCATGTTCACTGTATTCATCAACTTTTCTTACATGTGTTCTTTGCCATGTTCCCCATATGTTCTCTGGGTTTTTCCCCTTACATGTTATTTAACGTTCCTTAACTAAAAAAATCTTTCGCCAATCAACTAAAAACATAGTCACTTTCGTCATTTCTCAACTAAACCTATTATCCAGTCAACTAAAAATAGTCAGAAATAGCCTCGTTCAACACTGTTCTTAACTAAAACAACCTTTCTCTTAGCTGAAAATTGTCAAAGGAAACTTCTTTCAGCACTTTCTTAACAGCCGCTATGTTTCATCAAGAAAAATTGTCAAAGGAAACTTTCCAAAACTGTTCATAACTAGCTTTTATCCATCGTCAATCAACTAAAATAATAACTTTCATCATTTCTTAACTAAACTCATTCCCCAGTCATCAGAAAATAGCCGTGTTCTTCATGTTTCATTGTCATTTCATAACTAAAATTATCCATCAATCAACAGAAAAAGTCATATTCATCATTTCGTAACAGCCATTATGTTTTCGTCAAGTAAGAAAATATAGTCAAAGATATCTATCATCGTCGTTCTTAACTTCCATTTATACTTTGTGGAGCACTAAAAATAGTCAAATGTAACTTTTTCAACACTTTCGTAACTAAAATTATATGTCGCTAAGTAAGAAAAATAGTCAAATGTAACTTTTTCAGCACTTTCGTAAAAAAAATTATATGTCGTCAAGTACGAAAAATAGTCAAAGGTGCTCTCCGCGACACCAAAGTTACTCTTCGAGAAATCAAAGACACTCTTCAATACATCAAGGACTTACTCAAAGATACCAAAGTTACACTCTAAGACATCCTTCGAGACATCAAAGACATCCTTTAAGACTTCAAGGGCACTCTTCGAGATATCAAAAGACACTCTCAAACACTCAAAATTTACTCGCATCCTCAAAGTTATTCTCAGAGTCATCAAAAAGTTAATCTCAGTCATCAAAATGCTATTCTCTAAGTAGCCTTTCGTTCATCAGAGAAACTTTCTAAGACATCTTCGTTCATTAAAGTTAATCTCAGAGGCATAAAAGTTATTCTCGAGCTATCAAAATTAATCTCTAAAACAACAAAAGTTAATCTCTGTCATCAAAGTTGATCTGCAAGATATCTTCGAGACGTCAAAGTTACTTTTCATTACATCAAAGACGCATTCAAATACTACCCATGTTCTCAGAAGTCATTCTCTAAGCCATCAATGTTCTTCTCTAAGACATAAAAGTTATTCTCTATGTCATCAAAAAGTTATTCTCTGAGCTAACAAAATACTACTCATGTTCTCAAAGACATTCTCCAATTCGTCAATGTTGTTTCAAAGACATCAAAGTTAATCTCAGAGTTATCCAAAGACATTCTCAAAGTCATCTAAAGTTATTCTCTAAGACATCAAAGTTATTCTAAGAGTTATCAAAAGTTATTCGCAGTCATGTTATGTTATTCTCTAACTCACTTCCTTCATCAAAGACAT
>NC_091228.1:14856884-14901884 GCF_040958095.1 Procambarus clarkii
GGTGGTCCGGGTCGTCGTGGGGGGTTTGAATCCAGGGCCCGGATTCAGGAAGGTACTTACGAAGGTTTTTCCTCTTAGCTAAGAACGTTTTCCCTTTTAGCGCCTTCGTGGCGGCTACGTCCGTATTCAAGTAGCTACACTAAGTGGAAAAACCTTCGTAAGTTCATTCCGGGATTTAAGTGTGGTTTCGACCACTCGTAGCTTTACGTAAACTGGATATAAGTCATTTTTTCTCTACTACATAACACTGAGATCGATTTATGATATTGGAACATGACCAAAATATTATAGCTGGTGAATCTAGTGAAGAGGAGACCTTCGTCTTAGTTATATATGTATTCTCTGCTTGAAACTTGAAGTAAATATGTGTTTGATGATAGTAGAATTAGTTTTATAGTAGCAAGATATTATACCAGTAGTTATTAAGTAAATAAACACTGGTGAACATGAAATATGAGAGAAGGTGATGAGTCCTGCCTGATGGGATCATTTACTATCACCAAATGCCCCTGTTCACCTAGTAGTAAGGGTGTACCTTAGCTATACATACCCATTTCTAATTTATTTAGTTTGGTTTTATTTGGAAATTAAATCTGGGTGAGACATAAAATAAAAATATGCTGCACAAATGATGTTAGGTAAGGAGAAGTGTAAAAATGTCACAAACTTTATTCATTGAATACTTAAAACTATAATTATGACTATATAGATTATTAAAAAAGAGAGCGGGAAGTAGGGGTCCAAGACCTCTTCCTGTTATACAATTTGGGTGTGGAACAAGTAATTATCAAAAGAAGGCACCATGCCGGGAAGGCTATGTAGCAGTAAGGCAGTGAGGTGAGGCAGCTACTTATTTGAGAAATGCTTATTTTATTTACCTTATAAGCTGAGGCAACTTATTTTATTTGAGGAATACTCAGGTGATTCCTCTACATTTAGCATGGAACAAATTTGTGTCCAAGACCTCTTCCTGTTACTCAATTTGGCTGTGTGTAACCAAACTAGAAGTGCTCTACAAATCAAGGGACCCAGAATGTGGAATGACCTCCCGAATCATGTCAAAGGCTGTTCCTCCCTCAACCAGTTTAAGAGTTAAACCAAGTACTGCCTAATTAACTCCATGTAACCTAACTGACCTCCTAAATGTCAACCCATGTCTTGCTATTTTTTAAAAAACGCTGTTCACCAACATGAGCAACTGCTGATTTATGCTATGTTAACCCCCCTTTTTGTATTTTTTATTCCTTCTTTCAACACAATTTATACCTAATCCCGATTACTATTAAGTTTTAGTCTGTGTTTTTTCCCCCACACCTTGCCCGAAATACTATGAGTATTAGTGGCTTTAGGTATTGTATGTACTAGCTCTGTCTATAAATCCAACATTATGTGTGTAAATCAACTGTATGTACTTTTCCTGAATAAAATGTATTTATTATTTATTTTTTAATCAGTAAGTATTAAAAGAAGGCACCAAGCTGGGAAGGCTATGTAGCACCATTGTGTGTAACAATAAACCAAATTTTTTTTAACAAATAATGCACCTGTATGGTAAAACAGTTATTTAAATGAAAAATATAATGAAAGAAATATTACTGGTTTATTTTTATCCTATCTTTTTGTACTGTACAGTATATCCAAGGAAGTGAAAAATTGAGACATAACGCACAATTTAATGAATGATTAGCATGGATTAGCAGTTCAAAAGAAATATGACTATTACATATCAACATGAGATCTTAATGATCACTGGTCAACATGATTTAATAAGGATAATACAATACTGAATTTGTAATAATACAAACTATAATTTAAAATCTTTATTACTGATTTTTTTTCTTAAGAAGATTAGGTATACACAGCAATGTACTACTACCCTATTCTATATGGAATATTACACAGTGTAGATAAAAAACTAGCTATAAGTTTATCTAATACTCCCATCTCACAGGATGGTTAGACATACTGTACATGGAATCAATTTAGAAAATACCAGCCTCAATACAAAAAACAAATCAACTCTGACTAAACAACTCTAAGCAATTTTCACAAGAGGTAAGCACTGAATCATGGAAACATTATATTATAATTACTCTTACCAGTTTCTACAAGACTCCTCTCAAGCAATGTATTTTTAAACATGTTTAGGTATACACAGCAATGTGCTGCTTCCCTATTCTGTATAAAGGACCACACAGTGTAGATCAAAAACCAGCTACAAGCTCATCCAACATCCTCACCTCACAGGATGGCCAGTCATACATGGAATTAGAAGAGAACAAAATACTTAATGCTGATCTATTAGCCTCCACTGGCAAAATCTGGGTACAGCACAAGAATATCTTCCAATTAAGACAATTGGCGGGCCCTTTAACAAGCCGCCGGCTTTCTGTCCTCGTCGAGGCCATTAGATAGTTAGTGGCCCTTGGGTAAATTCAGTAAATATATACAATAATTGTCAGCGCATCTTCCGAGCAACAAGGACAGCTACACAGTATCTCTTAGAATTACGTAGGTAAACAACAAATGTAACATATTTGTTTACTACAATGTCGGTGCTGGCTGTAGAAGTTGAAAAAACATTGTTTTACTTCGAAATATACTAATTTTATAAGAAAATTCGACGTAAATAGGAGGCAGTAGAGCTCCGATAAGCCAGCGCTAAATCTTCAATATGAAGAATGTTGCTGCTCTCTGATTGGCCAAACGAAACACTGTAGTGACCTCTATCGGCACGCAGGTGAACCAACAAATTTCTTCCTAAGTGGACCTTATTGAATCACACCTAAGCATCTTCTTAGGGCGCACTTAGGAACCTTCGTAGCAAACCCACTTACGAAGAAATACACAGAGCTTCCTGAATCTAGGTCCAGGTCGGGTCAGAAGATATTGTTTTTTAATGAAGTTTACACAAGATTTCACAAGTGAATAATAATAACACAAATCTTACAGTGTTGTTTATGGATGATGATCATAAATAGTGGTCATGGGTTAATTTTTATTTTACCTCTTATTTCCGCCCCCTTTAATAAGCAGCATTGAAGACCATGAATTAAAATGGTCCTGGGTGTTAATTCTATTTATTTTATTGAAATAATTAAATGAAAACACATTTTTTTATAGTCCTTCAAGTTCAAGTTGCAGAGTGAGGACAGCTGCAATATGCAAGTGAGGAATGAGGAGTCAGCGAGAATGTTACGTGCGAAGCTTCACTTATAGTGGCAACAGTCAGATGACTCACAATGTGGGAAAAAATATTCCAATAGTGAGATACTGCCGGATAATATCAAGAAACCTCTGTTAAAATGTGCCTCTGGAAACGAATATAGAGGACAAGAGATTTTGGGAGCAATAGATGCTTATACTTGCTTACAGCAAACTTCTTCCTTTCCACAACAGTCAGAGCTGCCGGCGTGCAATTTGTCCCTCTGGTCTCGACGAAAATATTCAATATGCTAAAAGCCATTTTCTGCTCTGCAACGTTCGTGTTGCATATACTGATGCGTCCAAGGTCTCAACGAGGAATAATTTCACGCCACGAACAATTAGTAATTCCAGAAGCCTTGTTGTAAAGAAATGGCCGTGGATAAAGCTTTATCTATGCGCTATGGTAGGCAAACATAGCATTTGGCTGGTAGACTGGATGGTATGGCAGGCAGACATGGCAGTATGGCAGGCTACACCCAATAATAGACTTTATATATAGTCAACTAAATGTTGCCGGCTAGTTCAAAGGAAAAGCCTTATCTGAACCGATATATATTACAACAGTTAACAAGCTCAGTTTCGTGCATAACAAAAATAATTATATAAATAAATATGCATTTGCTAATCAGATCACAACAGCTTACTGTATCACCGAGAAAATATTAGATTGGCTCTCATATATAAATAAATGTTACAATATATTAAAGATCTAGGCATAGGAAGGAGTAGGTTAGTTTAGGTAATTAGGTTCAGTTGGCAATTATTTGCATATATAGTACGTGGGTGAAACATCTCAACCCTTCCACAGGCCAGGCTCGTTAAAGCTGCGGCCGTCTCCCCTCCATCCCCCTCCCCCCGGACTGTGCTTGTGGCAACAGCTACAACTCCCTCTGACACCAGCCAGTCCTCCTAAGGTTCCCCATCGTCAAGAAACTGTTGTACGAAAGTGCCTCTATCCTAGCCCACTAGATGACCCAAAACAGAAAACAGGACAGCATGTCAATCTCGCGAGCCGCTACCATTTTCTAGTATGACGATTTTTGGCCTTGGAGTATACGTCAAAACGCGACGCTCTATGAGGAGGACGGGTTGGTGACACAACTGGGCATTGAACAATAACAACAGATTCGGCTCCAATTTATATTAATTTGGCTATTAAACGCAAATGAGCAGCGGGAATGGTCGGATAAATTTAATCGACAGTAATAACAAAACCTACCAACAGATGGCGCTGATAGCATCATGTTTGATTTAATGGTTATAGTTTTTGTACTTTTATCCCGAATATAAAGCGAGGAATTGCAGGATGTCCGTAATGAGGAGTGATTTGGCTGCTTACCACCAGCCTGCGTGCAGAGTATTACACAGGAGACATTCCGTGGGATGATGCCAGGTCACCGAAATGGTAACCAACTCCGCCACTAAACAAAAGACGTCGCTTGAGTTAGCTCGTGCATCATATCTCACTGTGAGTTGTCTGTATGTAACTGTTCTCACACTGTATCATATCTATATGTAACTGTATTCACAATGTATCATATCTATATGTAGATATGTAGAGTTGCAATAACTTTTTCTTCCAAGTGATTATTCTTTTCTAACCTAACCAATGACTAACCTAACCTAACCTAAGCCAACCTATGCCTAGATTTTTAATGTTATCAAATTATACGTTTCTTCCAAGTGATGTTCAGAATCTTATCACTAACAAACTTACCAATCTTTCATATAAATTATGAACAAGTCTTCCCGCTCTGTTACCTACAACTGTAAGTCACCATAATACAATGCGGTAGTCGAAATATATATATATATATATATATATAATATATATATATTATATATAATATATATATATATATATATATATATATATATATATATTAGTATATTTTGGTAGCAGTCTTTCCTGTAGACATATATTATTAAATATGACCGAAAAAGTAAGATTAATAATTCTAACACGAATTTTCTCGATCTTTCTTACGTTTCTTTTCACTGTTGATGGCAATTCAAAGATCAATTCTCCAAAATTCATTTTTATTTCTAATCTGACGCGACACTTGAGCGCGTTTCGTAAAACTTATTACATTTTCAAAGACTTTAGTTTACAAACACATAACTGAAACTGAATAGAGCTTACACATCTTCGATTTTATATCTACATTTGGGTGAGGTGGATGAGGTGAAAACAAACTTTCAACAATGGGTATTGAATGGGTATTAAATTCAAACACAAGACAGAACACGAAACAATGGGTATTGAATGGAAGTAATTGTAGAAAGTCTATTGGTCCATATTTCTTGATGCTTCTATATTGGAGCGGAGTCTTGAAGTGGGTAGAATATAGTTGTGCATTAATTGGCTGTTGATTGCTGGTGTTGACTTCTTGATGTGTAGTGCCTCGCCGCCTGCTATCGCTGTATCTGTCGATGATTTCTGTGTTGTTTGCTAAGATTTATCTGGTGATGGTTTGTTTGTGGGAAGAGATTATATGTTCCTTAATGGAGCCCTGTTGCTTATGCATCGTTAAACGCCTGGAAAGAGATGTTGTTGTCTTGCCTATATACTGGGTTTTTTGAGGCTTACAGTCCCCAAGAGGGCATTTGAAGGCATAGACGACGTTGGTCTCTTTTAAAGCGTTCTGCTTTGTGTCTGGAGAGTTTCTCATGAGAAGGCTGGCAGTTTTTCTGGTTTTATAGTAAATCGTCAGTTGTATCTTCTGATTTTTGTCTGTAGGGATAACGTTTCTACTGACAATATCATTCAGGACCCTTTCCTCCGTTTTATGGGCTGTGGAAAAGAAGTTCCTGTTAAATAGTCTAATAGGGGGTATAGGTGTTGTGTTAGTTGTCTCTTCAGAAGTTGCATGGCGTTTCACTTTCCTTCATATGATGTCTTCCACGAAACTATTGGAGAAGCCGTTGTTGACTAGGACCTGCCTTACCCTACAGAGTTCTTCGTCGACTTGCTTCCATTCTGAGCTGTGCCTGAGGGCACGGTTGACATAAGCGTTAACAACACTCCTCTTGTACCTGTCCGGGCAGTTACTGTTGGCATTCAGGCACATTCCTATGTTTGTTTCCTTAGTGTAGACTGCAGTGTGGAAAACTCCGCTCCTTTCCATGACCGTTTGTTACGGACCCGAGTCCAGCGTCCGAGCACGGAGCAGTGACGACCGCGCCATCTGTGGGTCAGCTCCCGAAACCCCCTCCAAATGGACGACACCATCTACTGAGGACAGGATATACTGGCCACAAGGGCTAGTTTCCTGTCCTAATCAGCTCGTGACATAGCCGCTGCTGACCTCTGGTGAGGTGACGCTTAGATAGCAACGCCATCTATGGAGTGGATAGGTGGGCGTTTGCGTCTAAGCCTGTAAGTGAGGTGCCCTAGAGTGTAACTAGTACTGATGACGTGTCTGATTACAAAGTCGACCTGGGACTGCTGTAATGGAAGTTGGATCAGTCTACCCAAGGCAGCCGTAGAACCTCCACGCATTTGCTGCTGAAGCTGTGAAGTCACCCCCCGGATGAACGCTGTTGTGTTAGCCTGCCTGTGAAGTGGCAGAACCAGGGATTGTCGTACCCGGGGCTGACTAGTGGAGAAGACTAACCACTGGGGTTGTTGTGGTGAGGAGAGTGACCTGTGGGATCACACGAGGCTCCTGCCTAGGGCTCGCTACCCTAGTATCGGTCGTGGAGTGGCCTAACCAGTGGAACTGATTGGAACCTGCCAGCTACAGGCTGGATTTGTGGTTGACGGCCTCCACGACGGTGCCCCCAGTGGAGTAGTGATATGGGCTGGCCTGTGGTCAGGGTAGACTCGAGAGAATCGAAAGGATTCATCGTGAGGCCACAAGAAGACCAAGGGCTAAGCATCGTTGAGCACCGTGGAACACTCCGCGTCTTCATAGGAAGACTATAATGTACATAATAGTGTTTATACCTCCCCGTGTGATAATTTATATATTATTTATGGTGACGGTGATAATTATATATTTAAGGTTTTGCCTTTGTCTCCCTTCCCCTTTAATTTACTTGCGTTATGGAACACACCCCTTGAAAGTAACTACTAACTTGGGGCCAGATACCCAAACTCTATTAACATCAGAGAAAGAACCCAGTTGCGACCCAATTAGGGCCGTAACATAATTTGGCGACTGTGACAGGACCGGGGCTGTTCAAGGGGTGTGTTCCGTAATGCAAGTCAATTAAAGGGGAAGGGAGACAAAGGCAAAACCTTAAATATATAATTATCACCGTCACCATAAATAATATATAAAATTATCACACGGGGAGGTATAAACACTATTATGTACATTATAGTCTTCCTATGAAGACGCGGAGTGTTCCACGGTGCTCAACGATGCTTAGCCCTTGGTCCTCTTGTGGCCTCACGATGAATCCTTCGATTCTCTCGAGTCTACCCTGGCCACAGGCCAGCCCAAATCACTGCTCCACTGGGGGCACCGTCGTGGAGGCCGTCAACCACAAATCCAGCCTGTAGCTGGCAGGTTCCAATCAGTTCCGCTGGTTAGGCCACTCCACGACCGATACTAGGGTAGCGAGCCCTAGGCAGGAGTCTCGTGTGATGCCACAGATCACTCTCACCACAACACCCCAGTGGTTAGTCTTCTCCACTAGTCAGCTCCGGGTATGACAATCCCTGGTTCTGCCACTTCACAGGCAGGCTAACACAACAGCGTTCATCCGGGGGGTGACTCACAGCTTCAGCAGCAAATGCGTGGAGGTTCTACGGCTGCCTTGGGTAGACTGATCCAACTTCCATTACAGCAGTCCCAGGTCGACTCTGTAATCAGACACGTCATCAGTACTAGTTACACTCTAGGGCACCTCACTTACAGGCTTAGACACAAACGCCCACCTATCCACTCTATAGATGGCGTTGCTGTCTAAGCGTCACCTCACCAGCGGTCAGCAGCGGCTACGTCACGAGCTGATTAGGACGGGAAACTAGCCCTTGTGGCCAGTATATCCTGTCCTCACTAGATGGCGTCGTCCAATTGGAGGGGGTTTCGGGAGCTGACCCACAGATGGCGCGGTCGTCACTGCTCCGTGCTCGGAAGCTGGCTCGGGTCCATAACACTGTTACATCTAGAAAGGGCAGCTTCCCATCCTTCTCCATCTCGTAAGTGAAACGCAACACAGAATTCTGCTCAAATGCCTCCTTCAGCTCCTGCAGATGTCTGACATCAGGTACCTGTGTAAAAATGTCGTCAACATACCTTCAGTATATGGCCGGTTTCTAGTTCATGTCGACTAAGACTTTTTGCTCGATGGTACCCATGTAGAAGTTTGCAAACAGGACACCTAGGGGAGAACCCATGGCGACCCCATCTACTTGCTTATACATGCGTCCATCCGGGCTCAAGAAGGTTTAATTAAAGCTGACTGCGTGAATCATTCGTGAGTTATTATTGCTGGAGTGAGAGGACGCGACTGGCTAATCTGGCAGGTTGTTATGTGGCTTGGAGGTAGGGTTAGAGGTCGTCATCCTGTGCATCATCGAGACTGTAAAGACTGTTCGGAAGGACGTGATTTAACATCGTAACAATGCTGGAGACTAGCTGCAGGTATCACTATTGTTAATTAATACAGTTTAAGGGACTATAATTAAGCGAAGAATCTAATGACAGCAAATGACATGACTCATCCAGTCATGGGCGGCTCGCTGACACCTGACGTCAAAGGTGTTCTGTCATGTGAACAGGTGTAGCATTGACGTCGACGGATGTAATATCAGACTCTCTCCCAAACTTCATCTTCTTAGTCCAAAAAATACACATTACAATACAAAAGCAACCTTATTACATAAGTTTATAAGCCCCAATATACATACATTATTTCCTGGCAGCCCTTCGTGCTGGTTATGTAGGATTCACAAACCAAACTGGGTTATGTTGTGAATCGTACCAGAAACCACAGGAATAATGTACTCCGGGTCCTTCTCGTTCCTTCACAAAGGCGACCAAACAAAGGAAGCTCCCGACGGTAGACAAACAATAGCAACACCGATCTCAATAATCACTTCAATAAGAAATGAGTACTTTCATGTTATTTAATTCTCATTTTCGCCAGATATATAAGACAATATAATTACCTTAACAACTGAACCTGTTTGCAAACGGGAATATTCTCAGGAATATTATCAACCTGCGCCTCATTTAAATAAAAATAAAATAATATTTTCGTACATAAAAAAACGAATTATGAAAACAAAAAATGTATTTTGCTTTGAGGGCAATGACTGCGTGGAACAAAGGTGGAGGCTCTCATCTCTCTGAACGATAACAGAAACGAGGAACCAACTTTAATTACGATAACAGAAGCTCGAAACCAGTTATGATAACAGTAAGCGCAACTCCCGTTACGACAACAGAAGAATAAGGCCAACGCCCTATATGATAACACTGCAACAACAGACTATATTACCGTCAACAATAGAGAAATATAATTAAGGGGAAAGATGTGAAATACAGACGAGCCGAAAAAAGAGAAAGACAAACAGTCAAGGAGAAAGAGTGAGAAAGACATACTGATTAACCGACATATTGCAGGCAGATCAACTGGAATCAAGAAAAATTGAATGAGAAAATTTACACAAACGGCATAAAGAAGCAGCAGCAATAACAACACGTTACATCTCGCTTAAAGAGACAAGCACAGGAGAGCGAACAGGCTGAAGCTGCAACATAAAATAATTACTCAGTATTGAACATAGTTCATCTTCACTTAACATCGCAGACAAGAATAAGCTTTGTAAATGGTGTCCTGACAGTCTATTCTTGGGTGGACAGGTGAAGCACTGCACGTGGGATGCTGATTTACCTGTCTATTCTCGAAGGATTGGTCTCGGGATGCTCGGGACGGACGACCATCCACTTTGGGATGCGACAGATGTTATAAGGATCAGGTGGGATAATGAAGAGATGTAATGTGGTTCAAGAAAAGAATTTACGAATCAAAGTGTTACATTTGACCCTTATCGAGTCGCCGCAGCTTCCGGCGCTGGGAAAACTCTCTCTCTCTCTCTCTCTCTCTCTCTCTCTCTCTCTCTCTCTCTCTCTCTCTCTCTCTCTCTCTCTCTCTCTCTCTCTCTCTGTCTCTCTCTCTCTCTGTCTCTCTCTCTCTCTCTCTCTCTCTCTCTCTCTCTCTCTCGCTCTCCTCTCTTCTCTCTCTCTCTCTCTCTCTCTCTCTCTCTCTGTCTCTGTCTCTCTCTGTCTCTCTCTCTCTCTTCTCTCTCTCTCTCTCTCTCTCTCTCTCTCTCTCTCTCTCTCTCTCTCCTCTCTCTCTCTCTCTCTCTCTCTCTCTCTCTCTCTCTCTCTCTCTCTCTCTCTCTCTCATCTCTCTCTCTCTCTCTCTCTCTCTCTCTCTCTCTCTCTCTCTGTCTCTCTCTCTCTCTGTCTCTCCTCTCTCTCTCTCTCTCTCTCTCTCTCTCTCTCTCTGTCTCTCTCTCTCTCTCTCTCTCTCTCTCTCTGTCTCTCTCTCTCTCATCTCTAACACACACACTCTCGCTACAGGATATGGTCCCGTGGTCTTTTATTGCAATGATGAAGTAAGAGAGTTGTCAAGAGTTTTCCGCTCTTGTGCTCCTTCGCCGCAGAATGTCGCCATGAAGGATTAATGGGAGGGTTAATCCTCGAGCCTGAATGGAATCTCTGGTGCCTTGGGAAGCGGACGACGACCCGACACTCATCCTGGGGAGTATTTACCGCAGGGGTCAGCGAGGGATGCTCCTCAACTTGTCAAGATTACTTATTTTATTTCCGCTCTCACCTCACATATTTGCGATTTGGGTGAAGTGTGCTTCAGCTCTTGGAACCCTGTCTCTAAACATTCATTCGAAGGCTTAGAGACAGGGGCTTTAGAGCCTGTTTTTTTTAATACCATTAAAATTGTCGTAATTATTTTTGAATTGCGTGTTTGAATTTGAATTAATTTTTCCGTCCATTGTTCTTTCGGCATTTACATTAGTGGCTTTATATAAATTACATTAACTGTGTACCTAAGTATACTCTGAATAATGTTTTAATTGTACTTTAGATAAATACATCATTATAATTATTTTTTAACAAAGCATTGAAGACGTTCTCCTTATCATTCCTGGGTCCTAAGTGGCGGTATTCTTCTCAACTTCCTTCATAATTGAAAAGTGTTCTAAAATATGTCGTATCTGCGTTTTGGGTGAATTCTTGTTCTGATTACTGCAAGCAGTCCTTATGCTCCCTGATCTTGCTTATGCCTCTGGCGATATTGATAATGAGTCTCACTAGAAATAGGTTTAATACAATATATACTTCTGGTGTAATTTTTCTGATTCCCCGAGATGTCACAGCACTGCACCTGTCAGCGCTGTGTCCAAGCGCTGCAGCTGTCACCGCTAAGCCCAGGCACTGCACCTACTAGAACTACGTCCAGGCACTGCACCTCGCAGTGCTAGAACACGGCACTGTACCTGCGTGCGCTACGACCTGACGCATCTCACACCTCCGTGTTGCGCATTTCATTGTTCCATTTGACACTGAGACAATATTCGTAGCTTCGTTAGAACTAGACGCTGAATATTTGATACCTAGAAAATGTCAGAACTGATTCTGATGTATATTATGTGGCATTATCTTTATAAGTAGTATACTTTGATGGTATTTATGAATCGAGATTGTTGGTATACAGACGCAGACATACTTTCCTTACCCATTTACGTAGCTAAAACGTGTTAAGCCTAACTGCTTTGCAAGATATATTTTTGGAAATTAATGGTTAGAGTTAAGGCGTGCCTCGTCTGGCCTATCTTTTTTGTTGACTAAAATTCATAGTGTTCATTGTTAACATATTTTAGGGTATTCCAGTGTATTGTTCTGACACATGTCTCTTACTGCTGCCGTAGGGCAATGTTTACCTCCACCAGGTTAAGCAATGTTTTATTTTTTCTCTCGTGTGGGTTCATTAAGATTCTGAGATTATGCATAAGTTTTTGCCAGAACGTTTAGGGGACAATTATTTGTAAAGGAATGTGTTGCTAGTTGCAGTTGTATTTAATACTAGCAGTACCCGGCCACGTGTTGCTTCAACCTTCCTGTCCCCAGTCCTCCTCACCATTCCCCCCACACCCGTCTTCTCGGCCTCCCAACCATTCCCCACTCCACCGTCCCCTCATCCTCCCCACCATTCCCCACTTCACCACCCCATCTTTCTTCCATGTCAAACTCCCCCTGTCCCTTTGTCCTCCCAACTATTCTCCATTCCCCCATTCCCTCGTCCCCACCATCCCAATCTCCCCCGTCCCCACCATTACCCCCCCTCCTCGTCCCCTCGTCATCCCCACCATTCCCCACTCCCTCGTCCGATGCCTTCCCAAATGGTCTGATGTTCCCATCAGAAAAATTGGGAACATCAAGTGATCTGATGTTCCCATCACTGAAACATAAAAAAAGTTAAAAAATGAAATGAAAATATGAAAAAATACAAAAAATAAACTATACTCATGAAATGAACGGTATGATAAAGTTCAATTCCATCGCAATTCACACAAAATAATTAAATCAAAAATTAAAATAAATCGAAATCTATGAATATTCAATTTATCAATGCAGTCAGGAACATTGAAATGGAATTGTAACATATATCGTATTGCATGTGTGTTGCTCTTACATGCAACAGATGGCGTTGTTTTTCATGACAAGTAAAGTTATAACTGTTACAGGTGTGGCATCTATATTTATACTTACGAAATGAATAGTATGGTAAATAACACAGCTCAATTCCAACACAATGTCACACAGAATTATTCAATTTTAAAATAAAGTTAATCAAAATCTATGAAAAATAAAATTTATCAATGCAATCGGAAACATTGAAATGGAATTCGTGATATATTTAGTATAGCGTGCATGTTGCTATTATGTGTAACATATGGCGCTGTTTTTCAAAAACGCATGTTTTTACCTGTCAGAGGGGTGGCATTTATATAGTAGGTATATATAAAGATACGCCTATTCGAATGCAACGTTGAATCACAATTTCAAAGCAATAGATGAAGAACTTTCGGAGATAATAGCGTGTGTTTCTCTTACGTCCAACAGACGGCGCTGATTTAAAAAAAAAACATGTTTTTTCCTGTCACTGGTGAGGCATGTATCTAGTAGATAAATAAAAAGACGCGCCTATTCGAATGCAACGATGTGTCAAAGTTTCAAAGCAATCGGTAAAGAGGTTTCGAAGATTTCCCTCGCAAGAAAAACACTTGAAAAACAGTTTTTCAGTAAAAAACATGTTTTTTTTACTGTCACAGAAATGGCATCTATATATTATGTATAAAAAACCTGCTCGGATGCGAATGGAACGTTGTGTGAAAATTTCAAAGCAATCGGTGAAGAACTTTCGGAGATTAGCGATTTTGAACAAACGAATATTTCCATTTTTATTTATATAGATTATATTAGCTTGAAAAATACAATTACAAACCTTTACAAATCATACGGTAGAGTAGATAACGTAATAGGCAGGAAAGGGATATATATACACACTGATAGTGGGAAACCCGATTGCGGATAAAGGCGTCCTGTAGTTACCAATTACGTTGCTCCTGGGAGTATGGGTTCGCGTCACTTCTGGGGTGTGAGTTTTCAGTCGCATATAGTCCTGGGGACCATTCAGGCTTGTTCGCATTTGTGTTCCTCATGTGTGCCCCAAAGAATGAGGTGGTTTGATAAAATGCTCTGCCCAAGATTACCATCCGAGTGCCGGCGGGGAAGTGGTTCAGATAGCTTCGGCTATCACTTCCTTGTGTTCGGTCGTGATGGTCAAGCGGATTAAGGCGTCCTGTAGTTACCAGTTGCATTGCTCCTGGGAGTATGGGTTCGAGTCACTTCTGGGGTGTGAGTTTTCAGTCGCATATAGTCCTGGGGACCATTCAGGCTTGTTCGCATATATATATATATATATATATATATATATATATATATATATATATATATATATATATATATATATTTGTGAGTGTACCACCTCTGGTGCCAATGTGGGGACCCATAGCCTCGGAGAAGAAATTAAATAGTATTCAGAGAAGTCCTTGTGGTTTCTCACTGAACACTAATATTATCTTCTCATACCACCCCCATTCTTTTGTATGTACACATATATATTTGTTTTATTTGAGCTTTGTTACAAAAAAGGAGTTACATATAGGGTACATAGATAATTATCATCAGTTGTCGAGTTCCTCCAGCTCCTCAGATGGCGGTCAGGAACCCTGAATGCAGTGTGCATTCCCTCTCTGTATCGCCACGCTTAGGCGCTGGAAAAGAGAGCTGGCAGCTCTATGGTCCCATGTTGTTTCAATGAGCTTAGAACCCAGTTCCTCCAAAAAAACTCGTAGCACTCTTACCCCAGGCACCGAGTGTCTCAGAAGCAATGGGGACAAAGTTGTAGTGGTGATCCAGTTCTCTGTACTTACGGGATTTGGCTGATTCCCTGTGGGTGGCAGCACCACCTGGTTGTGCAACTCTGAAATCAATGTAGGTGTTAGCCAGGGTTGATAAGCACGTGTAGTCCCATACCCGTGCTTGCCGTTCTTCCAGGGGTTCACTGTGATACCATCCAGGCGACCAATAAGAGCATCAGAGTTACAGGGCGTTAGGTAACAGGGCTCTCTTTCAGCTGGGCATCCAGCTGTGGTGAGGCTCCTCTTGATGATGTCGTTAACTTCACTGTGCCTCGAGTGCCATCCCCCTGTGCTTTGGCAGAGTAGGCTATGGTGGCCGTACCTGTCAGCCACCACCTCGCCGCAAATACACCTATATCTGGTGTGGATTGGGGATTGGATTATATATATATATATATATATATATATATATATATATATAGAACTTTTTAGACACTCAACCCACCAGGAGACTCGAACACTGGCCAACAAGGTGGCAGTTGCATGCTGTATCCACTACGCTATACTTCAAAGCCATAAGAGAGGTAGGAATTCTGGGGTATTTAACCAACCAGAAATTCCAATCCTCTCCCAGGCGATGAGATAGTGTGGGACCTCGGATGCTCTTTCATCGGTTTCCTGTTATATGGGAATATATATATATATATATATATATATATATATATATATATATATATATATATATATATATATATATATATATATGTCGTACCTAGTAGCCAGAACGGACTTCTCAGCCTACTATGCAAGGTCCAATTTGCCTAATAAGCCAAGTTTTCATGAATTAATTGCTTTTAGACTACATAACCTACCTAACCTAACCTAACCTAACTTTTTCGGCTACCTAACCTAACCTAACCAATAAAGATAGGTTAGGTTAGGTAGGGTTGGTTAGGTTCGGTCATATATCTACGTTAATTTTAACTCCAATAAAAAAAAATTAACCTCGTACATAATGAAATGGGTAGCTTTATCATTTCATAAGAAAAAATTAGAGAAAATATATTAATTCAGGAAACTTGGCTTATTAGGCAAATCGGGCCTTGCATAGTAGGCCGAGAAGTGCATTCTGGCTACTAGGTACGACATATATATATATATATATATATATATATATATATATATATATATATATATATATATATATATATATATTTATATATCCTTGTGGATGTCCCTTGAGACACTCCTGACACACCCTGTCATGTGACCAAGACTATGCATAAATATTTTGTATTTAAGGTAAGATTATGAATGATTGACCTATGCCAAATTTTTCTAGGTGAACCACAGGCAGTAGTTTACATTGAAGATAAACTTAATTCATATTGAAGATAAATTTGATGGTGGATTAAATTAAGCGACGGTGGATTACCATTACCACCTGATGGTGGATTACATTAAGCGACGGTGGATTACCATTACCATTTGATGGTGGATTACATTAAAAGTACAACAAGGGTACTTATTTTTAGCACGTATTCGGTTCCTTGCGTACCAAAGTTCCATTTGACGTGAGTTACTACAAGCTAGCGTTAGCGAATGCTGCCAAATTACTTATAACATTTAGTGTGGATGAAGACTAGAGAATCCTACAGAAAGATCTGAACAATCATGACAACACGGGGGGTGAAAAATGGTTTCTCGACCTCAGTTTAATTAAGAGGGCATTAGAATGGTTTTGGAAAAGTTGTTCAATGTCAACCAATATTTTTTGACTAGTTGTATATGAAAAGGGCTGCAATTGTTCTAAGTTTCAGTACTGCAGTGTAAATAGAAAGAGATATTTTTTTCAAACGAATTTTACACATTTTCAAGTATAAATAAAAACCACACACCTTTCAGATGTAATCATTCTATGACACTTTTCTGACACATTAGCATATAATAAAGGCTCGCAACTTAGGGAGTTTCCACAACATCTTTAGTTTTCCTAATACAAATAGTCAAAGTTCCACCCAAAAATGATGCAAATATGTCATGTTTATTGCTATTATAAAATCAATAAATGAACTTAGGAAAAAAACGCTAAGTTATGAAATTAGAGACATACACTTTACATTTAAGGTGTAAGTTTCATGTAAATTGAATAAAAAATGAAAAAGTTATTTGAACGTTTATATTACTTGAAAATAAATAAGAAAATAAAGTCTATGGTGCTGCCATCTGTGGCTGAGGTTGACATCAACCAGTTTTCTCCAAAATTGGCACCCTTATAGATAGGCTTATGTGCAGTCAGGTGTATAAGTTTTATGCAAATCGTCCGATAAAAAAAATTGAAAAACAAATTTAACAAATTTTTTTTTAATAAAATTCATTATACTATTTTTTCAATATATGCTATTGTGATAGCTGAGAGTCATAGATATGATTTCAGTTGACACTTGTGTTTGATAATCGTTTTTTACCATTTTGGAATAATTTTGACACCTACTTCAATATTTTTTTTCTCCCTTCCTATTTACGCTACGATGCGGAGACTTGGACCAGATGAAACACTTTTCCTATACAACTAGTCCAAAACGTTTGATTGAAATCGAATAAATTTTCATTTAATGCATTTTTTGGGTAAATCTAAACTAAATCCCCCCTTAAGATCTAATTTTGAATGTAAGGAAATAAGCGTGGAGGATGAAGTAAGATAATCATAAGGTTAGTACACAACGAAAGAAAGAAAAAGTCCATAAGAAGGGAATCATGAATCTTACAGGATAAGGGAAGGGAAGGGAATTATCAGTAGAAAGCGCCAAGCTATTACGACTATATAGAACGAGGTAGGGCGTCAAGATAAGGATTTCGGATGGGACGGAGGGAAGGAATGGTGCCCAACCACTTGGGCGGTCAGGGATTGAACGCCGACCTGCATGAAGGGAGACCGTCTATCTACCATCCAACCCAAGTGGCTGGGCCCATAAGAGGGAAAAAAGAGAGAACTTCGGAGTAGACGGAGCACCAAGTCGGTCTCCAAAGACGTTGTTCAACAGAATGGCTCTGAAGATCTTGGACAAGGAAGTATTCAAGGAGCTGATCAGTACGTGTGTGTGTGTCCTCCCATACAGGAGTCTTTTTTATTATTATTATTATTTTCTACCACAGACGTTGCCACACATTTACAATGCTAAGCAGCATATATACATTTTCTTCTGTCCGCCATGGACAGGGTTAGAGATGTGTTAAACATATAGTTCAGGGATTTATTGAACAATCAACCACAGAAATGATTCGGTGCTTTTAAAATGCTAAGCTAACTTACATACGTAAATACATAGATACACAGATTTATGTATGCCCTACATAAAGTGTTCGGTGTGTCTTTAACATAGTGTCATTAATGTGCATTTACAAAGGTGAAAGTAATTGTGATCAGCTACCATATTTACTTTATACACATACATATACATACACACACACACATATACGTACATATACATATATACATACATATATACACACACACACATGCATTCACATACATTTGTCTCTTTTACCCTGACAGGGTGAGATAGCTGATAGAGAAACTAGTGTGCCATTAAGCACTTAATCACTGAAGGTAATTAAGGTGCTTTTACAAGCTCAGGCTATATAGTTACATCACATATATACATTGTATAATAGATACATTACATGGTTAATCTTGGGGTACAAGTCCAATATATTATCAAGTGTTCCAGTACTCATATAGTAATTACACAGTTCAGCATACCTTAGCCTAGGAGGGCGAAAGTCAGTCAATATGGGACATTCTACAATATAATGTTCAAGAGAGTGCATGTTTTCTCTTTCATAAAGTTGGCACATTGTGTACTCGACATTTGGGTTTTGAGAAAGCTGCCAGATACGTCTATATCCCAGGCGTATTCTGGCCACTATAACATCACATTGCCGGGTTCTTGTTCTATTAGTCCCATATGTGAATGTCTCCTCACGATATCTATCATAATATTTAATGCTACATCTTTCAGGTCTTTTTGAATTTGCTAGGTCGGTGAGATCTGCATTAGATATTTGTTTAAGTATTCTCTTTGTCACTGCTAATGAAACACCCATATCAATTTCTACCACTGGTTTTCTACAGGCTGTCTTTGCAAGCATATCAACAGTGTCGTGCCTTGAGATGCCAACATGTGATGGTATCCATAGGAATTTAATTTCAAATCTGTTTTCTTTAGCTCCTAAAACATTCATTCGAACAGGAGTAAAATGATCTCTTTTTCAGTCCACTTCTGTTTAGACAGTTTTGAATATCATAGTGTTTTGACTAAATCTTCATTTTGATTTTGTTTTCTGTCCCTGTCTGTCTGTCTGTCTGTCTGTCTGTCTGTCTGTCTGTCTGTCTGTCTGTCTGTCTGTCTGTCTGTCTGTCTGCCTGTCTGTCTGTCTGTCTGTTTGTCTGTCTGTCTGTCTTTTCTCTCTCTCTCTCTCTCTCTCTCTCTCTCTCTCTCTCTCTCTCTCTCTCTCTCTCTCTCTCTCTCTCTCTCTCTCTCTCTCTCTCTCTCTCTCTCGTACGTGCACTTAATCTCTGTTTAGACTACCAACACCTCTCCTATTGAAATATTGCATCTCAAAGTACCAATTAGCCAATCGAGCGGATGGGTCGTAATTAACAGCTATAATTGGACATGTAAATATTGTGCTCACGGACATTTGCCCCAGTCTGCACTCTCTCATTATGGCTAATTGAGGTAATTCCTTAACGACTCTAAAATGTTGAGAGGGGAAAGGTGGTCGGGCTGCGGGAAGGGGCGAACCTCTTTTGTTATTCATAATACGAAAGGAATTCTTGGAGTTAATTTAGTAGTTTGGTTTAAAAAGTAGCAACACTAACAAAACTATTATTTGATGCAGAATTTAGTTCTGAGACGCAAATTCTTTTCTCAAATTATATTATTTTACATCAGATGGTGGGAGATAATCGGCAGTTTAATGATGATAGTTCCTGGTGGAAATTAATCTAAATTCCGGAAACACCTTTTTCGTAAAGGAATGAAACGAAACAAGACGGAATCTTTGATAAAAGCAAAATTATATAACATATAACATATAACAAGCTTATAAAACTTTCCTTATTAAGACCACTCAATAGCTCGGTCTATAGAGCTTCGGCCTCACACGCCTGGGGTCCAGGGTTCGAGTCCAGGTGAGTGGAATATAACCAGCTTAGCAGGGAGTATATAGAAAAGCTAACTCTCGGGGAGGAGCAGGATCATGCAGACAGCAAGTCACAATAACCTGGCAGACAATTAAACACCCAAGACAAACATCTGAAAATAAAGGAAGAGACGACGTTTTGGTCCGTCATGGACCATAATCAAGTATCTTATTACTCAAGGTAAATTTCTTACCTTTAACAGAGCATGACCCGCGCCTCTACACTCGCTTCTAAACGCTTCTCTCAAGCTTTTATTAATATATGATACACATTTAGTTCTTCTAATATTATTATTTAATTTGGATACCTGAAATTCGAGAAAATCTATATGTATAAAAAAGTTTTGAATAAATAAAATATTTGTTATATAAATACATGTATTTGTTATATTGATTAAAATATTTGTAAACAAAATAATAATACAAACATTTATTTTATTGATTAAAACATTTGTTATATTTATTAATTTATTTGTTAGATTTACAAAAATTTTTGTTATATTTATTAAAATATTTGTTATATATATTAAAATATTTGTTATATTTATTAAATTATTTACAAAATTAATTCAAATGTTTTAATATTTATTAAAATACCTATAATTACTCCCCACCATTCCCCCTCCCCCGTCCCCTCGTCCTTTCCACCAACCCCCACTCCTCTATCCCCTTGTCCTCCCCACCATTCTCCATTCCTCTATTCCCTAGTCCCCTTCATACCCAACTGCCCCATCCCCTCGTCCACCCCACTATTACCCTCTCCATTGTCCCCTTGTCCTCCCCACCATCCCCCACTCCCGTTCCCTTGTCCTCCCCAACATTCCCCACTCCCTCTTTCGATGCATTCCCAAACGATCTGATGTTCCTATCAGAAAATTGGGATCATCAAATAATCTGATGCTCCCATCACTGAAATATAAGAAAAACAGTTAAAAAACGAAATGAAAAACAATGAAAAAATACAAAAACAAACAACTATACTCTGGAAATGAACGGTATGGTAAACAACACAGCTCAATTTCAACGCAACGTCAAACCAAATAAAAATAAATTGAAATTTATGAAAATTCAATTTAATCATGCAATCGGAATCATTGAAATGGAAACGTAACATATTTAGTACAGCGTGAGTTGCTATTATGTGCAACAGATAGCACTGTTTTTCAAAAACACATGTTTTTACCTGTCACAGGTGTGGCATCTATATAGTCTGTATATAAAAACACGCGTGTATTCGAATGGAACGTTATGTCAAAATTTTAAAGCAATCGATGAAGAACTTTCGGAGATTACAGTGTGTGTTGCTCTTACATCCAACAGATGGCGCTGTTCACAAAAAAAAACGATTATTTCCCTGTCACAGGTGTGGCATGCATATAGTAGATATATAAAAACACGTCCCTATTCGAATGCAACGTTGTGTCAAAATTTCAAAGCAATCGGTAAAGAGGTTTTGAAGATTTCACTCCCATGAAAAACTCATGAAAAACAAATGAAAAACACAGTTAAAAAAAAAACATGTTCTTTTTCCCGTTACAGACGTGACATCTATATAATATGTATATATAAACCCGCTCGGATGCGAATGGAACGTTGTGTAAAAATTTCAAAGTAATCGGTGAAGAACGTTCGGAGATTAGCGATTTTGAACAAACGAACATTTCCATTTTTATTTATATAGATTGTTTGCATGAAACTTTGATTACTTTTAAATTTTCTTACCTAGATCCAAGGTCGGTAATACAATATTGTGACGTATTTCACAGTATTGAATAAAAAAAATAATCACATAAAAAATCAAATTTCCTGGTGTTATGAGACCTAAAACTCAGAACACATGTCACTATGAGTGAATTTTGTCATCCTAACACCTGGACGAAAGTCAAGTTATTTAACAAGCTTGTATTAGCTTGTGAACTATAGGACCAAAGAACTACTGACCATGATAAGTGAAATTGTTGATGAGGTAATATTTAAGACGCATATGGGGGTGTCCATCCTCATAGTTGTCCACACCTGCACTTGAAGAAATAGTTCAGAAATGAATGTACTCTGAGGAGAAAACAGTAAGCCATATCAACTATATAACACTTGTAAAGGATGTGAAGATAAGGAACTTATATATACGAGGACTGAGAAGCAGTGATCAACGTATATCAAGCGATCAACAACTTTTGAGGTCACATTAACCTGATATCATTGAAAATATCTTTGTGGTACGACTGGGAGCGTTCTGGGCGCTCGTCTTGGTTACACATACCGCTGGTTCGATCCCCATCCTGGGGTAGCCAAGGACGCTGGTACGATTCCTGTCCTTCTCCAAAGATCTTCTAAAACTCGTACAAATGTTAAAATATTGTCTGAAACAAAAAACAAAAAACATTTCTCGCTCATTTGTTTTAACAGCCAAATTTTGGTTGTATTTCCTGTTATGCTGGTCCGAAAATAACATATAGTTCAAATGCCTTTTGTCTTTGTCAATATATTCATGTGGTTGCCAGACAGGAGTAACACAAGGCAATATCCGTCATCTGTTCCTGAGTTCATCAGCGGAATATTGCGAACGGGGGAACAATATCCGGCCAGAGATTAATTTTTCAGGTTGCTTGCAAAGTCCCGGAACAAAATCCTTGTCTCGCTCCCCTGTAAGTGTGGAGGGAGATGGTGGCAGGAGTAGCTGTCTCCTGTACAGAGAAGCTGTCTGCTTCTCTGTACAGCATTTTTCTGTGTCAGTCTTCTTCTTCTTTGTCTAGTGTTGGTCTGTGTCTTTCTGCTAATTTGTGTACCATTGTGTGAGTTTGTGGTCTGTGTGTCAATCTCACCATCTTCCTGTTCCTCCATTCATGTTATTGTCTAGATATTTACCTCTGCTTATTTTCAAATTTTCTCTGTTCTTTCCTCCCTAATTTTATATTTTAAATTTGCTTACGTCTATGTACTCTTAGTGTACCTATAAGGCAAAACGTCTGTTTGTTCGTCTGTACAAAGTAGGAGGGAAGACAGATATCTTGTGTATCTTCCGGGGGTCAACAGTCCTGCGGCTCGGTCTTCGACCAGGCCTCTCTTCCGGCCAGCCTCAACCAAATTTGAAGAGAAAGTCATCTAGGATACCGAACGGACATAGTATGATCGATATAGGCCTAAGTTAACAGATTGAAATTAAGAAATATTACTAATTTAAGTCATATTATTACATACAAACCCCTAGGCCAATTTCAAAGAGTATTTCAATAAGTCAGTTGTACAATATGGTTAACTTTAATTAACGTTTGTGATTAACGTAGAGTTGTTACTGGAAGGGAAAATAATGGAAAACCTAGTTAGCTTTTTTGACACACTGTACTCCACTTCATATAGTCTAGGGTAGCTGCACTAATGCAGATGTACCTCATATATTAATAAAAAAATGGAAAAAGGATGAGAAAAAAAGGAAAAGCAAGAAATCCGAGACATGTTTCTTTGGGACATTGCGACATTGGGACATTGCGACATTTGCACATTGGGACATGGCGTAATTGGGACATTGCGACATTGCAGCATTGGGACATACAAGACCCTATTTTCAGTGCTTCTTGAGAGGGGAACAGGGCGAAGGGAAGGGGGGAGAGAACGATGGGCAAGAGATAGTTATCTAAATCCCCTCGTCCCCCCTAGATATAGCTATATAGAGATATAGATAGTGAGATATATAGCTAAACAGAGAGATAGCTAGATAGAAACATCCATTTATCCATCTATCCATATATCTATCAATCTACCTTTATATTCTAATCCATCTATACATCCCTCTTTTGCTCTATTAATCATTCATCTCTATTTCTATCTATCCATCTATGCATTCCTTTATTCATTTTAGGGAATTCTGGTTGTTTTGAATTGTTTTTAATGTATTTTAAGATCTGTTTAATATTTTTTTAGAGTATTTATTTTGATCTAATAAATTATTTATTAGATCAAATAATTTGGTCTCTGGTAGGTAAGCACTAATAGGCGAGCTCACGAGTCAGGAAAATTTAAACAACGGGAAAAAGCTAACAAATTTACCTGCTGTGTGCTGACATCTGTGATGTTGCTCTACTCATTTTTATGCAATGAATTCAGCCATTACTTGCATATTTTGGGCCTAAATTATCATATCCCCTGCAGAGTGACAACGGCTTCCTTTAGGTTCGTGTATTTCAAAAGAGTATCATTATTAAGGAATTGTGTTTTCACCTAGATGTATTTGCAAGAGTCGAGCTTTAGCTCCGAAGCCCAGACTTTCCAGGAACTCGATTTGTTAACGAATGCTTTGCTTGATGCTTTGATGATGTCGTTTCAACATCATCTTTGACCCAATGTCCGTGACTCGGCTGCATTTTAAATTTCCATTAATTTCTTCTCATTTCCATTATTACCCCATTTTGAACATTGCTGCTTCCTCCACTATAACCTTGTACGATGCTCCCATGTCATCCAAGGTCATTCCTACAATCGAGACCTACATTCTCGATTGTAGGTCTCATATATGCTGTATACAATACTCTGAAGGTTTCCTTGTGTAGGTTTCTGAAGGCTAAAGGAACATTTGCACGTCTTATTTATGCTGCAGACATTGTCCTGCTGCTGTGCGCCTCTGGTGTCATATTCGTAGTTATGTAGACACTGAAGGAGTCTCCCTCTCTGAGACTAGAAGGTGTTTTCCCTTCAAGTTATGTTACTCCTGAGATATTCTTTTTCTCCTTCTATTTTCATAACATTGCCCATTTCAGGGTTAAAATTCAGAAGTCGTTTATGAGATTCTCTTACTTGCTCGCACGACTTTTCTTCTCTATTATCTCTCATCCATAAATTTGCGTTAATTATTTACTAACATGGATATGAACGAGTCTATGTTCTATGTAAGATCATTGATATAAAAACAATATAGTTCTGATATAGTATCTTGTGGCATTCCGCTCTTGACTTCCTTCTATTCTCACTTCAATCACCCCCTCCTCACAAATTAAAATTAATTATTTAATAATAATTAAAAGCAAAGGTCAACAAACTGATCGAAACTGTGAACGCCAAGAAATCCGGACTCCACCTGCCAAAGATCATTGGGGAATATAAACCTGGATATGCGTATGGAAATGTCAAGACGCACAAGCCTGGAAACCCACTTCGGCCAATCATTAGCCAGATACCCACACCCACGTACAGACTGGCGAAGCGACTCAACGGCCTGCTGACTCCTTATGTTCCTTGCGCCTTCAGCCTGAAGTCTCCAAAGGAATTTGTGGACTTACTGCGGGGCACACGGGCCACAGGGATAAGAGCCTCGTTGGACGTAGAATCGCTGTTTACCAACGTACCTGTGGACGAGACAATCGGAATGATAGCCGACAGAGTGTATCGTGATCCAGCCTGTACTCCTCTTGACATGCCAGAAAGTATTCTGAGGAAACTACTCCAAGCTTGTACTAAAGAGGCACCCTTCTTGAGCCCGGATGGGCACATGTATAAGCAAGTAGATGGGGTCGCCATGGGTTCTCCCCTAGGTGTCCTGTTTGCAAACTTCTACATGGGTACCATCGAGCAAAAAGTCTTAGTCGACATGAACTTGAAACCGGCCATATACTGCAGGTATGTTGACGACATTTTTACACAGGTACCTGATGTCAGACATCTGCAGGAGCTGAAGGAGGCATTTGAGCAGAGTTCCGTGCTGCGTTTCACTTACGAGACGGAAAAGGATGGGAAGCTGCCTTTTCTAGATGTAACAGTCATGGAAAAGGGCGGAGGTTTCCACACTGCAGTCTACACTAAGGAAACAAACATAGGAATGTGCCTAAATGCCAACAGCGACTGCCCTGACAGGTACAAGAGGAGTGTTGTTAACGCATACGTCGACCGTGCTCTCAGCCACAGCTCAGAATGGAAGCAAGTCGACGAAGAACTCTGTAGGGTAAGGCAGGTTCTAGTCAATAACGGCTTCTCCAATGGTTTCATCGAAGACATCATAAGAAGGAAAGTGAAAAGCCATGCAACCTCTGAAGAGACAACTAACACAACACCTATACCCCCTATTAGACTATTTTACAGGAACTTCTTTTCCACAGCTCATAAAACGGAGGAAAGGGTCCTGAAAGATATTGTTAATAGAAACGTTATCCCTACAGACAAAAATCAGAGGATACAACTGACGATTTACTATAAAACCAGAAAAACGGCCAGCCTACTCATGAGAAACTCTCCAGACACAAAACAGAACGCTTTAAAAGAGACTAACGTCGTCTATGCCTTCAAATGCCCACTTGGGGACTGTAAGCTCCAAAAAACCCAGTATATAGGCAAGACAACAACATCTCTTTCTAGGCGTTTAACGATGCATAAGCAACAGGGCTCCATTAAGGAACATATAATCTCTTCCCATAACCAAACCATCGCCAGAGAAATCCTAGTAAACAACACAGAAATCATCGATAGATACAGCGATAGCAGGCGGCTTGACGTTTGCGAGGCACTACACATCAAGAAGTCAAAACCAGCAATCAACAGCCAATTATTGCACAACTATATTCTACCCACCTCAAGACTCCGCTCCAATATAGAAGCATCAAGAAATATGGACCAATAGACTTTCTACAAACACTTCTATTCAATACCCATTGTTTCTGTTCTGTCTTGTGTTGATACTTTTAATACCCTATTAATATCCCCTCATGTTCTGTCCTGTGTTAATGCCACATCACTATATGCCACATCATCCCTCCCACCTCACTCAAATGTAGATATAATAGCAGAGATACGTGAGTTCTAATCAGTTGTGTATTTGTGAAGTCTTTGAAAATGTAATAAGTTTTACGAAACGCGCCCGTGTCGCGTCAGACTAGAAATAAAAATGAATTTTTGAGAAGTGATTTTTGATTTACCTCCAACAGTGAAGCGTAATGTACGAAAGATTGAGAAAATTCGTGTTAGAATTATTAATCTTACTTTTTCGGTCATATTTAATAATATATGTCTACAGGAAAGACTGCTACCAAAATATACTAATATATATATATATATATATATATATATATATATTTATATATATATATATATATATATATATATATATATATATATATATATATATATATATATATATATATATATATATATATATATTGAAGTGAAGATATTGTCTTCAGAAAACAGCATTACAAAAGCCAAACACACATAATGCAGTGCATTGCACTCACACAATGCGTCCTCCTAAATCAATGTGAATAAAAGACTAAATTTGTAAAAAGTAACCTAAAAGACGTCACATTAAATAAGAATAGATAATTTTTTTATATTAAGAAATTCTCGCGGACTCATTAGAAGAAGAATTAGAAGGTTATGAAGTAGAGTTCTTTGATTTTGAAACAATTGTCAGTAAAAGTGTATTTTTTGTATGACTTCTTAGCTGACAGGATCAAACAACTTAAGGCAATTATATACATCCATCCTCGATAGGGTGTCCTTCTTAGGGGGTCGAGCGGGACGAGGTGGGGCCCAGGAGCTCAATCTGGTGCTGGCGTCCACCCAGCGTCCTACTACAAAAATCCCAAGACAAATTGAGAAATCACGATAAGAAATAGGAACATCGCAATGCATGTCAATATATTCTTTATCTGGCTCTCTCTTGTCTCTCTGTTTCTCTCTCTGTCAGTATCTCTCTGAGTGTCTCTTTGTTTCTATGTGTCTCTCTCAGTCTCTGTATCTATGAGTCTCTCTCAGTCTGTGTTCCTCTGTTTTCCCCTGGTTTCTATTTTTCTCTGTTGTCCTTTGTATTTCTGAGTGTGTGCCCATCTATGTCTCTCTCCTTTTGTGTTTCTGTCACTATGCAAAGTTTGGTTAGGCTAGCCAGAAGCATCTGTCCCCCCTTCCTTCCCCGTCCTACCAACTTTTTCCCATCCTGTCCAAGTTCCTGGTTGATACCTGGTTGATGGGGTTCTGGGAGTTCTTCTACTCCCCAATCCTGGCCCGAGGCCAGGCTTGACTTATGAAAGTTTGGTCCACTAGGCGGTTGCTTGGAGCGGCCCGCAGGCCCACATACCCACCACAGCCCGGTTGGTCCGGCACTCCTTGGAGGAAAAAATCTAGTTTCCTCTTGAAGTTGTTCCGGCAATATTTCTTATGCTAGCTGGGAAGGTGTTGAACAACCACGGACCTCTGATGTTTATATAGTGTTCTCTGATTGTGTTTATTGCACTTCTGCTCTTCACTGGTTCCATTCTGCATTTTCTTCCATATCGTTCACTCCAGTACGTTGTTATTTTACTGTGCAGATTTGGTACTTGGCCCTAAATTATCTTCCACGTGTATATTATTTGATATCTCTCTCGTCTTCTTTCTAGTGAGTACATTTGGAAGGTTTGGAGACGATCCCAATAATTTAGGTGCTTTATCGCGCCTATGCGTGCCGTATATGTTCTCTGTATTCCCTTTATTTCAGCAATCTCTCCTGCTCTGAAGGGGGAAGTGAGTACTGAGCAGTACTCAAGATGGGACAACACAAGTGTCTTGAAGAGTACAACCATTGTGATGGGATCCCTAGATTTTAAAGTTCTCGTAATCCATCCTATCATTTTTCTGGCTGACGCAATATTTGCTTGGTTATGCTCCTTAAACGTTAAAACTTCGTCCTCTCTCTCTCCCCTCCTCCCCTCCCCTCTCCCTACCCTCCCGCTTCGCTTTCCATTCTCTCAGAAAATATATTATTAATAAATTGAGTGAGAATACGTCGGAAGTAAATTCACAATAACTTCATAGTCACCGAACATCACATCTCCGATTTCTGAGACTGAAATGAAATTGGTGAAAATGGGGATTCGAGAAACGTAGAGTTTAAAGCGAACACTTTTCATAACTCACAGATTGGAGTGGCAAAGCTATTAGAGTGATGGAGGCATAATGGATGGATAGAAGGGCAGATAGATGGATGGATAGAGAGATGAATATAGAGATGGCTAGTGTGATTGATGGATAGTTAGTGTGATGGATGGATAGTTAAAATGATGGATGGATAGATGGACGTATGGGTAGATGGATAGATGGGTGATTAGATGAATAGATAGGATAGATTAGGGATAGATGGAGGAATAGGTAAATAGATGGATGATTATTTGGATGCATAGGTGGATTTATTGCTTGATGGATATACTTATGAACTGAAAGACAGATGGATAGATAGATGAATATATAGATAAATTAAAATATAGATAGACGGATGGATTGGAAGATGGATGAGTAGATGAATGAATATATGAATTACCAGATGGATAAATAGATGGATAAAAGGAGAGATAGATAAATGGATGGACAAATGGATGGATTGATGGTAGACATATCCAACAGCAATCACGAACACACGTTATCAGTGAATGTGAAGAAACCTCATTAAAATTCCAGAAAATACTTAACACGTTTTATATATATATATATATATATATATATATATATATATATATATATATATATATATATATATATATATATATATATATATATATATGTCGTACCTAGTAGCCAGAACTCACTTCTCAGCCTACTATTCAAGGCCCGATTTGCCTAATAAGCCAAGTTTTCCTGAATTCATATATTTACTATAATTTTTTAATTATGAAATGATAAAGCAACCCTTTTCTCTATGTATGAGGTCATTTTTTTTTTATTGGAGTTAAAATTAACGTAGATATATGACCGAACCTAACCAACCCTACTTAACCTAACCTAACCTATATTTATAGGTAAGGTTAGGTTAGGTAGCTAAAAAAAGCTAGGTTAGGTTAGGTTAGGTAGGTTAGGTAGACGAAAAAACATTAATTCGTGAAAACTTGGCTTATTAGGCAAATCGGGCCTTGAATAGTAGGCTGAGAAGTGCGTTCTGGCTATTAGGTACGACATATATATATATATATATATATATATATATATATATATATATGTCGTACCTAGTAGCCAGAACTCACTTCTCAGCCTACTATGCAAGGCCCGATTTGCCTAATAAGCCAAGTTTTCATGAATTAATGTTTTTTCGTCTACCTAACCTTCCTAACCTAACCTAACCTAGCTTTTTTTGGCTACCTAACCTAACCTTACCTATATATATAGGTTAGGTTAGGTTAGGTAGGGTTGGTTAGGTTCGGTCATATATCTACGTTAATTTTAACTCCAATAAAAAAAAATTGACCTCATACATAGTGAAAAGGGTTGCTTTATCATTTCATAAGAAAAAAATTATAGTAAATAAATTAATTCAGGAAAACTTGGCTTATTAGGCAAATCGGGCCTTGAATAGTAGGCTGAGAAGTGAGTTCTGGCTACTAGGTACGACATATATATATATATATATATATATATATATATATATATATATGTCGTACCTAGTAGCCAGAACGCACTTCTCAGCCTACTATGCAAGGCCCGATTTGCCTAATAAGCCAAGTTTTCATGAATTAATTGTTTTTCGACTACCTAACCTACCTAACCTAACCTAACCTAACTTTTTCAGCTACCTAACCAAACCTAACCTATAAAGATAGGTTAGGTTAGGTTAGGTAGGGTTGGTTAGGTTCGGTTACATATCTACGTTAATTTTAACTCGAATATAAAAAAATTTACCTCATACATAATGAAATGGGTAGCTTTATCATTTCATAAGAAAAAAATTTGAGAAAATATATTAATTCAGGAAAACTTGGCTTATTAGGCAAATCGGGCCTTGCATAGTAGGCTTAGAAGTGAGTTCTGGCTACTAGGTACGACATATATATATATATATATATATATATATATATATATATATATATATATATATATATATATATATATATATATATATGGATGGATAGACATCCATATATTCCACAGGATAAGCGTGTATACAGTTTTCACATATAAAAACATCCGAGCATAAAAAAGTAATTTAGCCTTTTGATCCTACTGTTTTATATATATTTTATGCCTCATTAGCCGCCAGCGACCGGTCACGCCAGTGAATTACAACACATACTGATGTTGGCACGCTCGAGAAAAATCTTATAACGCTCTGGGGATGTGCGTATAACATATATGTAACTCAGAACCTTCCTAGGAATAACCGTCCCTTCTAGTACCTATCAGAAACCTTTTGAATTCTTAACAAAGAACTGGGAAATAATAAGACAATCTTGTGTGTTGATTAGATACCACTCAGAATGCTGTTAGTGGAATCATCAGAGAAGTAATCCTTCTCTCAAAGGGTTTATCATCAGAGAAGTAATCCTTCTCTCCTAATTTCTTCCTAATCCTTCGTGTTTATGTAAATAGAAACATCGTACTAATTCCATCGACTTGATCTTGAGACAATTCCTTGGTTATTTCCAAGGAAGTAGATGAGCATCATGGAGTCATGTTTGAGTGGGGAGCCGTTGGTAGTGGAGGGCCTCAGGCTTCCGCTCTCAAACATCAGATGATGATAGAACATACGAACAACTGAGATATTGGGATAAACACCGTTAACCAATGTCACTTAAGTTGAGCTGGAAATATATTGAGCCGAAAGGTTAAAATTGGTTAAAAATGAGTAAATGTTAATAAATAGACTAAAGATTGGCAGATGCACTTTGAAAGTTGACATATTTAGGGTTTTTGTATCTTAGAAATAATTTGAGAGTCACATAATTTCAGCTCTAAAACACGAGATGAGAGACAGCCTCGTCACATGATGGGAAAGTCTGGTCACGTGCATGGAGAACCTGGTCACGTGCATGGAGAACCACGTCACGTGCATGGGGAACCACGTCACGTGCATGGGGAACCTGGTCACGTGCATGGAGACCCTGGTCACGTGCATGGGGAACCTGGTCACGTGCATGGAGAACCACGTCACGTGCATGGGGAACCTGGTCACGTGCATGGAGACCCTGGTCACGTGCATGGAGAACCACGTCACGTGCATGGGGAACCTGGTCACGTGCATGGAGACCCTGGTCACGTGCATGGGGAACCACGTCACGTGCATGGGGAACCTGGTCACGTGCATGGAGACCCTGGTCACGTGCATGGGGAACCTGGTCACGTGCATGGAGACCCTGGTCACGTGCATGAGGAACCACGTCACGTGCATGGGGAACCTGGTCACGTGCATGGAGACCTTGGTCACGTGCATGGGGAACCTGGTCACGTGCATGGGGAACCACGTCACGTGCATGGAGAACTTGGTCACGTGCATGGAGAACCTGGTCACGTGCATGGGGAACCACGTCACGTGCATGGAGAACCTAATCACGTGCATGGGGAACATGGTCACGTGCATGGAGACCCACGTCACGTGCATGGAGAACCTGGTCACGTGCATGGAGAACCACGTCACGTGCATGGAGAACCTGGTCACGTGCATGGAGAACCATGTCACGTGCATGGGGAACCTGGTCACGTGCCTGGGGAACCTGGTCACGTGCATGAAGAACCTGGTCACGTGCATGGAGAACCTGGTCACGTGCATGGAGAACTTGGTTACGTGCATGGAGAACCTGGTCACGTGCATGGGGAACCACGTCACGTGCATGGAGAACCTAATCACGTGCATGGGGAACATGGTCACGTGCATGGAGACCCACGTCACGTGCATGGAGAACCTGGTCACGTGCATGGGGAACCTGGTCACGTGCATGGAGAACCAGGTCACGTGCATGGAGAACCTGTTCACGTGCATGGAGAACCACGTCACGTGCATGGAGAACCTGGTCACGTGCATGGAGAACCATGAACGTGCATGGGGAACCTGGTCACGTGCCTGGGGAACCTGGTCACGTGCATGAAGAACCTGGTCACGTGCATGGGGAACCTGGTCACGTGCATGGAGAACCTGGTCACGTGCATGGAGAACCTGGTCACGTGCATGGAGAACCTGGTCACGTGCATGGGGAACCACGTCACGTGCATGGAGAACCTGGTCACGTGCATGGGGAACCACGTCACGTGCATGGAGAACCTGGTCACGTGCATGGAGAACCACGTCACGTGCATGGAGAACCTGGTCACGTGCATGGAGAACCACGTCACGTGCATGGAGAACCTGGTCACGTGCATGGAGAACCTGGTCACGTGCATGGAGAACCTGGTCACGTGCATGGAGAACCTGGTCACGTGCATGGAGAACCTGGTCACGTGCATAGGGAACCACGTCACGTGCATGGAGAACCTGGTCACGTGCATGGGGAACCACGTCACGTGCATGGAGAACCTGGTCACGTGCATGGAGAACCTGGTCACGTGCATGGGGAACATGGTCACGTGCATGGAGACCCACGTCACGTGCATGGAGAACCTGGTCACGTGCATGGGGAACCTGGTCACGTGCATGGAGAACCAGGTCACGTGCATGGAGAACCTGTTCACGTGCATGGAGAACCACGTCACGTGCATGGAGAACCTGGTCACGTGCATGGAGAACCACGTCACGTGCATGGGGAACCTGGTCACGTGCATGGGGAACCTGGTCACGTGCATGGAGAACCTGGTCACGTGCATGGAGAACCTGGTCACGTGCATGGGGAACCTGGTCACGTGCATGGAGAACCTGGTCACGTGCATGGAGAGCCTGGTCACGTGCATGGAGAACCTGGTCACGTGCATGGAGAACCTGGTCACGTGCATGGGGAACCTGGTCACGTGCATGGGGAACCTGGTCACGTGAGTAGTGAATAAGGAGACAGATTGAGGTAAAAAAATTTCAGAAACGGTTGGGCACTTCCATGCCGACTTGACCCTGTCGGGCCAGATCGTCCATCCCTCTTGTTTTAGGTGGTTAGGTTAGGGCACAGTCAGCGCGCTCCTGGCTGGCTGGCGGTGGTGGGGTGGTGGTCCCCCCTGGGGTCCCTGGGGGACCACCACCCATGGTGTACCTGAGGAACTGGTGCCCTATCCTAACCTGTTTTTTTTGCACGATTCGGCTCGAGCTTTTAAGATGAGTCTAGGGCCTCAAGGAGGGGGTCTCTACTTATGAGAGGTACCGAGGATGAATGTTCAATAGTTGGAAACCAAAAAATACACTGGTGAAAGGCGTATAAACGTTTTTGGAGTATTTTAATGGCATGAGCAAAAATGCACGATTTGTCCCGGGGGTGTTACGAGAGTACTACGGTATCAATTTGGGGGCCCTTACTTTTGAATGGATCAGAGGGTGAATGTTCAATAGATTCAAACCAAGAAACACAGTTGAAAGCGAATATAGAAGTTTTTGGAGTACTTTAATGAGGCTATGACTGAATAGTATAGGGAGTCCTTGGGCACAGCTCCATTTTCTGTAATGGTCAGAGGTGGATAACCCCAGTGGGGGTCAAGCATACAAGGGGGGTCAAGATTCCTTACAAAGACCAAGTTTGGATATATAGCCTTATCTTGAATTTGCATGATACTGTGGGGTACATTGACATGAAGGACGAGTCATAGAACAGGATCTGCATGTGAGATGGGTCATATTGGGGTTTTAAAGAAGTTAAGATAGCTTTAAAGAGTCCTGTGTGCTTGATAGTGGGGAAATGTTCAGTCAATAATTCTCGTGTTTTGAATCTGAATGAGGGGTCCTAGTTTGCGTTCTAGTCGTAAAATGAGTTCCTTAGTATATTTGCTATGGAAAATGAGCTTTCAGTACTCTATATAATTTGAAATGAGGTCAAGAAAGACATGTTTATGTGCGGGAAGAGTCAGGTTGGAAACTGTTTATTTCAGTCATCCCCCCTTGGCTTTGCTCCGTTTTCTGTAGCTAAAGTAAAGATTCCATTTTCTGTGGCATACAGTTGATTACTGGTGAAAAAGGCATACTTGAATTTGTATGGTTCTAACCTGTTTATAGATATATTTTTCGGGCCTCAAATTAGATTTTAATATGAAAAATAGCATCAAATGTATGTCTATCTTTTGTAATAAACGTTACAAGCATTAACAATACCTGTGATATTTCATAGCATACGAAAAGAAGTTTAAATAGTGGGGCCTCAGCCATATTGTGTTGGGTTTGACACTTCTAACATTAATTTGACACTCATAAATATACTATAAAGGAAAGTAGTTGAGTGGTTTAAGTAATTTAATATGTATTGGGGTATTCTGTATTAAATTTCATTTTTTAACATCATAATAGTTTTCAGCTATTGTGGTGGGGGCCCAATAACTTCATATAGCGCAACGACTGGCGCTATCTGTACTTAGTCCCCCCTAAACTTAAAACAGTTGCACAATCTTACTTAAACACATTGCTAAACTCTTATACACAAACAAAAACTAAATTTTTAACTTACTCAAATAAACCCAGGGCTTTCACATTCGCGCAAAATACTTAGTCCCCCCTAAACTTGAACACTCACAATCTTACGGTGCTTTAATTTCCAAAGCCTTCCAAACCTGCACTGGGTCCTGCCCTGCTGACTGCGGCTGGATGGATTACAATTGAGCCAAAAACAGTTGGTCAGGGCGAGATACGGCCTCATTTTTAGAGACATTTACTATAGCAAAAGCTTGAACGTCGAGAACTGAATGCGGGCCTGCACGAGAGTTGTTCTTGGCACTCAAATGTTTAGAGATTAAAATACATAGAATCTGCAAGAGCCCACCCTAAGTCGCTCACGCGGCCAATAGACATGTTTTTCGCCCAAATGTATTTATTTAAAATAATACGTCAGATAGAAAGAGTTTCGCATTGCTATTATATTTACCTTATAAAGCCTCTTTATAAAAATGACATGCCACTGCGTATTATGATTGTTTGATAATAAATATTGCATAAATACTTACACGATTTCATAAACAAAAAAAAACTTTTAATGAGCCATGGTTGGAAGGCTTTATCATTACAGTAATTACAAACTTTTAAAACTAACTAAAAATATATGTCTCATAGAGGAAGATTTATTCTTCAGGATATATATTATTTAATAATTAAGAGTTTCATTCTGTATAAAAAATGAAAGTTGCCAATATTTTCAAAGCTCTGGCCACTAATTTTTTATAAAGGTTTTCCAAGGGAGTAAATCTTGCTTCCTCTTTCTCCCAAATGTTTCCTCATTTGCACAGGAGCAGAGCAACCTTCGTGCGGGCCCTGGTTCAGTTCCCCAACGTCCGAGCTAATGGACATTACAAATTTCACTAAATGATGCAGTATCTTAGCTGTCTCTCTAATTATAAAGGTGTTAATCTTTTTTTTTAACCTTTGAGTGCTAGGTCTCAAAAAAGGTTCTTTACCTCAGAAAGAAAGAGAGAGAGAGAGATTCTATTTTTGTCTATATTCGAGCGGAATGTTGAACAACCTTCGTGCGGGTCCTGGTTCAGTTCCCCAACGTCCGAGATATTGGACATTACAAATTTCACTAAATGATTCATTATCTTAGCAGCCTCTCTAATTATAAAGTTGTTAATCTTTTTTATAACCTTTGAGTGCTAGTTCTCAAAAGGTTCTTTACCTCAGAAAGAGAGAGAGAGAGAGAGATTCTATTTTTGTCCATATTCGAGCGGAATGTTGAGCAACCTTCGTGCAGGACCCGGTTCAGTTCCCCCAACGTCCGAGCTATTGCACATAGCAAATTTCTCTAAATGAGGCAGTATCTCGCCCCCACCCCCCGGATCAATGATTTTAGGGCAGTAAATAAGCAATTGCAATCTAATCCCCCCCCCCCAAAAAAAAAATACTGTTCATGAAAATGTGAGCTTATTTATACTAATTTATGAATATAAAAAAACAACTCGACATTTGTACAATTTTTATTTACATAAATAAATTAGTCTCTATGCCTTTTTTGTCTTCTTAGGAAATAATCGGTCGAAGGACATGCGAAATGATGACAAAAGAATGTAGAAAACATGTAAGTGAAGGTGAAAAACGAAGTGATCTTGTGATGAACATGAACTTGTAGAGGAACATGAATATTGACAAAGAACACAAAATATGGAAGTTAGCATGAATATTGAGTATAAAAGTTGTAAAGAGAACATGTGATGAATATGAAAACATAGAAAATATGACTAGAATTTGTAGAGAACATAATGAGACTAAGAGAAATATTACATAAAAAATGGAGATACTTGTGAAAATATGAACTGAATGGGACTGTGAACATTTGAAGAACATGGAGTGAACACGGATGAGAATACGAAGAACACAGTGAATATAGAGAAAATATGCAAATACAGTACGATTATTGAAGGTTTGGGTACGTTGGGGATGAGAAGGTAAGGGAGGGAAAGGGTAAGAGTTAAGCTGGAGACGGACTTGATCGAAAATATTTATGTCTGATGATCTAAGGCTGAGGGAATGGAGCTTGGTTAATGCCCTGATTAATTTTACTACGTTAGAAAATAAGGTGATCTTAAATCTTAGGATGATTTAGTTGGAAATAAAGAACTTGTACAAAATGAACTAAGCTGGGGCACAAGAGTTGAAACTTGATAACTGAACCGGTTTTTATTTACTATGTCTGAAAATGTAGTTGGGTGTTTAAATCTCAGGGGGATTTGGACTGAGAGTAATGAATTTACAAAGTGAGCTTGGACAGAGGACAAGAGCTAGAGTTTTATAATTGTTTACTTCATATTTACTATGTCTGAAATACAGAGGGTAAAAATTTCGGGGAAATTGATGGTTTATTTACAAAGACTTGAGGGTGGAAGAGGGTGGGGGACGAGAGCTGGAGCTCAGTAACTGACTTGATCTTATTTACTAACTTTGAAGTATGTCTGCTTTTAATTTTAGGGAAATTGATGGGTTATTTACAAAGATACGAAGGAGAACTAAGGCGGGGATGAGAGCTGGAGCTCGATAACTGACTTGATTTTATTTACGGTGTCTGAAATACAGAGGGTAAAAATTTCAGGGAAATTGGTGGTTTATTTACAAAGATATGAAAGAGAACTAAGGCGGAGGACAAGCGCTGGAGCTTGGTAACTGTTTTGATCTTATTTATGGTGCCTGAAATACAGAGGGTAAAAATTTCAGGGAAATTGGACTGATACTAACGAAGATACGAGAGAGAGCTAAGGCGGAGGACAAGCGCTGGAGCTTGGTAACTAAATTACTGTATTGAACTACATTTGAAATATGATTATTTTTAAATTTTAGAGGGAATGGAATGATAGTATTCATTATACGACAGGGGACTAAGGTGGGGGAACGTGAGCTAGAACATGCTTACTAACATGATTTATTTGTGTAAAACTGACTTGCTTAATGAAAAGGAGCAAACATACGATGTTGGAAAATAGTTGAACTGAATGAAAGGAGAGAGAGAGAGAGAGAGGAGGGACGGTCCAGATATTATGAAGAAGATAAGATAAGAGGGCTGGCTGGCCGGGCGTAAAGTAAATAAAGGTGACGCGACAGATTGCGAGGTAAGGGGGGAGGGAGGGAGGGGGGTGTGAGGTACGAGACTTGAAAACCCTGGCCCGCACAGGTGATTTTCTAAATTTATATGAATAACTAAGGCTTACATAGACGATTTTGTAAGTTGAAAACATGTAAAATATGTCCGTAGAGTTCTCATGGAAACCCTAAAGAGCTATATACGTTACTTGAATTTGTTCCATAAGCCCTTAACAAACTTCTAAGTCTCGGAAATTATTTTTCTCATAAGAAATCCTTACTTCTAAAATCTGTGACTGTCCAAATTCGCCTGAAAAACCCTGGCTCACAAACATGAATTTCTAAATTCACCTGAAAAAACCCTGGCCCGCACAGGTAATTTTTCTAAATTTACCTGAAAACCCTGGCAACGCACAGGCCCTTTTTTTCCCCAGAAAAAAAAAGGGCCTGTGCGTTGCCATCCCTACTACTAGCCTTATCTCTGTTAACCCTGGATAGTAAACTGTCATGTTGGGTATCTCCAGGATGCCCACTTAACCAGGAATACGTTTATAATACGGAGGCCGCCGTATGTCCAGGCAGGAAGTAGATACAGGGAGTTAAGCATACTTGCCACAAGGGTCAGTAGGAACATTGGCTGGTGCGAAGCGTGAGAGAGGGGACGCCAGCGAGGTGACAAATCTGACCTCTGGGGTCAGCCTCACCGGGTCCGGTGCGATGGAGAATAACAACCGAGACGTGTTCATGACGTCACCTCTGCTATTGATCATGGAATGATCAATATGATTGGTTCCCGCTCTTTTGCTGAAACGTCATTGGTCAATTGTAACCCCTTGTGTTTGTGCCCTACGAGGAGGCCTGAGCCTCAGGCAAGGGCATTCATGTAAGGAAGCCCGTGCATAGATGACGTGTCCTGTTCTGTCTATGAGCCAATAGACAGAAGAACACCGTCTCTTCCTCACCATCAAGTTAAACTCAGCATCTTTTCGATATACCAACACTCGCCCGGAATCGTGACTGTGACTATATTGTTTAGAGGCCTAGTGACAAATCAACAGAGCGAAACAGACTGGTATCAGGTAACCCCTGGTGACAAATTAAAGATCATCTGTGACTGACCTGGAGTAAACTAAGGCAGTGCCGCTGCCTAAGTAATCTGTGTGTGACTTTTGCCACAGTGTGCCTGCATGGTACCATATAACCAGCCGCCACTCGGTCCAGAGCGTGTAGCTAGCCTAGCCTCGAGCTGCCAGCCGCCCTGCCTCACGGTACTACGTGACGTCACCACCTTACTCACCGCTAGTGCCATCAAGTGTGTGTGTGTGTGTGTCTGTTAGACATACAACGCGCACTCCTGAGAGTACCCTCTGTGTCAAGTACGGTTTGTGGGAAAGCCTGTCGACGAAAAGGAACCAGTTGTCAGGCCACCTACGAGTTCTTGCATAAATGTGCCTGAGTGAGTGAGTGAATAAGAGAGGTAGCCTACCTGTAAGTACAAGATCTTGTAATTGTTTTATTGTTTATGTCTGTGTTGATCTGAAGGATCAACCACAGTTTCTCACTTTCTTATACCTGACACAGGTATAGGTGGAGACCTAGACACCTGATGGTGTATGCGTGTTAATCTGAGTGGTATCACGACATTACACTCGTCTATGAATGTGAGTTTCACATACACCACACATTTAGTTATTAGTAACTTAACCACTAATACAAAGGGTGCTTGATTAACTTTAGATTGGCATCAGAAAGGCTATCGCTGCATTACCGAGATTCTTGACGTCTGGCTAATTGATTCGGATCCACTCGTGGAGAAACACCTTACTTAACACAGTTGACAGCCAATCATTAACACGGCAAACCTAACTGCCGGTGTGCAAAGGGATCACAAGAGTTCCAACCGGATACTAAGGGAATGATGATGCGCAATAAACACAATGGCACTATGAATGGGACAGGCAATAATCATGCACAATATTTATATCACACACAATACTAAATATGTGGTGTATGTGAAGCTCACATTCACAGACGAGTGTAATGTCATGATACCACACAGATAAACACGCATACACCGTCGGGTGTCTAGGTCTCCACCTATACCTGTGTCAGGTATAAGAAAGTGAGAACTGTGTTTGATCCTTCAGATCAACACAGACATACACAATAAAACAATGACAAGATCTTGTACTTACACGGTAGGCTACCTCTCTTATCCACTGACTCACTCAGGCACATTTATGCAAGAACTAGTAGGTGGCCTGACAGCTGGGCGCTCATTCTGACGTGAGACCATTGGCGACAGGCTTTCCCTCAGACCGTACTTGACACGGAGGGTACTCGCAGCAGGGCGCGCTGTATGTCTAACAGACACACTCAGACACACTTGATGGCACTAGCGGTGAGTAAGGTGGTGAAGTCACGTAGTACCGTGAGGCAGGGCGGCTGGCAGCTCGAGGCTAGGCTAGCTACACGCTCTGGACCGAGTGGCGGCTGGCGGCTGATTATATGATACCATGCAAGTACACTACACAACGCCTCGAAACCCTGAGTGGCACTAGTCTGTCCACTCCCTCTCTCTACCTGTGTCATGCCTGAAAAATTCGAGGCACACTGGGAACTAGTGTCCGGTGATTCATGTTGCATTACCTCGCTTACGTCTCCCTCGTTCGACGTCTCGTTAATCACCCCTGACCTACTCAACCAGTCAGCAACTACTGCTAGGAGCAGTGGGTGGTCGATCGGCCCTGTTGATGTCGAGCCCCGTTTTCCTCTCCTGTTCTTACGTCTTACATGCTTGTTCGGCTTTGTGGATCCATCTACAGGTGGGTCTTTGTAATGTTTGAGCATGTTGACGTGGTACTTCGCAACCCGTTCTCGCAAATTTAATAAGACTTATTAGTTGCGTGCATCGGTGACATACTAAACATAATTTTTTTCCCTTGAAAAACTTCATAGAAAACACCGACCTTACCTAACCTACTTAGTATGTTAAAATAAGCATCTTATAGCTTCGTAATTACAATTGTTACTTAACCTATTATAGGTATAGGTTAGGTAATAATTGTAATTACGAAGCAATAAGTAAGTAAGTAATTATCAAAAGAAGGCACCAAACCGGGAAGGCTATGTAGCACCATCAAAGACGCAAAATAATCAGAGGGCGCTAAATATCACCAAGGATGCCAATACGAGAACAAAAACGCATAAGGCGAACGATATCAAAAGTATCCGAGTCACCAAGAATTCTATCGAGGGACAGGTGACCGCGAGGGGCGGTCGGAAAGCAAGACATACGCTCGTCCTGGAAGTCAGGACATTCAAGAAGGACATGCACGACCGTAAGAGGGACAATGCAACTAGGACAATAAGGAGCAGGGCGGCGCTCCATCAAGTGACCATGAGTTAAGCGAGTATGGCCAATACGCAACCTCGCCAGAGCTGTTTCCCACCGCCGGTTACGGTGGAAGGAGGACTGCCACGAGGAAACACAACATTTAAGAGTACGTAGCTTGTTACCAGTAACAGACAACCAAGAAGCCTGCCAACGGGTAAGGACTGAGGAATGGATAACCGGGTAAAAGTCGGAATACGGAATGCCCTTACGAGAGATGGGACAAGAGCGGACAGCTTCCTTGGCGGCAGCATCCGCACGCTCATTTAAAGACACACCAATATGGCTGGGAACCCAACAAAACTCAACCGACTTAAATTTACTATGAACGAGAAACAGCCAACGCTGGATCTCGACAACCACTGGATGAACTGGATTAAAGGACCCGAGAGCCATGAGGGCACTACGAGAGTCAACAACAACTACAAAGGAAGACTGACAATGAGAAAGTAGGAGACGAAGAGCATAGAGAATAGCATAAAGTTCCGCTGTAAAGATGCTAGTCTCCGGAGGCAAGCGACACATATAAGTGCGATCAGGAAAAACAACAGAGTAGCCAACACCGTCCGCTGACTTAGACCCATCGGTGAAGACAGAAACGGAGCGGGAGTGAGAAGAAAAGTGCTCGAGGAAAAGGCGTTTTAGAACCGTAGGAGGGGTAAAAGCTTTAGTGATACGGGTCAAGGAAGTACAAAACCGCGGAAGAGGGACCCTCCACAGGGGCAAAGAAGGAACAACACGAGGAGAAACATCAGAAATACGAACGGAAAGAGAATCCTGCAGGCGAGATAACCGGACAGAAAGAGGGAGGTGGTGAAGAGGAACAGGAACCGCAGGAGGGGTAAAAGTTAAAGCACGACAGAGGCGAGAGGAAGGATGTTGCAAGGACCGCGCAAGATAGCGAAGACAGTAGCGATCACGGCGGTCCTGGAGAGACAGGAAGCCAGTGTCAACATACAAGCTAAGGACGGGAGTCGAACGAAAGGCACCAGAACTGAGGCGCAACCCAGTATGGTGCAAAGTAAGTAAGTAATTATCAAAAGAAGGCACCAAACCGGGAAGGCTATGTAGCACCATCAAATACGCAAAATAATCAGAGGGCGCTAAATATCACCAAGGATGCCAATACGAGAGCAAAAACGCATAAGGCGAACGATATCAAAAGTATCCGAGTCACCAAGAATTCTATCGAGGGACAGGTGACCGCGAGGGGCGGTCGGAAAGCAAGACACACGCTCGTCCTGGAAGTCAGGACATTCAAGAAGGACATGCACGACCGTAAGAGGGACAATGCAACTAGGACAATAAGGAGCAGGGCGGCGCTCCATCAAGTGACCATGGGTTAAGCGAGTATGGCCAATACGCAACCTCGCTAGAGCTGTTTCCCACCGCCGGTTACGGTGGAAGGAGGACGGCCACGAGGAAACACAACATTTAAGAGTACGTAGCTTGTTACCAGTAACAGACAACCAAGAAGCCTGCCAACGGGTAAGGACTGAGGAATGGATAACCGGGTAAAAGTCGGAATACGGAATGCCTTTACGAGAGATGGGACAAGAGCGGACAGCTTCCTTAGCGGCAGCATCCGCACGCTCATTTAAAGACACGCCAATATGGCTGGGAACCCAACAAAACTCAACCGACTTAAATTTACTGTGAACGAGAAACAGCCAATGCTGGATCTCGACAACTACCGGATGAACTGGATTAAAGCACCCGAGAGCCATGAGGGCACTACGAGAGTCAACAACAACCACAAAGGAAGACTGACAACGAGAAAGCAGGAGACGAAGAGCATAGAGAATAGCATAAAGTTCCGCTGTAAAGATGCTAGTCTCCGGAGGCAAGCGACACATATAAGTGCGATCAGGAAAAACAACAGAGTAGCCAACACCGTCCGCTGACTTAGACCCATCGGTGAAGACAGAAACGGAGCGGGAGTGAGAAGAAAAGTGCTCGAGGAAAAGGCGTTTTAGAACTATAGGAGGGGTAAAAGCTTTAGTGATACGAGTCAAGGATGTACAAAACCGCGGAAGAGGGACCCTCCACGGGGGCAAAGAAGGAACAACACGAGGAGAAACATCAGAAATACGAACGGAAAGAGAATCCTGCAGGCGAGATAACCGGACAGAAAGAGGGAGGTGGTGAAGAGGAACAGGAACCGCAGGAGGGGTAAAAGTTAAAGCACGACAGAGACGAGAGGAAGGATGTTGCAAGGAACGCGCAAGATAGCGAAGACAGTAGCGATCACGGCGGTCCTGGAGAGACAGGAAGCCAGTGTCAACATACAAGCTAAGGACGGGAGTCGAACGAAAGGCACCAGAACTGAGGCGCAACCCAGTATGGTGCAAAGCATCAAGACGGCGAAGAGTAGAAGGAGAAGCAGACGAGTAAGCAGGGCAACCATAATCGAGCTTAGACAGGACGAGAGAGGAATGTAAAGCAAGGAGAGTGCGCCTATCTGCCCCCCAAGAAGTATGGGACAAGACCCGAAGGAGGGTAAGGGCCTTAGAGCACTCAACACGGAGGTAAGAGATATGGGGAGACCAAGACAAACGAGTGTCAAGGAACAACCCCAAAAGCTTCACGGAATCTTTGTATTCAAGGGGATGACCATAAAGTGACAAAGAGGGACGAAGAACAACCCGTTTCCGCGTAAATGTCATGGCACAAGTCTTAGAAGTAGAGAACTTGAAGCCATGATCAGTGGCCCAAGACGACACGGCATCAATTGCAAGTTGAAGCCGGCGTTGAAGGAGAGGCGAATCGTCACCCTGACAACAAAGGGTAAGATCATCGACATAGAGAGCGGAGAAGACACCAGAAGGAAGAGAGGAAAGAAGACCATTGAGGGCAACCAGAAAAAGAGTAGTGCTCAGAACACTACCCTGGGGCACACCTTCATATTGCTGAAAAGAGGGAGAGAGAGCGGTACCAAGGCGCACCCGAAAGGAACGACGAGAGAGGAAGCTGCGGAGAAAGAGAGGGAGATGACCACGAAGGCCAAAAGAATGAAGTTGAGATAGGATATGATAACGCCAAGTGGTGTCGTAAGCCTTTTCCAGGTCAAAAAGGACGGCAACAACGGAGGTCTTCGCAGCAAAAGCAGTACGAATATAGACCTCCAAGTTCACCAGGACATCTGTCGTGCTGCGGCACTTGCGGAAACCAAATTGAGAAGGGGAGCGGAGGTGATGGTGTTCCAGGAACCACATCAGACGAACGTTAACCATACGTTCAAAGAGTTTGCAGACACAACTTGTGAGAGCAATAGGGCGAAAGTCCTTAGGGGAAGTACCCAGAGACCCCGGTTTGCGAACAGGGAGGACAACGGCATCGAGCCAGTCCTCAGGGACTGACGGCAACTCCCAGATCCGATTATACAGACTCAGTAAATACTGAGACGTGCTCGGAGGGAGATGGCGAAGCATCTCATAATGAATACCATCGGAG
>NC_091228.1:14911884-14939384 GCF_040958095.1 Procambarus clarkii
GCGACGACCACGAGGTGGACGAGTAAACGTGCCTACCTGGAGGACAGAATGGCCCTCGGCCTCAAGGATATGCTGAATATCATCGTGGCAGTTTTGCAGATTCCGAATACCGGTTGCAATATGGGGCAGGAGAATAGTACCAACACTGGCATTCAACCGAGCGTTCTTGGAGACCCGAACAGGGGTCTCGCCATGGCAGGATAAGGCAGCCAAGCGGGCAGCTGCATCATGAGCAGCAGCAGCAGCGACACGCGTACCGAGACAGGTGGGGTTAAAAGTAACAGAGGCATCTACTGAATCAACTAGGTGCCTATGGAGGTGTTACGAACCCGGATCCAGCGTCCGAGCAAGGAGCAGTAACAACTACGCCATCTGTGGGTCAGCTCCCGAAACCCCCGCCAAACGAACGACGACACCTAGTGAGGACAGCGTGTACTGGCCTCGAGGACCAGTTTCCAGTCTGGTTCAGCGCTCAACACCGCCGCTCCTGACCTCTGGTGAGGTGGTGCTCCGACGACAGCGCCATCTATGGACTGGATACGTCAGGTGTTTGTGTCTGAGCCTGTAAGAGTTGTGTTTTAGTGTCCCTGTTATTGATGACGTGTCTGCTTACAGAGCCGACCTGGGACCACTGTGTTGAAGGTGGAGTAAGTCTACCCGAGGCAGCCAGTCTCCATACTGTGAAGTTTGCTGCAGCCAGTAGTGACGTCGTCCCCCCGGAAGAACACTGTGATGTGTTAGCCTGCCAGAGGAGTGGCAGTGAAAGGATTTACCCGGGACCGACTGTAGGAGACGATAATCCACTGGGGTATTGAGGACAGGAGGGTGATTGGTGATATCACACGAGACTCCTGTCTAGGGCGTACCCCTTTTATCGTTCGTGGAGTGGCCGTACCAGCCTTGGTGGCTCAGTACCTGCCAGCAGACCTGCTGGACGTGTGGTTGACGGCCTCCACGACGGTGCCCCCAGTGGACCTGTGTTTTGGCTGACCTGTGGCCAGGGTAGGCTCGGCATTCTCAGAAGACACGTCTTGAGGCCACGAAGAAAGCACCGCGGACTCAGCACCTAGCTTCTTGATCAAGAGTCTTCAGCAGAAGACTAGATTGTGCATGATCCCCTTTGTAAAGTGTTAATACCCCTCCCCCTTGTGTACGCTTTAATTTTATATATTTAAATGGTGATGGTGTTAATTATAATATTAAGTTCTTAACTTTCTTTCCCTACTCCCTTTAAGTTACTTGCGTCACGGATCTCATCCCTTGATAGCCACTACTGGCTCGGGAACGGATACATATATCTTCCTCTAACAACATCAGAGTAAGGACCCCGTTGCGTCCCGAGAGGGCCGTAACAGGAGGGATAAATCGTCAGGTGTAGAATCCAGAGGGAGTAAATCAAAGTATTTGGCCCACGAGGGGGGACCAAACAAGGCTTGGTATGCATCATTACGGGAAGGGATCATCCTAGTGCGGCCGGGGAGCTGACGGCGTTGAGAACCCCCAGAGAGGTGTTACAAGGCGCAGTAGTCACAATGCAAGATTGAGCCGTGCAAGGGGACGAGGTGGTCACCACCGGGGCTTGTAGCTCGACTCGACCACAGAGGGAGGGGAACCGAGGGGAGTAGTCAGGAGGGTCAAAGGAGGAGCAAGTAAGTAAGTAATTATCAAAAGAAGGCACCAAACCGGGAAGGCTATGTAGCACCATCAAATACGCAAAATTATCAGAGGGCGCTAAATATCACCAAGGATGCCAATACGAGAACAAAAACGCATAAGGCGAACGATATCAAAAGTATCCGAGTCACCAAGAATTCTATCGAGGGACAGGTGACCGCGAGGGGCGGTCGGAAAGCAAGACACACGCTCGTCCTGGAAGTCAGGACATTCAAGAAGGACATGCACGACCGTAAGAGGGACAATGCAACTAGGACCATAAGGAGCAGGGCGGCGCTCCATCAAGTGACCATGGGCTAAGCGAGTATGGCCAATACGCAACCTCGCCAGAGCTGTTTCCCACCACCGGTAACGGTGGAAGGAGGACGGCCACGAGGAAACACAACATTTAAGAGTACGTAGTTTGTTACCAGTAACAGACAACCAAGAAGCCTGCCAACGGGTAAGGACTGAGGAATGCATAACCGGGTAAAAGTCGGAATACGGAATGCCTTTACGAGAGATGGGACAAGAGCAGACAGCTTCCTTGGCGGCAGCATCCGCACGCTCATTTAAAGACAAACCAATATGGCTGGGAACCCAACAAAACTCAACTGACTTAAATTTACTGTCAACAAGAAACAGCCAATGCTGGATCTCGACAACTACTGGATGAACCGGATTAAAGGACCCGGGAGCCAAGAGGGCACTACGAGAGTCAACAACAACTACAAAGGAAGACTGACAACGAGAAAGCAGGAGACGAAGAGCATAGAGAATAGCATAAAGCTCCGCTGTAAAGATGCTAGTCTCCGGAGGTAAGCGACACATATAAGTGCGATCAGGAAAAACAACAGAGTAGCCAACACCGTCCGCAGACTTAGACCCATCGGTGAAGACAGAAACGGAGCGGGAGTGAGAAGAAAAGTGCTCAAGGAAAAGGCGTTTTAGAACCGTAGGAGGGGTAAAAGGTTTAGTGATACGAGTCAAGGATGTACAAAACCGCGGAAGAGGGACTCTCCACGGGGGCAAAGAAGGAACAACACGAGGAGAAACATTAGAAATACGAACAGAAAGAACGTCCTGGAGGCAAGATAACCGAACAGAAAGAGGGAGGTGGTGAAGAGGAACAGGAACCGCAGGAGGGGTAAAAGTTAAAGCACGACAGAGGCGAGAGGAAGGATGTTGTAAGGACCGCGCAAGATAGCAGAAGCGATCACGGCGGTCTTGGAGAGAAAGGAAGCCAGTATTAACATACAAGCTAAGTATGTTGTACTTAGGCTTGTATGTCAAACGAAAAACTGGTGCCTTTCGTTCGACTCCCGTCGAACGAAAGGCACCAGAACTGAGGCGCAACCCAATATGGTGTAAAGCATCATGACGGCGAAGAGTAGAAGGAGAAGCAGACGAGTAAGCAGGGCAACCATAATCGAGCTTAGACAGGACGAGAGAGGAATGTAAAGCAAGGAGTGCGCGCCTATCTGCCCCCCAAGAAGTATGGGACAAGACCCGAAGGAGGGTAAGGGCCTTAGAGCACTCAACACGGAGGCAAGAGACACGGGGAGACCAAGACAAACGAGTGTCAAGGAATAACCCCAAAAGCTTCGCGGAATCTTTGTACTCAAGGGGATGACCATAAAGTGACAGAGGGACGAAGAACGACCCGTTTCCGCGTAAAAGTCATGGCACAAGTCTTAGAAGTAGAGAACTTCAAGCCATGATCGGTGGCCCAAGACGACACGGCATCAATTGCAAGTTGAATCCGGCGCTGAAAGAGAGGCGAATCATCACCCTGACAGCAAAGGGTAAGATAATCGACATAGAGAGCGGAGAAGACACCTGAAGGAAGAGAGGAAAGAAGACCATTGAGGGCAACCAGAAAAAGAGTAGTGCTCAGAACACTACCCTGGGGCACACATTCGTATTTCTGAAAAGAGGCAGAGAGAGCAGTACCAAGGCGCACCCGAAAGGAACGACGAGAGAGGAAGCTGCGGAGAAAGAGAGGGAGACGACCAGGAAGGCCAAAAGAATGAAGTTGAGATAGAATATGATACCGCCAAGTGGTGTCGTAAGCCTTTTCCAGGTCAAAAAGGACGGCAACAACAGAGGTCTTCGCAGCAAAAGCAGTACGAATATAGACCTCCAAGTTCACCAGGACATCTGTCGTGCTGCGGCACTTGCGGAAACCAAATTGAGAAGGGGAGAGGAGTTGATGGTGTTCCAGGAACACATCAGACAAACGTTAACCATACATTCAAAGAGTTTGCAGACAACCTGTGAGGGCAATAGGGCGAAAGACCTTAGGGGAAGTACCCAGAGACCCCGGTTTGCGAACAGGGAGGACAACAGCATCGAGCCAGTCCTCAGGGACTGACGACGACTCCCAGATCCGATTATACAGACTCAGTAAATACTGAGACGTGTACGGAGAGAGATGGCGAAGCATCTCATAATGAATACCATCGGAGCCCGCCGCCATAGAACCGCAGAGGGCCAGGGCAGAACGAAGTTCAGAGAGAGAGAAGGGATCATTATAGGGAAGCTGAAGACGAGTGCAGAAATCTAAAGGACGAGACTCAAGGACAGGTTTACGAAGAAGGAAAGATTGGGGAAGATGAAGACCAGAACTAACAGAAGAAAAGTGGGAACCCAGTTCGGAAGCGACCTGCAACGGGTCCGCCAAGAGTATCATGGAGGTGAAGGACCGGTGAAACATCGGGAACGAACTTACCCGCTATCTTGCGGATACGCTTCCAGATCTGGGCCAGAGGAGTTTCGGACGTAATTGTTGAGACATAAGATGCCCAACATTCACGTTTAGCCGTACGGATGGCCCTACGGGCCACCGCACTCGCTTTCCGAAAGAAAAGAAAAGAATCGATCGTCTGCCTACGGCGGTGCCTCTTCCAGGCTGCACGCTTACAGCGGACAGCCCGAGCACAGTCCGCATTCCACCAGGGAACGCAATTCCGTGGACCCCGAGAGGAAGAGCGAGGAATAGAGCGGAGGGCAGCGTTGAAGACAGTGTCATGAAAAAGGAGGAGAGCGCGAGAGAGAGGCAGAAGGGAGAGGTCAGAGAGCAGCACTGAGGGTAAATAGGGTCCAGTCCGCCTTAGCAAACTGCCACCTAGGGAAAGAGAGGGAAGGGCGAAAAGAGAAAAAGGAAACAAGGATGGGGAAATGATCACTTCCATGGAGGTCATCAAGAACCTGCCACGTGAAATCTAAGTAAAGAGATGAAGAGCAGAGAGAAAGATCAAGACAAGAAAGGGTGCGAGTCTGAGAGTCCAAATGAGTGAGCTCACTAGAATTCAGAAGAGATAGGGAAGAAGAGAGGAGAAACGGCTCAAGAAGGCGATCCCGGGTATTCGTCAGAACGTCACCCCAAGGAGAATGACGACAATTGAAGTCATCTAGCAGGAGCACAGGCTCCGGCAAGGAGTCTAGGTGGTGTTTCCTAGAGAGGAAAAGTCAGGAAGAGAAAGCGGGACACTCGGAGGGGAGATAAATGGAATAAACTGTGTACCATTTCCCCACAAAGATACGAGCAGCAGAACAATGGAGAGGCGAAGGAAAAAGTAAAGGAACAAAGGGAACATCAGCACGAATCAAGAGAGCACAAGAATTAGAAGCCCCAGCAACGGCTGGGGGGGGGGAAGGGGAGAGAAAGGAATAGCCACGAAAACGATCAGGACGAGCACCAAGCATCGGCTCCTGGAGACAGACACAAAGGGGCAAAAACCGCGAAATCAGAAGTTGGAGTTCGAGGAAATCGGCGTAATAACCTCGAACGTTCCATTGAAGAATGGACAACGACGAGAAGAGAAAGGACAAAAACAGAGAACAAGGAAGAAACAAAGGCGAAAGAGCAACAGAGCACGTTAAAGAATATCAGGGTCGAGATCAGGGTCAGCAAAGCCAGGGTTAGGGGGCATGGGTAAACTGAGCAAAGACGGAGGGAAGGAAACGGGAGAACAGATCAGAGGTGGGCGGCGGGGTCCGGAGGAGGAGGAGGAGGAGGAGGAGACAACAGAGAGGAGCAGTCAAGGACAGCAGCAGGAAGAGGGGGGGGGGGTAGAAAGAGGGGAGCGCACCTCAGCAAGGGCAGCAACCGAGAGGGAAGCGGGGGGCTAATGAAACCTCCATAGCAGGAACAGGGGGCGCAACCACCGAAATGGGAGGGGAAGGAGCGAGAGAGGCAGAAGTAGGGGCCGAGGAAGAAAGCGAAACCTTCTTACCCGCCGGGGAGGAGGAAGGAGAGGAGCCAGGCTTACGCTTCTGACTTAGAGAGACAGGTGTCCCAGCAACCACGTACTGGGCAACGGATTCTAGCGTCTCAACAGAAGCTGAACGAGAGCACACATGACGGCCGTTTGGAGAGCGATGGACATCAGCCCACACCGACAGGCGGCGGGGAGAGTCAGGAGACGGAGGGGAAGGATGGGAAGGAGGAACGGAGGGAAACGAGGAAGAAGACACAGGCGACATGACAGACCGCGTAGAAAGAAGGGGAACTCCAGTCAGAGGACCAGAAGGTGGAGCCTTCGGGAGAGAACCCAAAGGAACAGAGGAGGGGGCAGTGGGCGTATCAGGGTCCAAGGCCTGGAAACGGTTGAGAGTCTGAGGAAGGCGGGAAGGACGAGGAGAGGAAGAGCGCAACATGCGAGCGTAAGAGATATTAGCATAAGGCGGGAGCCGGCGAACCTGGCGTCTCGCCTCAGGAAAAGATATACGCTCCTGGTGCTTCAAGTTGAGGACGGCTGCCTCAAGCTTGTAATGGACACACGCACGGGAGAAGGTAGGATGGGCCTCACCGCAGTTGAGGCAACGAGCCTGGGGAGAAGTGCACTCCGACTTAGAGTGACCTTCGCCACCACACAAAGGATCAGTCCCAGAGCAGCGGAGAGCACCATGCCCAAACCTCCAGCACTTGTTACAGAGCCGAGAAGAAGGAATGTACTCCTGGACAGAGCACCTGGCACCAGCAAGAATGACAGAGGGTGGAAGGGTCCTACCATCAAAGGTAATCTTCACAACCCGGAGGGGTTGACGGCGACTACCACGAGGGGGACGAGTAAACGTGTCCACCTGGAGAATAGAATGGCCCTGGGCAGCAAGGATATGTCGAATATCGTCGTGGCAGTCGCGCAGGTCCCGAACACCGGTCGCAACATGGGGCGGGAGCAGAATAGTGCCAACACTGGCATTCAACTGAGCGTTCTTCGAAACCCGAACAGGGGTCTCGCCAAGGCAGGATAAGGCATCCAAGCGGGAAGCAGCATCCTGAGAAGGAGCAGCAACGACACGTGTACCGAGACGAGTGGGGTTGAAAGTAATGGAGGCATCCACGGAATCAACGAGATGTCGATGGAGGGAGAAATCGTCAGGAGGCGCAGAATCAAGAGGGAGGAGATCAAAATATTTGGCCCACGAAGCGGGACCAAACAAGGCTTGATAGGTAGCAGAACTGGAAGGAATCGAGCGAGGGCGGCCGTGACGAGGACGGCGGTGAGAACCCCCAGAGAGAGAGGGGTTAAAAGGCGCAGTAGTTACAACTAGAGATGGAGCCGCGCCAGGGGACGAGGTAGTCACCACTGGGAGCTTGGGGCTCGACCTAACCACAGAGGAGGGAAGGGAGCCAGGGGAAGGAGTCAGAGAGGCCAAAGGAGGAGCAAAGTCGGGGCCCAATGCAGCGGAGGCTACAGGGCCCGGTCTTCCAAGACAGGCCGACTCGGGGGCTTGGTCGCCCACCCCACGAGCCTGAGAAGGTACAACAAAAGCATTCAACGACATAGGTACGAAGAGTGATAAATTCATTCACGAATGTGCCCCCATACCTACCATGGAGCCACAATTAGAGGCAGGACACCCAACAGGAAGCTATCGCCGATCATGCCGGGGCCCCTAGGGGTGCGTCGTGAGTATACGCCCCTCAAACGCCACCTTAAGAACCGTCAGTCCGTCGAGATCGGGTTCAGCGACGAAAGGGGTATTGACAATAAAAGGTTCCCCTCGCTCGAGACGTCGGGTACAACAGTTCTACGGGTGCAAGAGTATGCCTCCTCAAGCACCCGGGCGTCAAAATAGAAGAAGTCCAAAGAAACAATCCAAAACAAGCAAAAGGTCGGCAGGAAACGACAAGCAGATAGGAGAAGAGGGGGGAGAAAAACGAAACAATGAAAAAGGAAAAGCGATCCGGCACAATTAGAGAAGACAGCAGCAGGAGTGCAAGGCCAGAAAAGGACAGAGGACCGTCCCACGGAGCATCACACTCCGGCAGCCGTCCACGAAGCCCCCTCACGACGCCAACGGGCCGGATGGGGAGGGGAAACGAAATATAAAGAGAAGGAAAAGCGATCTGGCAAAATTAAAGAAGTCAGCAGCAGGAGCATAAGGCTACAAAAGGACAGGACTGTCTCATGGAGCATCACACTCCGACAGCCGACCACCAAGCCCCCTCACGGCGCCAACAGGCACGACAGGGAAGGGGGGGTGGGATATAGGTATATATGGCTGGTGGATGCAGGTAATGAATCCCCCAATGATGAACACTATCCCAGTCTACCCTTGGCTTGCCTAGTTTAGCACAGAGGAAAGGGGGGGGGGGGCAGCAGGCAGCATGAGAGGAGCATGAGCCACCCCCGGCCCCCACCACTACCTACCTGCAGGTGGCACAGAGAGGTGCAGCTCAAGATTTGTAATATCGATTTACTGTTGGCAATTATCTTTATTTAAAAAAATATATTCCATACAAAACGTTTCACAGTTTATTATTGTAATCAACTGTCCAGAACGTGTCATTATTCATCAGTTTATAATCTTCTACATTATCAAAATTAAAAAACTTACTATACTAAAAACGTTGGCAGTTTTTCTCAGGAAGTTTGACCTTATGCGCCACACTATGAAATCTGCAACTTTTCATGCTTCACTTGCAATATACAATTAGTAACTATATTTAAAACTTACAATTTTACAAAATCAAGTTACATGAATTGCCATGAAAGCCTCGTACAAAACAGTCAAGCTGGTAAAAATTCAGTAATAAAAATTATTTCGAAAATGAGGCATTACAATCACAAACAAAATAAATTAAAATTTTCCCCTGCTAAGAGTTTACAAGGTCATGACCCCCAGGGTAATCGTCGGTAGTCATTACTGTTCAGGGGTAGTCGTAGCGGGTTACAGGCAGGAAAGTCCAGCCAGAGTTAATGAGGTTGCGTCTGTCGGCGGGGCTGACGGAGGCTGTGTTGGCGTGGAGCTCCCAGGGCCGCTGGTCGAGGCTTGCTTTGGGCATCTCACACAGGTCTGCCACGCTCATCTTCTCCATCACCACCACTTTAACCGCTCTCAACTCTGGCAAGAACTTCAGGAAGGCCAGCACCTTGTTGACGTCATCAACCTTGCCAAGTATAACCACTTCCTGCAGGGCAGGGAAGTACTTCAGCAGGCACCTGACGCTCTTGTGCGTCAGAAAGCGAGACTGGCACCTCAAGGTTTTTACGTTATCAATCTTGATGTTGTAGTCGGCAGGTGAGATATTACTACACTGGATACACCTGAACCCGAAATCAAAGCCAATGGTTACTTCTTCAAGAACCGGGAGGACTGTAAGAAATTTGACTATATCTTTCACCCGTATGTGCCGAGACTTTCCACCAAACACCTCGAGCAACTTCAAACGCGGGCCAAGAGCCATGAAGGCTTCCAAGGGAGGCTCTCCTGGACCGAAGTGTTTTAATTCGTAAAGTCTAAGAGTATGGAGAAAAGGGAAGCCGTTATTGAGCGGCAGTATTTCTTTAAGAATCATAATCATATCCTTACATCTGCCAGCCACTTTCACCTCCTCAAGGATCGGAGCAACATCCGCTAACACCTGCATGAAGCCGGTGTTGACGACTGTGGTGCAGGTGCTTATCGAGAGTTTACGTAGTGTTTTAAATTTTAGTAGCAAGTTATAGTAATAATTTATTACATAAAGATTGTTTTGCAAATTGATCGATAAACAACGAAATCTAGGGAAAATTATCAAGAGGATGAGGAAGAATTCGTTTGATACAGGAAAACGTCCGACACTAAACTCCTCCAGTCGTGGCCAGGTTGGGTTAAGGTTCATGAGCCTTCCTTGCTCCAGGTCATCCAAAGCCTCCATCGCACTTTTATCTCTGATACCAAACAACATTTCCATCAAATTATTTTCAGTCAGTTCTGGCATATAATTCTTTCGTTGACTTATATGAAGAACTGTGATGGGACAAGCCTGTGCCGCATATAAAATATTGTAAGTAACATTCACCCCTAACTTTAGTGCCGCAAGTTTATGGCACCATGGCAGCAGGAATACCAAAAATTTACAGTTGAAGCCCAAATCTATGCCGGATATATCTAGCTCTTGCAGGTGGTCCTGTCTAGAGTACACTCCAGATGAGGAAAACACCTCTGGAAAGATGATCCTATCCACTTCCATCTCGAACCGGACAAGACAGATCCTGGGACACTTTGCGCCAAGTAATGCCAACAGGACTCTAGTTATGTCATTCTCGGCTGCAGGATAGAGCCCTTGCCAAAGGTGACTGTGAAGAAGAACAGACGCGCGCAGTGGTATTGGCGGATTCATCCTCCACACCATCCTCCACACCTTCTGCACCTCCAACCACACCTCCTGTAAAACAATTTAATAAGTTTTCTCGTACAGGCAAACATACACAATAATGTTGAACTTTTGTCATTAAGACAAGACAATTTTTTGGGTTGGGGTACACTGACAGCATGCAGTGTACCCCAGCATGCAGCATGTGTCTTGAGTGCGTCCCAAAACACTACACGAAACTGGTTTGGAACAATGTGCATTGTCCGCATAATCCATTGTACCTTCTTGTACACAAGTTAATGTAGTACAAGATCAAAATTCAGCAGCTATCTGTGCTACAGATTAGGCTTCGGCTGCAACATTTGCATACGTAATACAAATTCAGCATTGTGTATGAAAATGGGAGAGAGAATGACAGTTGACATGTAAATTAAACAGGAGACAGAAAAGCTATTTCTTTATTGCTAATATTCTGTATTAGGTTTCATGTTTATGTTTCGCAAAGGAGAGTAAAGCTTAATATAGGTAATGTGTTCAAATTATGATTGTGAACATATATTTTAGAAAATAGGATTGTGCCAGAAATAAGTAATTATCAAAAGATAGCACCAAACCGGGAAGGCTATGTATCACCACCAAATGTGTGGAATAATCAGAGGGCGCTAAATATCACCAAGGATGCCAATACGAGAACAGAAACGCACAAGGCGAACGATTTCAAAAGTATCCGATTCACTCCCTATCATCCGATAGGGAGCCGGTCAGCCGAGCGGACAGCACACTGGACTTGTGATCCTGTGGTCCCGGGTTCGATCCCGGGCGCCGGCGAGAAACAATGGTTAGAGTTTTTCACCCTATGCTCCTGTTACCTAGCAGTAAAATAGGTACCTGGGTGTTAGTCAGCTGACACGAGCTGTTTCCTGGGGGTGGAGGCCTGGTCGCAGACCGGGCCGCGGGGACACTAAAAAGCCCCGAAATCATCTCAAGATATAACCTCAAGATTTACCAAGAAGTCTATTGAGGGCCAAGTGACTGCGAGGGACGGTTGGAAAGGAAGTCACGTTCGTCCTGCAAATCAGGACATTCAACAAGGATATGCACGACTATAAGAGGGACAAAGCAATTTGGACAATAAGGAGCCAGGCACACTCCATTAAGTGACCATGAGTTAAGCGAGTATGGCAAGACAACCTTGCTAGAGCCGTTTTCCCCACACAATGCTAAGGAGTACGCAGTTTGTTACCAACAACAGAAGACCAACAACCCTGCCAACGGGCAAGGATGGAGGAATGAATAACCGGTAAAAGTCGGAAAAAGGAATTCTTTTACGGGAGATGGGACAAGAGCGGATAGCTTCCCGAGCGGCAGCATCCGCACGCTCATTTAAAGAAACACCAATATGGCTGGGAACCCAGCAAAACTCTACGAATTTAAATTTACTGGAGATAAGAAACAGCCAATGTTGAATCTCGACGACCAGCGGATGGACAGGATTAAAGGACCCGAGAGCCATGAGGGCTACGAGAGTCAACTACAATCACTAAGGAGGATTGACAACGAGAAAGCAGGAGACAGAGAGCATAGAGAATAGCATAAAGTTCCACTGTGAAGATGCTATTCTCTGAAGGGAGGCAACACACATAAGTGCAGTCAGGAAAAACAGTAGCCTACACCGTCCACAGACTGTGTAGGCTACTATACACCCATAGGTGAAAATGGAAACGGAGCGGGAGTGTGAAGAAAAGTGCTCAAGGAAATGGAGTTTCAGAACTGTAGGAGGGGTAAAAGCTTTAGTGATCCGGGTCAGGGAAGTACAAAATTTTAGAAGGGAGACACTCCACGGGGGCAAGGTGGAACAATACGAGGAGACATTAGAAATACAAACGGAAGGAGTTCTGTAAGCGAGACAGCCGGACAAAGAGGGAGGCAGTAAAGAGGAACAGAAGGAACAGGAGGTATAGGAGGGGTAAGAGCCAAAGCACGACAGAGGCGAGAGGAAGGATGTTGCAAGGACTGCACCAGATAGCGAAGACAGTAGTGATCACGGCGATCCTGAAGAGACATGAAGCCTGTGTCAACATACAAGCTGAGGGTGGGAGTCAAACGAAGGAGAAGCAGACGAGTACGCAGGGCAACCATAATCATGTTTAGACAGGACGAGAGGAATGTAATGAGAGGAGCGTGCATCTATCCGCCCCCTCCCCCCCAAAGAAATATGGGACAAAACCTCAAGGAGGACAAGGGCCTTAGAGCATTCAACTTGGAGGCAAGAGATATAGGCCGACCAAGACAAACGAGTGTCAAAGATTAACCCCAAAAGCTTAGTGGAATCCCTGTACTCAAGAGGATGACAATAAAGTGAAAAAGAAGGACGAAGAATGACATGCTTCCGAGTAAAAGTCATAGCGCATGTAGAGAACTTTAAGCAATGATCGGAGGCCCAAGACGACACGGCATCAATCTCAAGTTGAAGCCGCCGTTGAAGGAGAGGAGAATCATCACCCTGACAACAAAGGGTAAGATCGTCGAAATAGAGAGTGGAGAAGACGCCAAAAGGAAGGGAGGAAAGAAGACCGTTGAAGGCAACAGAAAAAATAATGCTCAGAATACTACCTTGGGGAACACCCTCATATTGCCGAAAAGGGGCATAGAGTGGCACCAAGCCTCACCCGAAAGGAACAACGAGAGGAAACTTTGGAGGAAGAGAGGGAGATTCCCACGAAAGCCAAACGAATTAAGTTGGGACAGAATATGATACCACCAGGTGGTATCTTAAGCCTTTTCCAGGTCAAAAAGAACGGTAACATAGATCTTCGCAGGAAAAACAGCACGAATAAAGACCTCGAAGTTCACCAGGACATCTGTTGTGCTGCGCCACTTGCGAAAACCAAATTGAGATGGGGAAAAGTGGAGATAGCGTTCTAAGAACATCAGACGAACGTTAACCATACGTTCAAAGAGCTTGCAGACAACTCGTGAGGGCAATAAAGCGGAAGTCCTTAGGGGATGTCCCAAGAGACACTGGTTTCCGGACAGGGAGGACAACAGCATCGAGCCAGTCCTCAGGGATTTACGATGACTCCCAGACCCGATTAAACGGACTCGGTAAATACCTAGACGTGCACGGAGGGAGATGGCGAAGCATCTCAATGAATGCCATCGGAGCCCACCACTGTAGAACCGCAGATGGCCAGGGCAGACTGAAGCTCAGAGATAGAAGGGATCGTTATAGGCAAGGAGATGGGTTCAGAATTCCGAAGGATGAGATTCAAGAAGAGGCTTACGAAGAAGGAAAGATTGAGGAAGATGAGAACCAGAGCTAACAAAAGTGGGAGCCCAATTCAGTCGCGACCTGCAACGGGTCCGTCACAAGAGTACCACAAAGGTAAAGGACCCGCGAGACATCGGGAACAAACTTACCCGCTCTCTTGCGGATATGCTTCCAGATCTGAGTTTCGGTAGAGGAGTTTCGGACGTAATGGTAGAGACATAAGGCATCCAACATGCACGTTTAGTGGTATGGATGGTCCTACGGGCCACCACACTCGCCTTCCGAAACAAGAGAAAAAGACTCTGCCATCGGCTGGCGGCGGTCTCTCTTTCAGGCTGCACGCTTACAGTGGACAGCCTGAGCACAGTCCACAGTCCACCAGGGAACACACTTCCGCGTTCCTCCGAGAGGATGAGCAAGGAATAGAGCAGAGGGCAGCGTCGAAGACGGTGTCATGAAAGAGGAGAGCGGCATGAGGGAAAGGCAGAATGGAGAAGTCGGAGATAGTAGCACGGAGGGTAAAGAGGCGCCAGTCAGCCTCGGCAAACTGCCACCTAGGGAAGGAGAGGGGAGGGTGAAAAGAGAAAAAGGTAACAAGAATGGGAAAAAGGTAACAAGGATTGGAAAATGGTCACTGCCATGGAGGTCATCAAGAACCCGCCACTCGAAATCTAAGTAAAGAGATGATGAGCAAAGAGAAAGACACGAAAGGGTGCGACTCCGCGAGTCCAAATGAGTGGGCTCACCAGAATTCAGAAGACACAGGGAAGGAGAGAGGATGATGAACAGTTCGAAAAGGCGACCCCGGGTATTTGTCAGGACATCACCCCAAAGGGTATGTCGACAACTGAAATTACCCAGCAGGAGCACAGGCTCCAGCAAGGAGTCCAGGTGGTGTTTAAGATTGGGAAGAGAAAGCGGGAGATTTGGGGGAAGATAAATGGAACAAACCATGTACCATTTACACTGAAAGACGGGCAACAGAACATTGGAGAGGCGACGGAAAAGGTAGGGGGATGAAGGGAGCATCAGAGTGAATTAGGAGAGTAGAAGAGTTATGGGCCAGCTGGGGTATGGGAGAGAAAGGAATAGCAACGGAAGCGACCAGGACGTGCACCAAGCATTCGCTCGTGGAGACGGACACAAAGGGGCAAAAACTGAAATCAGAATTTGGAGTTCAAGGAAATTGACATAATAACCACGAAAGTTCCACTGAAGAATTGACATCGACAAAAAGAGGAAGAATAGCAACAGAGAACAATGAAGAAACAAAGGTGAAAAAGGAACATAGCACGTTAAAGAAGCTCAGGTTCGGGATCGGGTTCAGCAAAGTCAGGGTTAGGGGGCATGGGTAAACTGAGTAAAGATGGAGGGAAGGGAGAGGGAGGACAGACCAGAGGCAGACGAGCAGGGTCCAGAGGAGACAACTGAGAGGGGCAATCAAGGACAGCAGGAGGAGAAGGGGCAGAGAGTGGGGAGCGTACCTCAGCAAGGGCACCAACCGAGACGGAAGCAGGGCCAAAGAAACCTCCATAGTGGTAACATGAAGCTCTATCACCAAAACGGGAGGCGGATTAAATGATATAGCCAGTGATAGAGGGGCCGAAGAAGAAAGCAAAGCCTTCTTACCCGCCGGGGAGGAGGAAGGAGACGAGCCAGGCTTTCGCGTCCAATTCAAAGACATGTGTCCCAGCAGCAATGTACTGGGCAACAGACTGGAGCTTCTCAATAAGAGAAGAACGAGAGTGCACATGATATCAAGGCGAGCGATGGACATCAGCCCGCACAGACAGGTGGCGTGGAGAGCCAAAAGACGGAGGAGAATGACGGGAAGGAAGATCAGAGGGAGAGGAGAAAGTAGACACAGGAGACATGACAGACTGGGTAGAAAGAAGGGTAACCCCAGACAGAGAACCAGGAGGGGGGACCCTTCGGGACAGAACGTAAAGGAACAGGGGAGGCGGTGGTGGGCGTGTCCGGGTCTAAGGCCTGGAAACGGTTGAGAGACTGAGGAAGGGGAGAAGGATGAGGAGAGGAAAAGCGCAACACGCGAGCACAAGAGACGCCAGCGAATGGGGGAAGACAATGAACTTGGCACCTCGCCTCAAGTAAAGACAAACGGTCCCGGTGCTTCAAGTTGAGGACGGCTGCCTCAAGTTTGTAATGTATACACACATGGGAGAAGGTAGGGTGGGCCTCACTGCAATTGAGGCACCGGGCGTGGGGAAAAGTGCACTCCAACTTAGAGTGACCCTCATCCCCACACATGGGACAGAGAGAGACAGGACAAGAGCATTTGAGGGCACCATTCCCAAACCTCCAGCACTTGTTACAGAGCCGAGGAGATGGAATATACTTCTGAAAGGAGCACCTGGCACCAGCAAGAATGACAGAGGGCGGAAGGGTCCTACCATCAAAGGTAAGCTTCACAATCCGGAGGTGCAGACGGCGACGACCACGAGGGGGACGAGTAAATGTATCCACCTGAAGGACAGAATGGCCCTGGGCCTCGAGGATATGCTTGATATCCTCGTGGTAGTCCTTTAGATTCCGAACACCGGTCACAACATGGTGCGGTAGGAGAACAGTGCCAACACTGGCATTTAAACGAGCGTTCTTGGAGAGTTCGGGTCTCGCCAATGCAGGATAAGGCAGCCAAGCGGGTGGCTGCATCCTGAGGAGCAGCAGCAACGACAGGGGTACCGAGACGGGTGGGGTTGAAAGTAACAGAGGCATCTACTGAATCGACAAGATTCCTATGAAGGGAAAAATCGTCAGGAGTTGAATCCAAAGGATAAAGGTCAAAGTACTTTGTCCACGTAGCAGGACCAAACAAGGCATGGTACGAATTAGTATGGGGAGGGAGCATACGAGAGCGGCCGTGGTGGGGATGGCGTTGAGAACCTCTAGAGACAGAGGTCATAAGGCACAGTAGTCACAATGAGAGAGGGAGCCGTACAAGGGGACGAGGCAGTCACCACAGAAGGCTTGGGGCTCGACCCAACCACAGAGGAGGGAGGGGAGCAGGAAGGAGTAGTTCAGTCTGGGCCTAAACCGGGCCCTGTAGCAGGGGCCACAGAGCTCGGTCTTCCAGGACGTCCGACTCAGGGGCCTGGTCGCCCACCCCATGAGCCTGGGTAAGAACTCGAGTCGTCATCCATGCAAGAATCAATTTAAAGGTTTGGGACCCGGAACCAAGGGATACCACCTACTTGGGCAGCCAGGAAGACCGAGTGCGGGCCAGTGCAGGAAGGGTGAGTCGTCCCCAGCGGTGCTCCCCCCTTTTCTAACAGGGGAGTCCTATTACAACGTCCATTTTGTTGACCAGACCACACACTAGAAGGTGAAGGGACGACGACGTTTCAGTCCGTCCTGGACCATTCTCAAGTCGATTGTGATGAAGTAGAGACAGGCAATAAATACTTCATCACAATCTACTTGAGAATGGTCCAGGACGGACCGAAACGTCATCGTCCCTTCACCTTCTAGTGTGTGGTCTGGTCAACATACTTTAGCCACGTTATTGTGACTCATCGCCTGCACATCGTCCATTCTCCCACACTAGTGCTAAGACCCCAGTCCCCCTATCGCCCCAGCCTGGACACCCAACCATCCACTCAGGGCGGCCTCTCACAGGCGACCCCTCCAGCGGGTGGTCCATGGCTCACAAGGCCCCTACATGGTGCCCTTCAGCACGTACACCACCCAAAGAGGGGGCAGGAGAGGGGGCACAGGCAACCCACACCGGTCCCAGGGAGGTGTATACGAGCCTCTCACCACGGCAAGGAGGCACCACGAAGGGGGATTGTGCCATAAAATAAAATGTCAAATATAACTAAGACTTCTGTTTAATCTGCAAACCAGGTTTCAATTATAAATTTATTACCAACATATGAACATAATTAATGTAATTTAAATATATTAATAATGTGAGGGTTATGATTGCTAGATATACAACAATATACTAATTACAACCGAGTAGACTGTTCTGTCTCCAGACAGAATTGAGGGCTGTTCCATCAATTCCCCAGTTGTATTTAAAGGCGCAGATGTGCAACCCCCCTTCTCAATAAAATATCACACATAACGCAAGCTTTTGTGATGTAGGGGGATTAATACTAGATAGATTGAATAGTATTTGTATAATTGTTTCTTTTACTTGGCTATTGGGGAAATTTGGCAACAAGAGGGACTGGACTGTACCCGCCCCTTTCCAGAGATTTAAACCTCAAAGGAGCACTGACTGTATTGCCCACTCTGTTAAGTATACAATTTAGTATAAAGTTGAATGTTAAGGTAATGCATTCATAATTAGGTAATTTAGTAACTGCCCGAGTGATTTTGTCATGTATAGCTAGGATTGCACCTTGTGTGTTAATAGGTATTATGTTGCCACCTGTTTTTTACCCGTTTGTGTCAGTAGATTGGAAATGGGATTTATTGGTTAGCACCTTTGGGAATAATCAGTAATTACTTAGTCTTTTGTTTAATTCGTGTTTATGAATAATTAATTTTAGCTTTCAGTATTACTTCCCTTCAACAGACCCTTGACATAAGTAGTTGATTTTACATTTAATTCAGCAGTAGTCAGGATTCGGGCCCGGGCCTAAAGGAGATTCAAACTCAATAATGCAATATTATTTTAGTGGCTAATAAGTTATAATGTATTATAGGGATGTGGTCTTTTATAGAAACCACCCAATGTCCCACGAATTTTACATCTGGCGATGTGACCAGACAAATCATATTTGATATCTTCATTTGTTGGGTCCAACACTTCCAACACAGATAAGGCTCGAGGGAAACCGTCCTTATTTGCGGGCGTAAATTTCCAAATGGGGAAAAGTCTACAAACTTCCAAATTGGCTGAAACAATCTACCATCTTTCAGCCTGTGCGCTGCTGACCAGCAGAACTGAATTTGCTAAATAATTTTAAAATTCCCAAAATTGTTATATCAAGTATGAGTTATATAAAAGGGCACTAAATTCAGTCACCCTGGAAATCACATCACCCAAAAGAAGCTACGAAAGAAAACTCCCGAAAAAATATTTTTAATTTCTGATACTTTTTATGTCTATATAAGAAGTAAAGCCAAAACTAAGGATTCGGTAGGATCATTAAAAGACGAGATTAACCAAGACTAAATGGAGGATAAAAGGGCAGCAAGCACAATGAATACTTTACATCAGTGTTCACACCAGAAAGACTAGACGACATCCTGCATCACCCACACATTTTTGGAGGTGGTAAAGGAACGCATTGCCCGCTCATAACGTGTGAATCAACAAGAGCATTGATAAACTAAGACTAAAGCCCCAGGTGGGGATCGAACTCAATTCAAAGTCATAAAGGAACTGGTAGATGAACTATGCCTACCATTGAAACTATTCACAACGTCTCTGGACCAAGGGACAGTCCCCCCAGATTGGAATTATGCAAAAGTTACCGCTATTAAAAAAAAAAACAGGAGCAGCTCTGCAGAAAATTACTGTCTGATCAGCTTAACATCACACATCTGCAAGCTCATGGAGAGAACCCTAATGGAGGAAATCATTCACTCTTTCAGTGAAAAATCTTGTCAAATCGACAACATGGGTTTGTGAAAAATAGACCTTACAAAACTGCTCACATTTTTCGACACGGTAAACAGCTACTCTGACATATGACTAAGTCGATGCGGTATACAGGCATGGTGCAAAAGCTTTTGACAAGGTACTACAGGCAAGACAAACAAGGAAGTTACAGGCACATTGAATAAATGGTAGAATACTGGAATGGATAAAACAGTGGTTAAAACAATGCAGGGAGCCGGGGTAAACAGGAATGAATCTGACAAGTTTGGCGAGGGGTACACAGGGGTCCAATTTTGGGGTAAACCCATTTTGCCATATACATAGAAGAGAACATTACAAACTACATCAAATTTACACATGACACTAAGATTTAGGGTAAAGTGGCAAGTGAAAATGATATCGAGGCCTTGCAACGAACTACATGAACTTCACAAATGGTTAGAAGATTGCCAAATGCTTTTAATAACAAATGCAAGACCCTGCATGAGGGGCATATCAACGCACATCACAACTACCATATTAATAACATTACCTTGAAGCAGATTGGAAAAAAAGGACATTTGAGTCAAAGTCCATCATTTACTGAAAGTCGCACGAGTGGAAGCAGCAGTATCAAAAGCTAACCAAACTCTAGGAATAATCAAGCATACCTTTGATCGAGGAAAAGAAGGTAGGGATTCAATTGTATATATCAACATTGCACCCACATTTGGAATATTGTATCCATGCTTTGAGACCATCTTCATAAGGACAACTACACTGGAAAATGTGCTAGACCGGGTAACAAAAATCCTTCCAGAGCCAAGCCAACGTAACGTATCAGGAACGGTTAAATCAAATGTAACAAAGAAGGAGCAACGGTTTCAAGCTCAGCAAGTCACAGTGTAGGACTGAAAACAGGAGACACTTTCTCACCCTCAGTTATAAACCCATGGAATCCGGCTACCCGCCTTAGCCGTAAATGCTAAAACCCCCCACCTCCCTCCTCCCACGTGCCCTGGCCAACATGTAGCACCCCCTCCCTCCTCCCACGTGCCCTGGCCAACATGTAGCACCCCCTCCCTCCTCCCACGTGCCCTGGCCAACATGTAGCACCCCCTCCCTCCTCCCACGTGCCCTGGCCAACATGAACCACCCCCTCCCTCCTCCCACGTGCCCTGGCCAACATGTAGCACCGCCTCCCTCCTCCCACGTGCCCTGGCCAACATGTAGCACCGCCTCCCTCCTCCCACGTGCCCTGGCCAACATGTAGCACCCTCCTCCCACGTGCCCTGGCCAACATGTAGCACTCCCTCCCTCCTCCCACGTGCCCTGGCCAACATGTAGCACTCCCTCCCTCCTCCCACGTGCCCTGGCCAACATGTAGCACCCTCTCCCACGTGCCCTGGCCAACATGTAGCACCCTCTCCCACGTGCCCCTGGCCAACATGTAGCACCCTCTCCCACGTGCCCCTGGCCAACATGTAGCACCCTCTCCCACGTGCCCCTGGCCAACATGTAGCACCCTCTCCCACGTGCCCTGGCCAACATGTAGCACCCTCTCCCACGTGCCCCTGGCCAACATGTAGCACCCTCTCCCACGTGCCCCTGGCCAACATGTAGCACCCTCTCCCACGTGCCCTGGCCAACATGTAGCACCCTTTCCCACGTGCCCCTGGCCAACATGTAGCACCCTCTCCCACGTGCCCCTGGCCAACATGTAGCACCCTCTCCCACGTGCCCTGGCTGTAATGATCTGTGCAGATCATGGCTCTCCCTCCTCTCCCCTTTCCTTCATTTTACTCTCCCTCGTTTTCCCTCCCTTCCCATTTGTCAGAGTCTGACCCTCACTGGTCACAACGGTTTGAAGTCAAGTTTCCCTTAGTCCAGTGAGCCATCGGGAGGCTGGACAGCCCCTCTGTTTCCACTCCTCCCCACTTATTTTCCCTCTCTACCCCTCTCCCTTGCCTTTCCTATAACCATTGACGAATTAAGGAATAGTAACTCAGGGTCATAAACTTGTGCTCTCAAGTTACACGTGGGTGGCCAGCCAGCTTTTCCCACGAGTCGGTTGTTACTGCTTATTTACAGTACACGAGTTTTCTGTCAAGAGGAATTGACCCTTTTGGTCAAGGCTGGTTCTGATAGGTTGCAACCATTGAGGCCTAGGATACTTGGCCCTTGTTGGATAAGGATTCAAGAGGCGGAGTCCCCCAGGGTAGGGCCTGTCCATTCCATTGGCTATAGGTCTAGAGAGGCGGGGCTTATTGGGCCTAGGAACTAGGTGGGTGGAGCCTGTTCCCACTGGTAAGAGTTTAAGAAAATATTAAAGTCAGTTTGTCTTGGGACTTCAACTGGGGTTGCAGGTCAGGTGATCTGAGTGCAGCCACTCAACATCTGGGCTGACTTTGCAGGTTAAGGTAATTGTGCACTTGAGTTTTCATGTACATCATTGAGCCATTCCGTTGCCTTAAGGATGTTTATTAGAGTAGGCTATATATTTTCAAATTGATTTCAATTAACATGTTTAAATAATAAATAAAGTGTATTAAGGTTAATTTGTGTTTAGTTATCTGTTCCCTTTGATTAATGCTGTGTTATTTATTCTTATTGGTGGTTTTCATTTGCTATGCTAGGAATTCTCCCGTGTTTTCTATTTTATGGATATTAGAGTTGTCCTTGAATCCTCAATCAGTAAAGTGAAGACTACATTTTTACTCCCAAGCATTTTACCCAGGTCCCCCATACCCTTCGAGTTTCATGATTACTGACCTCTTTCCTTCCTGGGGGATGAGTGATACACACATTCAGATTCTGAACAGGGAGGTGGCAGCCGTATTTAATGAGTTGGAATTATTAGTTTTAAATTAATAATCCTTATTCTTGTCGTTTCCTCCTCATTTAATATTTCAGAATTAATCATTCCTGTAGTTCATTGGGGAGTCACATTGATCTGCAAGCTGTGTTAAGCTGGAGTGTTGAAAGGGAGTAAAGGATGTAAAGAAAAAGGGTTATTACATGGCCAACATGCTAGCACTCCCCTCCCTCCTTCCACGTGCCCTAGGCCAACATAGAACCACCTCCCTCCTTCCACGTGCCCTGGCCAACATGAACCACCTCCTCCCACGTGTCCTGGCCAACATGAACCACCCCCTCCCTCCTCCCACGTGCCCTGGCCAACATGAACCACCCCCTCCCTCCTCCCACGTGTCCCTGGCCAACATGAACCACCCCCTCCCTCCTCCCACGTGCCCTGGCCAACATGAACCACCCCCTCCCTCCTCCCACGTGCCCTGGCCAACATGAACCACCCCCTCCCTCCTCCCACGTGCCCTGGCCAACATGAACCACCCCCTCCCTCCTCCCACGTGCCCTGGCCAACATGAACCACCCCCTCCCCCCTCCCACGTGCCCTGGCCAACATGAACCACCCCCTCCCTCCTCCCACGTGTCCTGGCCAACATGAACCACCCCCTCCCTCCTCCCACGTGCCCTGGCCAACATGAACCACCCCCTCCCACGTGCCCTGGCCAACATGAACCACCCCCTCCCTCCTCCCACGTGCCCTGGCCAACATGAACCACCCCCTCCCACGTGCCCTGGCCAACATGAACCACCCCCTCCCTCCTCTCACGTGTCCCAGGCCAACATGAACCACCCCCTCCCTCCTCCCACGTGCCCTGGCCAACATGAACCACCCCCTCCCTCCTCCCACGTGCCCTGGCCAACATGAACCACCCCCTCCCTCCTCCCACGTGCCCTGGCCAACATGAACCACCCCCTCCCTCCTCCCACGTGCCCTGGCCAACATGAACCACCCCCTCCCCCCTCCCACGTGCCCTGGCCAACATGAACCACCCCCTCCCTCCTCCCACGTGCCCTGGCCAACATGAACCACCCCCTCCCTCCTCCCACGTGCCCTGGCCAACATGAACCACCCCCTCCCTCCTCCCACGTGCCCTGGCCAACATGAACCACCCCCTCCCTCCTCCCACGTGCCCTGGCCAACATGAACCACCCCCTCCCTCCTCCCACGTGCCCTGGCCAACATGTAGCAAGTATTCCTCCTCTCACGTAATTGTCCGTTTTCATTTCAAGCATAGAATTGTTAGTTGGAGTCGGGTCGAGTAAGGCAAGATAAGAACAATTTAAGCTACGAGATTTAAGTATAGCAATCTAGCAAGTCATCAAACACGGCTTATCTGATGAGTGGGAAACCGCCATCTATCTCGCATCTCATAGTTTATTATTTGGTTACCTCGTTAGGCTAATTCATAATTATCGAAATGCGTATTGATGTTCAGAGTTTAGCAAGCTTGGACTTAAAGAGGATAAGCTTACAAAGGACTGTAATGACATGAGACTTGCCCTAGGCCGACGACAGAAGCGCTGGTACCTGACGGTAGCCTGCACTATGGTGTCCACACACAACTCCCACAGCAACTTGGGATGCATTTACACACTGCGACTTCAAGGGCGCTGGTATCTGCCGTCGGCAGACACTGATGCTACGCCTGAAATATTTAAATATAAAATAATTCATATTTCAATGTGTAGGGGAACAAGCAGCCAGTATACAAAAAAACAGAAGACGTTACAATTATATCTATTATATCGAGGTCCCCTTCCCAGGGTCGAATTACTTCCCCTTCCCCAGGATGCAACCCCACAACAAGATTCAGAGTGGCTGAAAGTAGCCTCTGACACACACACTTGTCTTGTGACCATCGTGTTGGGTGGACGTGGGTTGGGAGCTCCTGGTTCACTAGTGGAGTGGGAGGGGTAATCAGGCAACTTCGAAGTGAAAAAGTGGGCTACAAGTGAATGAAAAAACCTTGAGTTTTGGCCAGAGCCATAAGGTAGTGAAGAAAAACAGTTTAAATAGCGTAATTCAAAATAGTTGAGGAAGTATTGTGGCAGTGTGCAGTGTGGAGCAGACCTCACCGACCTCTGACCGCGTGACCTCACCCCGGCAGCAACCCTTCTACCACCACGTGGGACGATGCTTGGAGATTCACTCACCTATTGTGTTACCAGGACGGTAAGATACTTGGAACCCCTGTAGGTAAGGTTGCATTATAGCAATGACTAGGTCAGGAAGGGCGTCTAGGTCCAACAGTATTATGATTGAGGAAGAAGATAGGTTTGTGGAGAAGATGATTGGGAAATTTGTAGAGAAGAGGGATGTTTGGATAGGTGATCTAATCCAGGGGATTAAAAGTGAAGTCTTTAATAAGCTACAGGGCGAGGTTCAAAGACTCAAACAAGAGTTTATGGATTATATTCAAGAGGAAATCAGGAAGAGCAGGGTAGAATGGCAAGGAGAAATATCTAGGCTTACTAATGAATTTGGCAGGAATAAGGGAAGCTTGGCAGGGGAAGGGGGAGTAGTAGTAGTAGGTGGAGTAGCGGGTGTAGGAGGGGTGGGGGTCAGCCAGGGATGGGGCCACCAGCATGACCCTGAACTGAGAAAGAGGACAATCATAATCCATGGATTACTTGAAGCCAGGGCACCATCGAGGCAGGAAAGGATGGAGATTGAGGATTTGGAACTACAGGGGATCTTGAGAGACATGAGAGCCCAGATGGCAGGGAATGAGGTGCAAGTCCACCGACGCATTGGACCATACAACTAACAGGAAACGACCTGTCCTGGTACAGTTCACTAACGAAGAGGCAGTGGATTACATACTGCATCACAAACACCTACTCAGAGGTAGCGAAAATTACTACAACGTATTTATTGACAAATTCATGACGAAGGAGGAACAGATTGCCCACAGAGCAATCAAACAACAATACGACTCTTCCCATTTGAGCGCAGCTACACACCCCAGTGCTAATCCACCCCATGCTAACCAGCTCATACGTGCTTCTCAGGTCACCCCTTCCCCAAATCAGCCGCCCCTGCTTATCTCCCCAGCACATCCCTTGACCCCTCTGACCCCACTGGAGTCAAATTCATCCCACATTCCAAGGACCCCCTCATCACCTCAACCCCCAAAACCCGTCCAGCCCTCATCCCCTCAACCCCCAAAACCCACCCAGCTCTCATCCCCTCAACCTCCAAAACCCACCCAGCTCTCATCCCCTCAACCTCCAAAACCCACCCAGACCTCATCCCCTCAACCCCAAGAACCCACCCAGACCTCATCCCCTCAACCCCAAGAACCCACCCAGACCTCATCCCCTCAACACCCAAAGCCTACCCAGCCCTCACCCCTCCTCATCCCCTCTCCTTCCATGTGACCCCCCACCCTTGCGAGGGAGGTGGGAGGTCCCCCCCACCCCCTCTATCCTTCCCCCTCCCAACCTCTCAACCTCTATCTGTCTCCCAACCTTACGCTATCTCCCAACCCCTCTATGCCCTCCCTAATCTTCAGACCCAGTATGCCCTTCCTACTCCAGACCTACCTACCCAGGCCCTACCCCAGACCCTCCTACCTACCTTCCTAGAAGCCCAGCCCCCAGTAGCCCCCCAAGCACCCCTCCTGAACTCTTTCACCCCCCATACACCCCCCGGACCCCCCCCAGACACCCCCCGGATCCCCCCGGACCCTCCCCGCCCCCAGTCATCCCCCAGACATCCCCCAGATCCCCCCAGACCCCCAGAGAAAGGGAGAACTCTGGTACAAGAGTTTCCATGAAGAATCTCAAGGTTTGGTACACCAATGCTGATGGGGTATCTAATAAAGCAGAAGAGATAAAAGAAAGAGTGAGTGAGGCAGTTCCTGACATAGTTGCAATTGTGGAAACTAAAATTAATGACATGATCTCAGATGCAATCTTTCCTGAAGGGTACCAGGTGATACGAAAAGAGAGGACACAGAGACAGGGAGGGGGAGTAGCACTCCTAATAAAGCGGAAATGGAAGTTTGAAGACCTGGGAAATCGAGTTACCAATGAGTGCACAAGCTTCATACATGGAACTCTGACAGTAGATGGGAGGAAGATTGTGATCTTGGTAATCTACAATCCCCCACCAAACAGTAGAAGACCCAGGCAGGAGTATGATGACAACAACAAAGCATGTATAGATGAACTGCAGAAGGCAGCAACACTAGCCCACAGAATGAGAGCGAAGCTGCTGATCATGGGGGACCTAAATCATGGAGAGATAAATTGGGAATCAAGGAATCCCCATGGAGGGGACGAAACGTGGGGAGCAAAATTAGTAGATGTTATAGACAGGAATTTCTTGACACAACATGTGAAGGAAGACACAAGGGAAAGAGGAGGAGATGCACCGAGCCTATTAGACCTGATTTTCACCCAGAACGTAGAAGATATCGAGAATTTAGAGCATGAAATACCTCTAGGGGCCAGTGACCATTGTGTCCTAGTCTTTGACTACATGATGGAATTCAAACTTATGACCATGGGACAAGAGATCTGGGAAAGGAGAGCTGACTACAGGAAAGGGGACTATATGAGGATAAGGGACTATCTGGGTGAAGTGCAGTGGGAGGAAGAAATTAGAGGAAAAACAGTCCAAGATATGATGGACCTAGTCATACAGAAATGCCAGGAGGCCGAAGAGAGATTTATACCAACGGTAAAGGGAAAAAATAAGAAGGAATATAATAACCCATGGTTTAATAGACAGTCTCAGGAAGCAAAGATGGCCAGCAGGCGGGAGTGGAGGAAGTACAGAAGACAAAGAACAGAGGACAACAGAAGCAGATACAACAGAGCTAGGAACGATTACATTAACGTAAGACGAACATCGGAAAGGGACTATGAGAACGATATTGCAATCAAAGCGAAAAAACAACCTAAGTTACTACACAGTCATATAAGAAGAAAAATGTCGGTGAACAACCAAGTGACAAGACTAAGGAAGACAGAGGGGGCATATACTGAAAGTGACAAGGAAATCTGCGAGGCACTGAATGCCAGTTTCCATGGAGTGTTCACTACCGAGCCTGAGCAGCTCCCATTGTTGGAAGGGGTTACCCTAGATGAAAGACTATCAGATATAGAGGTGACAGCAGAGGAGGTAATGAAACAGTTGACAACTCTAGATGCAACTAAAGCAGTTGGACCAGACAAAGTATCACCGTGGATACTAAAAGAAGCAGCACAGGCCCTCAGCGTGCCTCTGGCAATGATCTTTAATGAGTCACTTATGTCAGGAGAATTGCCCAGTTGCTGGAAGAAGGCAAATGTCATGCCGATCTTCAAGAAAGGAGATAGGGAGGAGGCACTTAACTACAGACCTGTATCACTGACAAGCATCCCCTGTAAAATACTGGAAAGAATAATTAGGCTACGACTGGTTGCACACCTGGAGAACATTAGGTTTGTGAACAAACATCAACATGGGTTCTGGACAGGGAAATCGTGCCTAACAAACCTTCTGGAACTCTATGATAAAATAACGAGGATAAGACAGGACAGAGATGGTTGGGCAGACTGCATATTTCTGAACT
>NC_091228.1:14956884-15001884 GCF_040958095.1 Procambarus clarkii
GAATTGCGTGGGCTATTACCGCCTCCCCCAGGCCCGCCTCTCTTCTGGCCGCGTTGCTGTGTGTGTCAAGCGTGTTTTCCCGTAGCTCGGCTAAACCGCAAGGAACACCTACTATAGCAACATTTAAGCAACTCGTTCATAATCGTTCCTTCGGTTCATAATACGGAATTACGGCAATAGGAATTTCGGCAATTAACATTGAAAGGAGATAAATAGAATATCAGCACGTGATCCCAGCAGGAGCAACAAGACCACATTGCTAAGATCCGTGATCATCGTCATCATCTGTAGTCATCCGTCACTATATGACTATGATACTTGACTGGGAGGCAATAAGGAAGGGTTTCAAAGTATTTGTGAAATCCTGTTGTAATTAAGATAATTAAAGCCACATTGGTGGACAATGAAATTCCTGCCTCACCGAGTCGTCACCATCTCTCCTCACTACACGCTGTGTGAGCATCATCATGTTCGTACTGTGAGTGGGAGCCACCGCCACGAGTCAGTGAGGTAGCTATAAGTACCGCTTGCCACGCTGTGTCACTGTGCTGAACGCCAGGGACGCAAAACTCTTAGTCATCACCTGATCACACACTACGTGGTCTTCATTAACCACGTGTGGAGAAGTTTAGGCGATCTTCAGTCTACTGCCGTTTACAGTAGCTGTATGCATGTGGAGGTGTAACCGAGAAGACTGGTCTGAAGTGAGTACTCGTTTATGTTTTGGTGCTGAAGTTTCTGGACTGACAGTAGGTCAGGTTCCGGCTTGAACGTTGTCCTATTAGCACAGACAGGTGAAGGGAAGCGTTGTCGAGGGAGATGCACCTGTAAATAACGACCACAGTAAGTTGAAGGGCACTACTCTTATCAAGTCGTTCATTTTGTGTATATAATACACCAGAGAACACACACAGTCTGAAGTACTATAGTGTTATTGGTTGGCTCGGTTCAATATTATACCATTCCGTGTTGAGATTTTCCACGTACGTGTTGTCTTATTTCAGGAGAAACCAGCAAGTAATTATCAAAAAGAAGGCACCAAACCGGGAAGGTTATGTAGCACCATCAAATGTGAGGGATAATCAGATGGCGCTAAATATCACCAAGGATGCCAATACGAGAACAGAAACGCACAAAGCGAACGATATCAAAAGTATCCGATTCACCAAGAATTCTATCGAGGGACAAGTGACCGCGAGGGAGGGTCGGAACGCAAAAGACACGCTCGTCCTGGAAGTCAGGACATTCAACAAGGATATGCACAACTGTAAGATGGACAACACAATTTGGACAATAACGAGCAGGGCGGCGCTCCATTAAGTGACAGAGTTAAACGAGTATGGCCAAGACGCAACCGCGCTAGAGCCGTTTCCCATCGTCAGTTACGGTGGCAGGAGGACGGCCACGGGGAGAGAACGTTTAAGAGTACGCAGCTTGTTACCAACATCAGAAGACCCTGCCAAAGGGCAAGGATGGAGGAATGAATAACAAGATAAAAGACGGAAAAAGAAATAACTTTACGGGAAACTGGAGAGAAACCAGTAACTCCAGGAGAGGTAAGGAGGTGATCTGTTGTGATATCCTGCCTATGTAATTATTGTGTTTATTGATTAATACCCATGATTATTATTATTACAACTGTGTCCTGTTGTGATTTTTTAGGTCAGTGTTGTAGATTAGCATGGAGTGGTGTAACCTAGCGTTACTGTATTCTGTTTGCTTGCACGACAAGGACTTTGTGTAATCTTTAATTGGAAACTAAGGATTCAGTGAGTAGTTAGTGGTAATTAACATCAAGGAAATTCAGAGTTTTGACTGTGAATTGAGAGTTGTGGTGACAGCGTTGAGTTTATGTAATTCTTTCTGGATTAATTATGTCCGTTTAATTTCTGTCCATGGAATTACTCACAGAGTGTTTGGTTGGTCCGTGTGACGGAAAATATGGTTAGCGAAATAGTTTTCATTTGTTTGATTGAAAGACAAGATTGCGATTAACGTAGATTGCTTTGTTGCCAACTGTCCTGTTGACAGTAAATTAACGTTATTTATCACAGACTAATTAACGTAATTTATCACCAAGACTAATTAATGTAATTTATTAGACTAATGTTTTTATTGTCTTGAGAGACGAGTGTTAACGTAAATTAGGGGGTTACCCGAAGGTTGTCCCATTGACCCTCCTTTGTGTTCACATCGTTTCATTGGATTTGCTGTAATTGCTACTCGTGTCCTAAGTGAGCACCAGTATTGTTCAGATAGTTCATTATATCAGTTATATCAGCCTGAAGCGGCTCAGATGAATCTGTTGCTAAACTAAGAGTGCCAGTGGAGAGGACTCCTTGTTAAAGACAGCTATTCAGACAGCAAATTTAGCATGTCGCTTAAGGACATTAACAAAATCAAGATTTATGGCTCTTGTATTAGATTTAGTTCTTTATGAATATTGTTGCCAAATTGTTTATTGCAATACCTTTCAATATTATTGTCACATACTGCAACATATTGAACTGATTTTGTTGTGATAATTTAATAAAGGCCTTCATCTGGATTCGAACACGATTTATAGCAGCACACATCAAATTAAATTTGGATGTGAGAACTCGTGACCTACCATAAACATTGCACTTAGCATTCGAGCAGCTCCAAGACCTAGTGTATAAGTGTTCCAAATGTTTTGCAACCCTGCCGGTTGCTACCACCGTTATCTATTGCAGTGTTAAGGTATTTAATTAGGTCTGGTACTTATCATGCTAGCTTCTGCAGTCCTTTCTGATAGAGGGCATTTCTATTAGTGCCAATCCCAAGTAAATAAATAATCTCAGGGTAGGGATGGGCCCTCCCCCCCCCTCTCCCCGAGTGGTTGGAAGGTAGCCTGTGTGTGTGGGGGGGGGGCCGAGTGGTTGGAAGGTAGCCTATGTGTGGGGGGGGGGGGCCGAGTGGTTGGAAGGTAGCCTGTGTGTGGGGAGGGGGGGGCCAAGTGGTTGGAAGGTAGCCTGTGTGGGGGGAGGGGGGGGCGAGTGGTTGGAAGGTAGCCTGTGTGGGGGGGGAGGGGGGCTGAGTGGTTGGTTGGAATTTTTTTTGGGGGGAAGGGATATTCCTGCGTGGGCCCTAAGCCTCTGGTTGGCCCACTAAGTGTTTCTTGTTTCTGTTTTATTTGGGCGGAGTATGAGTATTTATTATTCGTATGGTCGCTTCAGTAAGATTTTGCCATGTGTGTTTAACAACTACTTCTGCTCTGTTGAATCTAAGTTGAAATCTTAATGGGTTTGTAACTGTGCAATGTGTTAGATAATGTTCCAGTGGTCTGTCGGGCATTTCTCCACAGTGTTGACATTTCCTCTCATCTTCCGGAACCTGTAAGCCTATTTCCCATGCACATGGGTATCCAAGCCTGATGCGATGTAAGTGAACTTCTGTTGCTCTACTGCCCCCTTTCATCAAACTAAGTGGTTCGTAGTTGGTTGAATTCTTGTACCAACCCGCAGATCCTGATGTTGCAACTGCTGTGTTGTGGTCACTGTACATCTTTTGCATTGCTCTGTTTCTAATTACTTTCTTAATCTGTGATAGACTCTCTGGTATGTAAATGTCTACATTTCTTCTCTTAGTAGCAAGTTTTGCAGCTTCGTCTGCAATGTCATTTCCAATTATTCCCACATGACTTGGCACCCAGTTGATAAGTACCCGTCGGCCTTGTCGTTAGTGTGTTTGCATTAATGATATGACATTTGTGATCAGATGTATGTTATCACATATGTGTTCTTGTTGCAAGGGTTGAATGGCGGTTCTCGAATCTGTATGTATGATAACATGTTGTCGGTGTTGAGCAAGAGCATGTTCCAAAGCCTTTTGAATGGCTAGTATCTGTAAAGTCGAACACCCATTTGAGAGCCTCCAACTATTTACAGAGTTTCCTGCTTTAACTGCAGCTCCGGTTTCTTGTCCCTGCTGGTCTACTGACCCATCTGTGAAGTAAGTGAAGCTGTCGGATGCCAAGTTCGCTTCTATATGCATCTGTGCAATGTTACGTAGCAGATGAGGATTTGTCTGGTTCTTTTTTCCTTCAATAACAATAATCTTAAAGTCTGCTGGCGGAGATTCCCAAGGGGCTTGCATAACAAAGTCTGCAGGTATTTCGTCGACACCCTTCTCAGTGATTGTTATATCGAATGTATTGATTGTGTTTATCGCACAATGGGTCCACCTGTTGCTATTGGAGGCTCTTCTGTCCAAAGTTAGTGCTCCAGTGATTATATCTAAGTGAACTGATTCTAGGTCTAGTCAATATCTTGGTAAGCATGCACTGCAGCAATCCCTTTTACCCTTTTTTCAATCGACGTTAACTTAGTTTCTAGTCTTAGGTTCAGTATTTTAGTCCATCTGGGAGCTCCTGTTATGATTCGTAATGCATCATTTTGAATAACCTCAACGTTTGCCCACTGACCAGGAGAAAGAGTGAGTAAGGCAGGCGCTGCATAATCAACCAGGGAACGAACGGCGTGTATGTAAAACATTCTCAACACTCTGTGTCCCGCTCCTAGACGGGGCCCTGTGATTGCTCTCATTATATTTAGTCGTGATTTTCCTTTCTCCTTTAGATATTGAATTTGCTTGTTGAATGTCATTTTAAAATCTATCCACACTCCGAGGTTGGAAGGTAGCCTGTGTGTGAGGGGAGGGGGGGGGCCGAGTGGTTGTAAGGTAGCCTGTGTGTGGGGGGGGGGGGGGCCGAGTGGTTGGAAGGTAGCCTGTGTGGGGGGGAATGGGGGGGCGAGTGGTTGGAAGGTAGCCTGTGTGTTTGGGGGGGGGGGGGAAGGCCGAGTGATTGGAAGGTAGCCTGTGTGGGGGGGGGCCGAGTGGTTGGAAGGTAGCCTGTGTGTGGAGGGGGGAGCGAGTGGTTGGAAGGTAGCCTGTGTGTGGGGGGGGGAGCGAGTGGTTGGAAGGTAGCCTGTGTGTGGGGGGAGGCCGAGTGGTTGGAAGGTAGCCTGTGTGTGGGGGGGGCCGAGTGGTTGGAAGGTAGCCTGTGTGTTTGGGGGGGAGGCCTAGTGGTTGGAAGGTAGCCTGTGTGGGGGGGGGGATGGGGGGGAGATGGGAGGGGGCGAGTAGTTGGAAGGTAGCCTGTGTGTGGGGGGAGGGGGCCCGAGTGGTTGGAAGGTAGCCTGTGTAGGGGGAGGGGGGTCGAGTGGTTGGAAGGTAGCCTGCGTGTGGGGGGGGGAGGGGGGGCCGAGTGGTTGGAATGTGGCCTGTGTGTGTGGGGGGAGGGGGGGCCGAGTGGTTGGAAGGTAGCCTGTGTGTGTGGGCGGAGGGGGGACCGAGTGGTAGGAAGGTAGCCTGTGTGTGGGGGGGGGAGGGGGGGCCGAGTGGTTGGAAGGTAGCCTGTGTGGGGGGAGGGGGGGGCCGAGTGGTTGGAAGGTGGCCTGTGTGTGGGGAGGGGGGGCCGAGTGGTTGGAAGGTAGCCTGTGAGTGGGGGGGGGGCCGAGTGGTTGGAAGGTAGCCTGTGAGTGGGGGGGGGGGTCGAGTGGTTGGAAAGTAGCCTGTGTGGGGGGAGGGGAGCCGAGTGGTTGGAAGGTAACTTGTGTGTGTGGGGGGGGAGGGGGTCCGAGTGGTTGGAAGAGGGGGGGGGGTGGGGGTGGGGGGGTGTGTGTGTGTGTGTGTGTGTGTGTGTGTGTGTGTGTGTGTGTGTGTGTGTGTGTGTGTGTGTGTGTGTGTGTGTGTGTGTGTGTGTGTGTGTGTGTGTGTGTGTGTGTGTGTGTGTGTGTGTGTGTGTGTGTGTGTGTGTGTGTGTGTGTGTGTGTGTGTGTGTGTGTGTGTGTGTGTGTGTGTGTGGAGGGGGCCGAGTGGTTGGAAGGTAGCCTGTGTGTGTGGGGGGGGGGGGGCGAGTGGTTGGAAGGTAGCCTGTGTGTGGGGGGGGGGGGCGAGTGGTTGGAAGGTAGCCCGTGTGGGGGGGGGGGCCGAGTGGTTGGAAGGCGTTCCCTCTGTAGGCGAAGAAAACGAATCGTGAACGAGTGTCACACTATGTCAAGAACGACGAAAAGACTAGGTAGAGAAATAGAAACGATTGAACTAAAGCTATAATTATCATACAAAATCCAAGAGACAAAGAGAGCAAAAGGCCATCAGTGAAAGAGGAATCTGAAATATTTTTCTCCTAGGCAAAATGAAGATTAAAAAACTACATCAAGTATCGGGCCCCTGCGAAAGGGAGATTGACTTTTCACAAATGACAACAAAGAAATGAGCGAGCTACTGAGGAATCAGTATGTCTTCAGCGAGCCACTAAACATACTGAAGACAGAATCCAAATGAATTTTTCCATGGATGTGATACCAACATCAAATCATATATCAGATGTCACCCTATCCCCACTGGATTTTGAAGAAGCCATAGACAGTATGACTATGCACTCTGCACCAGGCCCTGATTCTTGGAACTCTATATTTAACAATAGCAAAAAAAACTATCGCAGGCCTTTCACATTCTTTGGAGACAGATGCCGTAGATACTGGCGTTCATCTCTGACATGCTAAAAACAGTAGCGATAGAACCACTCAATAAAGGAGAAAATAAGGCAGAGGTAAAAAATTACAGACCGATATTACTATCCTCACACATCATAAAAATCTCTGAAAGTGTGGTAAGAAGTAAGATCACAAAATACATGGAATCACAGCATCTCCATAACCCCGGACAACATGGTTTCAGAACAGGGCGCTCTTGCCTGTCGCAGTTGCTGGACCACTATGACATGGCACTAGATGCCATGGAACACGCACAAAACGCCGATGCATTCAATTTACACAGATTTCGCAAAAGCCTTCGACAATGACTGACGGGGGTCTGACAGCTGAGTGGACAGCGCTTCAGATTCGTAGTCCTGAGGTTCCGGGTTCGATACCCGGTGGACGCGTAAACAAATGGGCAGAGTTTCTTTCACCCTGATGCCCCCCTGTTACCTAGCAGTAAATAGATGCCTGGGAGTTCGACAGCTGCTATGGGCTGCTTCCTAGGGGTGTGTAACAAAAAGGAGGCCTGGTCGAAGGACCGGGCCGCGGGGATGCTAAGCCCCGAAATAAAGATAACCTCAAGACAAGATGATGGCGTTATTGCACACAAAATGCGTTCAAAAGTTATTACCGAAAAAATAGGCAGATGGATCTACAATTTCCTGATTAACAGAACCTAATGTGTAATAGTTAACAAAATGAAATCCGGTTCATCAACCGTGAAGAGCTTAGTCCCTCAGGGTACTTATCTTCATATCTGACAGACAAGGACACAATCTATAGTACTGAAATCATCCTTTGCAGATGACAAGGATTTTTATTTGAGTAGACAACATAGATGACACGGCAAACCTCCAATCAGATGTAAACCTATGGGCTACAGAAAATAATAATATGTTCAACGAAGTTCCAGCTCATGCGCTATTGAAAAAAAATTATATAAAAAGGGAAATCATACAAAACGCAGTCAAATCATAACAGGACGAAAAAGCAATGTAAAGGATTTGGGTGTACTCATGTCGGAAGATCTTACCATTTAAAGAACACAATACAGTAGCCGTCACAACTGCAAGGAAAAACGACAGGTTGGATAACAAGAACTTTTCACACTAGAGATGCTATACCGATGATGGTACTCTTCAAGACGCTAGTGCTCTCTAGAGTGGAGTACTGCTGCACAATGACAGCCCCTTTCAAAGCTGGAGAAATTGCTGACCTGGAGAGCGTGCAGAGATCCTTTCCTACTAGAATCCTACTCAGAAAAAAGAAACTACTGGGACCAACTAAAAGAAGCTTAAATCTGTATTCTCCCTCCACATGTAAATTTACCCCAGTATTACTCCACCTGTAAATTATATATCTTATGCATCTCTCCCGCCTGCGTCTTAGCACAGGCGGGAGAGATGCATAATTTACACGTGGAAAATAGTAGAGATGCTGGTCCGAAACCTGCACACAGAAATAACACCACACGAGACCAGAAGACATGGCAGAATGTGCAAAATAACCCCGTTGAGAAGTAGAGATGCAATAGGTACTCAGAGAACTATCAACATCAGAGGCCCGAGACTGTTCAACACGCTTCCACTGCACATAAGGGGCATAATTGGCCGACCCTTCACAGTGTTCAAGAGAACACTTGACAAGCACCTTCAAAGGATACCTGATCAACCAGGCTGTGACTTGTCAGGTTGTGAGCAGTCTGCTCCAACAGCTTTGTTGACCAGTCCAGCAACGAGGATGCCTGGTCCAGTTCCGGGTCAATTCAAGTTCAAGTATGTTTATTGAGAAAAGCAATAAATACATCTCAAAGGGATAGAGTAGCTTACGCTATTTCTACCCCCCTGGGTCCGGGTCGTGGGGACGCTAAGCCCCGAAACCATCTCAAGGTAACCTTAAGGTAGCCTGTGTTAGGGTAGGGGAGGGGGGACAAAAGGCTAGAAGGTAGCCTTTGTGAGAGGTAGGGGAGATTACCGAGGGCCTGGGATGTAGCCCGTGTTGGGGGAAGGGTGGTGCCAAGATCCGGGAAAGGTAGCCAGTTTGTTGGGAAGGGGGGGGGGGCGCGGCAAAGTAGCTGGGAGGTATCCTCTTTGTAGGAGGGGGGGGGCCAAGAGACGAAGGTAGCCTGTATGTTGGGAGGGGGGGGGGGCGGCAAAGTAGCTGGGAGGTATCCTCTTTGGAGGAGGGGGGGGCCAAGAAACGAAGGTAGCCTGTATGTTGGGAGGGGGGGGGGCTCCGAGGGGTTGGAAGGCTGGCTTACAGTTCACCATGTAGTCCAGCTCATCATAAAGGGCCGACGGGTTCATAGGCTACAAATCAACCGTATTATTAAGAACTGCACAAGTCAGTAAGTGACAGTCCACTTACCGTCTCCCAACTAAGCCTTCCTTGAGTCACTGAATACTTAGATCTATTTAACCAAAGCGCCAACTTAATTATATATTCATATATATAGGTATACTCGCTACATAAATTTATATACTAGTGTCTTTATACAGCCCATCCTCATGTTCATTTAGTACTTATAGTAATGATTGAGACCATCGTACATATATGGTCGTAACTGACAATTAGAACGTTGAGTTTGGTACTATAATTTGGACAAACGTTTTGTATAATATAGCTAATAAAAATAACCTATTTACCCTAGGCCTAATACACTGAGGCCTAGTATACTATGCATATGCTATACTAGGCCTAGGAATATTCAAGTTTGGTTTAACATTTTTATCTCTTTATAAAGTAAATAGTACCAAATTTTACTATCTATTTGTCCATTACGTCACTATGTTCGATGGTCACACAGTTACTGTAAATATCTCAACAGGAGGATGGGTTCATGTATTGGGCGCCGTGAAACAAGAGCCGACAACGAAGTCGAACATCTACTGTTTAATATTGACAAAAGTCGGTGGTTGACATTGTGACATTTTAATTAAACTTTAACATTAAATTTAAAATATATATAACCATTAATTGTTACATTTATTGATTTACCATTTGTAAATCGATATTTAGGCTATTACTCTTAACCATTGAACAATTTATCAGAGGGCCAGTAACTACTGTTTTCGATTGGGACAGGAAGCCGGCGGACTGTCTAAAAGGTCCCCCCACCCCCGAAAAAAATCCCATTAGAGTCTTTCTAATAGAGTTGTAAACGAAGTCATGTACATGAAAGCCTGCTCGGGGCTGCCTAGACCAAGGCTGACAGTTCATAGCGTCGCTGGGGCTGGTCTGTATACTGTAACAGACGTGATAATCAACCCATCTGCCTACAAAAAACGTCGCTTTTCGCTCGTATACGTTAAGGCCAAAATTTGTCGTACTAGAAAATGCAGGCGGCTCGCGAAAGTGACGTACTGTCCCGTTTTCTGCTTTGGGTTCTCTGGAAAATTAGGAGAGGACATTTTACATTGACCGTTTTCTTGATGTTGAGAAAGCCCCGTGAGGACGGGTTGCATGAACACCGTTGGAGTACATCCTGAAATAGACGATTTTTGCAATTTTTGTATCTTGCAGCAGGCAACATTTAGACAGGACCTCTAAGAAATAAGACGACAGGTTTTATATGGCTTCGCGCAGAGCTCATTAGCGTTCCCTCTAATTACCCGACATGAACATCTTAGGCTGACCAGGGCACATACCACCAAACTACGTGAACACATCACAGGCACTTGTGAACAACAACGATTAATGTTAAGAATTTTAACATTTTTCAATACAGCATCTAAACATACAAGTAATGTGAAGCAGTTAAATAGTTTTCCAGTTTGTTCAAATTCAATAGTACTGAAATCAGTACTATTGAATTTGAACAATCAATCTATTTTCTACTTTTGTTGCAAAGAGATTCCAGAGCTCTCCATAACCAATAGATATGTTGTTGATCACTAACAGCGCGTTAACAACCATACCAACTACACAACGGCCAAGCATCGCTCAGGAACTACTGAATGGTTTGTCTCTGTTGGTCAAAGTTTCCGTGTGTAGTTTTCTCGAGTCAAACCAAGGAAAAATACAGAAAATTACAAAACTTATGGTGTTAATAAGATGTTTAAATACTGTAGCCTATGGTTTAGGGAAAAATCAAGAAACTGATTTCTGGGCAAGTATAGGCTCTTGATTAGACCCTACTACTTGCTTGCTTTCTGGCTACATCAAGTGTTTATGAGCACCCAGACGTTCACAATCCTCTCCTTCCCCACCTCAACATCAACAAAAACCCCCCCCCCCCCCCCTAAATCAAAGTCCACAAACCCTCCCCCTACCTCAATATCCACAAACTCTCCCCACCCCCACAAGCCCCTACCAACACAGCTGATCACCTCGCCCACCAAATGTACTCAATTTGTCGTCCTTCAACAACTTCTACTTGGAGTCGGATACTAACCAGTGTAGCGAGGAGTCCAACAGTCCAGTGTGTTGACGGCGGGCGGCGTCCAGCGGTTCTGGCCAGAGCGAGTCTGGCGCCACCTGCCGGAGTCTCACAACGACCAACATTTCCAATGTTCGAGATATATGAACCAGGAGACGTGCTAATTGTTTTTGTATTCGACAATGTTTTTTGTTTCGAAAGATGAACAAATAATTTGCAATACTTATCTTACTGTCATCCATTTTGCTTTTGTTCTTATAACAGATTTTGTTTTAATGCTATATTTTTGATGCCCGAATATTGAACTGCTCGGAACAGGATTCAAAGCACATGTTTACAGGTTAGTTCTTACTCAGAATCCGGATTTAAGGACAAGCGCGAAGTATTAGGCTGTTATTATTTTTATTTGATTTGTTTATATACAAAAATGGAACAGTGCGTTGTGAGAGTACATAACATTGGTGTTTGGGACTCCTGGTTCAACCTTAATGACGAGTGGACATCTGGACGCCTCCTCCGCATGGGCGCCGCCGGATCACGTTCTGTTTTCGCGTTTTGGCTTTGGTGCTGCCATTTAGCATCCCTATTCAACGGTCCGGTTGTACGACGCCTGGCGCACATATCGCCTCGGGTCACGGGATTGTTGAAAGATTTTTTTTTTACGTGTTCTGGCTGGTTCTTCTGGCGGAGTGACGGTGTCCGGCGCCGGCTTAGCCGAGAGGTGCCGGGTGTTGGCGGGTCTTGGTGGGCTCCGGGTGTGCCCTCAGGCGTGGTGGGCGGCTGGCTTCTGCTCTACCGGGGAACACTGGATGACTTTTGCGTTTTAGTTGGGTGCCGAATTTTTGGTTTTGCTACCTGGTGTTCTCTGTGTGGGGCGGGGCCGGTGCTTGTCACCCTGAGGGACTCCTGGGGCTCCCCAATCATCTCCCTGTCTGCGTTTCTTTGCCGCGCGGCATATTAGTTTCAAGTGATTGACGTCACTTGTTTCGCGATTAGGCTTGGCGTTTCACCTTTCCGGGCTTCGCGATTAACCCTTACCGGGTACACCGGGCGCATCCGATCCCTCGATCGTCGTCCCACCTAAATCAACAACAACAACAACAACACAACATTGGTGTTTGAGTATTGTATTCTTGGAAAGTCACTAACACACACACACACACACACACACACACACACACACACACACACACACACACACACACACACACACACACACACACACACACACACACACACACACACACATAGGGTTTCGGACAGCTCCTGAAGCTAACTAATAAAAGTAAAAGTATTATTAGGTACATTGTAGAAGAATTTGAGTCCAGCACAATAACTACGATATAAATTGATAACATTGATAATACTGGTGAAGTTGCAAATCTGAAGTACTAATATTGAGGGAGTGAGTTGCACAAGATGTAGTGTGAGTTTGGGGCACAAGATGTAGTGTGAGTTTGGGGCACAAGATGTAGTGTGAGTTTGGGGCACAAGATGTAGTGTGAGTTTGGGGCACAAGATGTAGTGTGAGTTTGGGGCACAAGATGTAGTGTGAGTTTGGGGCACAAGATGTAGTGTGAGTTTGGGGCACAAGATGTAGTGTGAGTTTGGGGCACAAGATGTAGTGTGAGTTTGGGGCACAAGATGTAGTGTGAGTTTGGGGCACAAGATGTAGTGTGAGTTTGGGGCACAAGATGTAATGTGAGTTTGGGGCACAAGATGTAGTGTGAGTTTGGGCACAAGATGTAGTGTGAGTTTGGGGCACAAGATGTAGTGTGAGTTTGGGGCACAAGATGTAGTGTGAGTTTGGGGCACAAGATGTAGTGTGAGTTTGGGGCACAAGATGTAGTGTGAGTTTGGGGCACAAGATGTAGTGTGAGTTTGGGGCACAAGATGTAGTGTGAGTTTGGGGCACAAGATGTAGTGTGAGTTTGGGGCACAAGATGTAGTGTGAGTTTGGGGCACAAGATGTAGTGTGAGTTTGGGGCACAAGATGTAGTGTGAGTTTGGGGCACAAGATGTAGTGTGAGTTTGGGGCACAAGATGTAGTGTGAGTTTGGGGCACAAGATGTAGTGTGAGTTTGGGGCACAAGATGTAGTGTGAGTTTGGGGCACAAGATGTAGTGTGAGTTTGGGGCACAAGATGTAGTGTGAGTTTGGGGCACAAGATGTAGTGTGAGTTTGGGGCACAAGATGTAGTGTGAGTTTGGGGCACAAGATGTAGTGTGAGTTTGGGGCACAAGATGTAGTGTGAGTTTGGGGCACAAGATGTAGTGTGAGTTTGGGGCACAAGATGTAGTGTGAGTTTGGGGCACAAGATGTAGTGTGAGTTTGGGGCACAAGATGTAGTGTGAGTTTGGGGCACAAGATGTAGTGTGAGTTTGGGGCACAAGATGTAGTGTGAGTTTGGGGCACAAGATGTAGTGTGAGTTTGGGGCACAAGATGTAGTGTGAGTTTGGGGCACAAGATGTAGTGTGAGTTTGGGGCACAAGATGTAATGTGAGTTTGGGGCACAAGATGTAGTGTGAGTTTGGGCACAAGATGTAGTGTGAGTTTGGGGCACAAGATGTAGTGTGAGTTTGGGGCACAAGATGTAGTGTGAGTTTGGGGCACAAGATGTAGTGTGAGTTTGGGGCACAAGATGTAGTGTGAGTTTGGGGCACAAGATGTAGTGTGAGTTTGGGGCACAAGATGTAGTGTGAGTTTGGGGCACAAGATGTAGTGTGAGTTTGGGGCACAAGATGTAGTGTGAGTTTGGGGCACAAGATGTAGTGTGAGTTTGGGGCACAAGATGTAGTGTGAGTTTGGGGCACAAGATGTAGTGTGAGTTTGGGGCACAAGATGTAGTGTGAGTTTGGGGCACAAGATGTAGTGTGAGTTTGGGGCACAAGATGTAGTGTGAGTTTGGGGCACAAGATGTAGTGTGAGTTTGGGGCACAAGATGTAGTGTGAGTTTGGGGCACAAGATGTAGTGTGAGTTTGGGGCACAAGATGTAGTGTGAGTTTGGGGCACAAGATGTAGTGTGAGTTTGGGGCACAAGATGTAGTGTGAGTTTGGGGCACAAGATGTAGTGTGAGTTTGGGGCACAAGATGTAGTGTGAGTTTGGGGCACAAGATGTAGTGTGAGTTTGGGGCACAAGATGTAGTGTGAGTTTGGGGCACAAGATGTAGTGTGAGTTTGGGGCACAAGATGTAGTGTGAGTTTGGGGCACAAGATGTAGTGTGAGTTTGGGGCACAAGATGTAGTGTGAGTTTGGGGCACAAGATGTAGTGTGAGTTTGGGGCACAAGATGTAGTGTGAGTTTGGGGCACAAGATGTAGTGTGAGTTTGGGGCACAAGATGTAGTGTGAGTTTGGGGCACAAGATGTAGTGTGAGTTTGGGGCACAAGATGTAGTGTGAGTTTGGGGCACAAGATGTAGTGTGAGTTTGGGGCACAAGATGTAGTGTGAGTTTGGGGCACAAGATGTAGTGTGAGTTTGGGGCACAAGATGTAGTGTGAGTTTGGGGCACAAGATGTAGTGTGAGTTTGGGGCACAAGATGTAGTGTGAGTTTGGGGCACAAGGATGTAGTGTGAGTTTGGGGCACAAGATGTAGTGTGAGTTTGGGGCACAAGATGTAGTGTGAGTTTGGGGCACAAGATGTAGTGTGAGTTTGGGGCACAAGATGTAGTGTGAGTTTGGGGCACAAGATGTAGTGTGAGTTTGGGGCACAAGATGTAGTGTGAGTTTGGGGCACAAGATGTAGTGTGAGTTTGGGGCACAAGATGTAGTGTGAGTTTGGGGCACAAGATGTAGTGTGAGTTTGGGGCACAAGATGTAGTGTGAGTTTGGGGCACAAGATGTAGTGTGAGTTTGGGGCACAAGATGTAGTGTGAGTTTGGGGCACAAGATGTAGTGTGAGTTTGGGGCACAAGATGTAGTGTGAGTTTGGGGCACAAGATGTAGTGTGAGTTTGGGGCACAAGATGTAGTGTGAGTTTGGGGCACAAGATGTAGTGTGAGTTTGGGGCACAAGATGTAGTGTGAGTTTGGGGCACAAGATGTAGTGTGAGTTTGGGGCACAAGATGTAGTGTGAGTTTGGGGCACAAGATGTAGTGTGAGTTTGGGGCACAAGATGTAGTGTGAGTTTGGGGCACAAGATGTAGTGTGAGTTTGGGGCACAAGATGTAGTGTGAGTTTGGGGCACAAGATGTAGTGTGAGTTTGGGGCACAAGATGTAGTGTGAGTTTGGGGCACAAGATGTAGTGTGAGTTTGGGGCACAAGATGTAGTGTGAGTTTGGGGCACAAGATGTAGTGTGAGTTTGGGGCTCAAGATGTAGTGTGAGTTTGGGGCACAAGATGTAGTGTGAGTTTGGGGCACAAGATGTAGTGTGAGTTTGGGGCACAAGATGTAGTGTGAGTTTGGGGCACAAGATGTAGTGTGAGTTTGGGGCACAAGATGTAGTGTGAGTTTGGGGCACAAGATGTAGTGTGAGTTTGGGGCACAAGATGTAGTGTGAGTTTGGGGCACAAGATGTAGTGTGAGTTTGGGGCACAAGATGTAGTGTGAGTTTGGGGCACAAGATGTAGTGTGAGTTTGGGGCACAAGATGTAGTGTGAGTTTGGGGCACAAGGTAGGAAACTATGACGAGGTAATTATGTATTTTTTTTATTTTACTTTTGAAAAAGGCATAAGTTGGAATTGTTTTTAATTCGTCAGGGAGTGACTGCATATCTTGAGGTTATCTTTAGATGATTTCGGGGCTTAGAGTCCCCGTGGCCCGGTCCTCGACCAGGCCTCCTTTTTGTTACACACCCCCAGGAAGCAGCTGGTAGTAGCGGTCTAACTCCCAGGTACCTAATTACTGCATCAGCGTGAAAGAAACTCTGCCTATTTGTTTCCGCGTCCGCCGAAGATCGAACCCGAACCCTTAGGACAACAAACGCACAGCGCTGTCCACTCAGCCATCAGGCCCCCAATAAATTGATATATTGGGATTACACTGGCAAAGATATATGTCTTAAATACTAATATTAGGGAAGTGGGTCGTACAAAACACAGTGAAAGTTTGAAGCACAAGGTAGGAAGCGGCTGCGAAAGATTTCTTTTTAGCTTTCCAGTCAGCTATCATCTATATCTCCTGCCACAGATACATAAAGCTATTAACACGGAGACACTGACATGGCAAGGGAGACCAGTCCTCAGTAGATGCATGGCACAGACGAGACCAGTAGACTGGATCTGCACTGCCCTTCTCACTCCTTTTCTTCAATTACTTCAAGAGCGACTTATGAACACAACGGAGCTTCCTGAACAAGCAGCAACATAAGAGGACCGGCACTGAGAGGAGCCATTCTCTTCTCAATTGATGTTGTCTCCTTATCCGAGCATACCCCAGAGGGAAGCAGCAACGGAGGTCCCGAAATTTGTCGACACGTATAAATACAGGATGAGGACAGAATTAAGGGAAGCAGGAGTATGTACTCACCTAGTTGTGTTTGCGGGGGTTGAGCTCTGGCTCTTTGGTCCCGCCTCTCAACTGTCAATCAACTGGTGTACAGATTCCTGAGCCTATTGGGCTCTATCATATCTACATTTGAAATTGTGTATGCAGTCAGCCTCCATCACAACACTATTTAATGCATTCCATTTGTTAACTACTCTGACACTGAAAAAATTCTTTCTAACGTCTCTGTGGCTCATCTGGGTACTAAGTTTCCACATGTGTCCCCTTGTTCGTGTTCCACCCGCGCTAAAGAGTTTGTCTTTGTCCACCCTGTCAATTCCCCTGAGAATTTTGTAGGTGGTTCTCATGTCTCCCCTTGTTCTTCTGTTTTCCAGGGATGTGAGGTTCAGCTCCCTTAGCCTTTCCTCGTAACTCATTCCTCTCAGTTCTGGGACCAGTCTATTGGCATACCTTTGAATCTTCTCTAACTTCGTCTTGTGTTTAACTAGGTATGGACTCCAGGCTGGAGCTGCATACTCCAGGATTGGCCTTACATAAGTGGCATACAGGGTCCTGAACGATTCCTTACACAAGTTTCTAAAGGCAGTTCTTATATTGGCCAGTCTAGCATATGCCGCTGATGATATCCTTTTGATGTGGGCCTTTGGGGACAGGTTCGGTGTGATATCGACCCCCAGATCTTTCTCTGTATTTGATTCTTGTAGGATTTCACCTCCCAGATGGTACCTTGTGTTCAGCCTTCTGCCCCCTTCGCCTAATTTCATTACTTTACACTTTCCTGAGTTGAACTTTAGCAGCCATTTTCTAGACCATTTCTCCAGTTTGTCCAGGTCGTCCTGTAGTCTCTGTCTATCTTCATCTATTTTGATTCTTCTCATAATGTTTGCATCGTCAGTAAACATTGAGAGGAATGAGTCTATACCCTCTGGAAGGTCGTTTACATATACTAGAAACAGGATGGGTCCGAGTACAGAGCCCTGTGGGACTCCGCTGGTGACATCTCGCCACTCTGATGCCTCCCCCCTTCCTCGCCGTTACTCGCTGTTTCCTATTGCTTAGATACTTCCTTATCCACTGGAGCACCTTACCTTTTACTCCTGCCTGCTGCTCCAACTTTTGTAATAGGTTTTTGTGAGGTACTGTGTCAAAGGCTTTCTGACAGTCCAAGAAAATGCAGTCTGCCCACCCTTCTCTTACCTGCCTAATATGTGTTGCTTGATCATAGAATTCTATTAGGCCTGTGAGGCACGATTTACCATCTCTGAACCCATACTGGTGGTGTGTTACAAAGCTGTTGCCCTCCAGATGTTCTACGAGCCTTTTCCTCACAATCTTCTCCATCACCTTGCATGGTATACAAGTTAGGGAAACTGGCCTGTAGTTCAGTGCCTCTTGCCTGTCACCCTCTTTGTAAATTGGGACTACATTAGCTGTCTTCCAGCTTTCCGGAAGGTCTCCCGTTTCCAGTGACCTGTTATACACCATAGAGAGTGGCACACTAAGTGCTTCTGCACATTCTTTTAGAATCCACGGTGAGATTCTGTCAGGCCCAACAGCCTTTGAGACATTCAGCTCCAACAGATTCCTTTTGACCTCATCACTGGTGAGGTAAATTTCCTCCAAGGTTGTTCGGTTTGCCTCCTCATTTAGTGCAGGGACTTCTCATTGTTCTATTGTGAAGACCTCCTGGAATCTCTTGTTGAGTTCTTCACACACCTCTTTATCGTTCTCTGTGTATATGTTCTCCCCTTTTCCCAATTTCATCACTTGTTCCTTCACTGCTGTTTTCCTCCTGATGTGGCTGTGGAGCAGTTTTGGTTGGGTCTTAGCTTTACTCGTGATGTCATTTTCGTACTGCCTCTCTGCTTCTCTCCTCACTCTGATGTACTCATTTCTGGCCCTCTGGTATCTCTCTGTGCTCTGTGGTGTTCTGTTGTTCCTGTAGTTTCGCCATGTTCTTTTACTCAATTGCTTCGTTGCTGCACATTCCTGGTTGAACCACGGATTCTTCTGTTGCTTTTCATTTTTCACTTTTTGGACTGGGATAAACCTGTCTGCAGCCTCCTGACATCCTGAGTGACATAATCCATATCCTGTACAGTCTTTTCTCTGAGTTTTGTTTCCCATGGTATTCCTATTAGGAAGTTCCTCATCTCGTCATATTTTTCTCTTCGGTAATTTAGTTTTTTTCCTTCCAATCCTATCCTTGGATAGGTTATCCCTACTTCTACCAGATACTCACCTATCAATACACTGTGCTCACTCATTCCTATGGGGGGCTTCATATTTGACTTCCCTTATTTCTGAGTCATTCAAGGTGAATATCAGGTCGAGTCTAGCTGGTTTGTCATTTCCTCTCATTCTTGTGGGCCCCTTGACATGTTGACTCAGAAAGTTCCTTGTACTCACTTCCAAAAGTTTAGATCTCCATGTGTCTTCACCTCCATGTGGGTCCCCATTCTCCCAGTCTATCTTTCCATGGTTGAAATCGTCCATGATTAAGAGTCTGGATCCATTCCTGCAAGCAACTGAAGCTGCTCTCTCTATTATGTTAATGGTAGCCATGTTGTTTCTGTTGAACTCCTGTCTAGGTCTTCTGTCCTTTAATGGAGGGTTGTAAATGACTGCAACTATTATCTTAGGTCCACCCATTGTCATAGTTCCTGTTATGTAATCTCTGAATCTGTTGCAGCCCGGAATTTCCATCTCTTCAAATCACCAGTCCTTCCATATCAGCAGAGCCACTCCTCCTCCTCAACTCCTGTCTCTCTCTTTCCTTACTATATAAAAGTTCTTTGGAAACACAGCATTTGTTATGACTCTTGACAATTTTGTTTCTGTGAGTCCTATTACATCTGGGTTTTCTTCCCGCGCCCTTTCTGCCAGTTCACTTGCTTTGTTGGCAATCCCATCGATGTTTGAGTACATTACCTTGAAGCTCACTTTCCTATGTCCATTTTCACCCACCCTCCCCACTAGTGCAGGAAGCTGTTCCAAGGAGTATGTAGGATGCCCATGAGAAACCTGCTCAAAGAAGCAATCCTACACATAATGAGGGATTCTATTTTAGAATTTAACAGCGAAACATGCAGGCAGACGAAAGAAACAGCAACTGGGGCATCAAGTAGCGTAGCGATAGCCGAGATCTTCGTACACATGGCTTTCGAACAGAGAAGGATCCACAGAGAGGACACACTGACGATCTACTATAGATATATCGACGATATCTTCAGTATTATGGAGGAGGGTGAAGGCCACCTACTGAATTTCTTTGCATGGATTAATACAGTTCACGCTAACCTGAGATTTTCACTGGAAAAGAGCAAACACTCAATCGCCTTCCTTGATACGGCAGTGTACATCGACGAGACAGACAGGCGCTACAGACAACAGCCTTTTATAAGCCCACGAACATAACATAAGAACATAGAATAAAGTTAACTGCAGAGTTACCTATTGGCCCATACGAGGCAGCTCCTATTTATAGTCACCCAATCCCATTCAAATACATGTCCAACCCACATTTGAAACAATCGAGGGATCCCACCTCAACCACGTTATGCGGTAATTGGTTCCACAAATCAACAACCCTGTTACTGAACCAGTATTTACCCAAGTCTTTCCTAAATCTAAACCTATCCCATTTATTAGTTGGATTGCCCTGAGGACAGAGTTGGACTCTCTGCGGGAGGAGGTGCGTCAGCTTAAAAAACAACGAGAAGTAACGAAGGAGGAGACCAGCAGTAAAGGGACCTCGTCTTGGAGAGTTGCGAAAGACAGGGGCCTTAAGAAGACTTTGATAAAGCCGCCTTCAAACGCCATAGCAACTTCAAATTCATTTGACGTTTTGGAGGACGAGTGCTGTGGAGAGACTGTGGATCGCGCAAAAGGGAAAGCAACGAAGAGAAAGGAAGCGCAGGCCCCTCAGAAAGTAAAGGAAGTACCTAAGCAAACATTAGTTGTGGGAGATTCCCAGATAAGGTATTTGGATAGAACGTTTTGTGCTAGAGATAGGGGGAACAGGTTAAGGGTTTGCTATCCCGGAGCTGGCATTGGTGATATTATAAACTACATGAATGATATTATGGCTGGTAATGGGAACAATCCCATTATTTGCATTAGCGTGGGAGGAAATGATGTTGGTCGAGTCAGGAGTGAGGAACTGATTCAGAGGTATAAAACAGCCATAGAGTTAGTTAGGAGCAAGGGAGGAATCCCGATCATATGTGGCATTCTTCCAAGAAAGGGAGTGGGAAATGAATGGATATCGAGGGCACTTGGTGTCAATTGCCGGCTGGAAAGATATTGCAAATCAAATGCAATATCTTTCATAGACAACTGGGAACACTTCTATGGAAGAAATGAAATGTATGCTCGTGATGGGGTGCATCTATCGAGAGCTGGGGTTGTTGCTGTTGCGAACTCGTTGGAAGAAGTGGTTACAGGTGTTTGTTTGGATTTAAACTGTTAGTAGATAGAGGTATGGGAATTGATTTGGAGGAAGGAGGTAATAAAAGTATGTGTTTGTGGGAGAAAGGAATTGGCAAAACGATCAGGGAAAGAGAAGGTCCGCAAAATAACAATTCACTTAGGGTATATTACACTAACAGTAGAAGTCTAAGAAATAAAATTAACGAATTAAATGCTCTTGTCTGCACAGAAAAAATAGATATTATTGCACTTACCGAAACGTGGATGAATGTAGAAAATAGAGAACTATTAGCTGAATATCAAATATATGGATTTAAACTATTTCACACAGATAGATATATTAGACGAGGAGGTGGAGTAGCCATATATGTTAGGGACAATTTGAAATGTAGTCTCAAAGAGGGAATCAAAACAGAGCCTCACACAGAAACTATTTGGATTGAATTAAACGAAAAAGCTAATAATATTATAATAGGAGTAATATATAGGCCACCAAATTTAGACAGAATGGAAGCAAAGCATCTATGAGATGAAATATCTAGAGCATCTAGATCTAACAGTATTTATGTCATGGGTGACTTTAATGTTAGCGGAATAAACTGGTTGAACAAAACAGGGAATAGTGAAGCAGAAGATTTTCTAGAATTAATTGACGATTGCTTTCTTACGCAACACATTAAGGAACCAACACGGGAAAATAATATTTTAGATTTAGTGTTAACTAACAGGGAAACGCAAATTAATGACATCGAAATAGGGAGTGAGCTAGGGAGCAGTGATCACAAAGAAATCAGATTTAGCATAGAATGGAATAGACCAGTAGGAGAAAATTCTGTTAAAGTGCCAGATTTTCGAAAAGCTGATTTTAATAGCCTAAGAAATTTTTTGGGTCAAATTGATTGGAAAGGCTTGGGTATGGGGTGTGGGCCGGTCTTGGAGCGAGACATGAACCCAGCGATAGGTGACTTAAATGGGGATTTCGATGTGGATTCAATATATAACTTATTTAAGAATATTCTAAACAAAGCACAGGAACGTAGTATACCATACAAATTGAATAGATCATATACTAATGACCCAAAGTGGATAACAAAGAATTTGAAGAACCTTATAGGTAAAAAGAGAGCTTGGTACAAAAGGATTAAAAATGGGGAGGTCACTTTAGAACAGGAATTCGTACAACTGGTTAGAAATGTTAAAAAAGAGATAAGGAAAGCAAAAAGAAACTATGAAGTTCGCATAGCAGGGCAAGCAAAGACAAATCCTAAAGGGTTTTTTCAGTTATATCGTACTAAGACTAGGGAAAGGATAGGTCCATTAAAAACTGAGACAGGTCAAATAACAGATAGAGATGAAGAGATGAGTAGTATGTTTAATAAATATTTTGTATCTGTATTTACTAAAGAGGAACTTAACAATATGCCTTCAGCCGAACAAGTCTATGTGGGTGGGGACGAGGACAGGTTGACGAGTTTAGCAGTTACCAGGGAGGATGTTCTTAAACAAATAGTAAAACTCAAACCAAACAAATCCCCAGGGCCGGATGAAGTGTTTGCTAGGGTGCTTAAAGAATGCAAAGAGGAGCTTTGTGACCCACTGTCAACCATATTTAATAAATCAATAGAGTCAGGCAGAGTGCCAGAGTTTTGGAAAGTTGCTAATGTGATACCAGTTTTTAAGAAAGGAGATAGATCACTTGCGTCTAACTATCGACCAATTAGCCTAACGTCTATTGTGGAAAAGTTACTCGAATCTATAATAGCAAATAAAATTCGTCTTCATCTTGAAAAACATAAATTAATAATTGAGTCGCAACATGGTTTTATAAATGGCCGTTCATGTTTAACAAATTTGTTATCTTTTTATTAAGAACATAAGAACATAAGAACAAAGGTAACTGCAGAAGGCCTATTGGCCCATACGAGGCAGCTCCTATTCTATAACCACCCAATCCCACTCATATACTTGTCCAACCCGTGCTTGAAACAATCGAGGGACCCCACCTCCACAATGTTACGCGGCAATTGGTTCCACAAATCAACAACCCTGTTACTGAACCAGTATTTTCCCAAGTCTTTCCTAAATCTAAACTTATCCAATTTATATCCATTGTTTCGTGTTCTGTCCTGTGTTGATACTTTTAATACCCTATTAATATCCCCCCGGTTATGTCCATTCATCCACTTGTAAACCTCTATCATGTCACCCCTAACTCTTCGCCTTTCCAGTGAATGCAACTTAAGCTTTGTTAATCTTTCTTCATATGAAAGATTTCTAATTTGGGGAATTAACTTAGTCATCCTACGCTGGACACGTTCAAGTGAATTTATATCCATTCTATAATATGGATTATATTCTAGCATTTTATATTCTAGCATTATATTCTAGCATTATATTCTAGCAATATTCTAGCATTGTTGAGGCAGTTGATAGTGGTAAGGATTGCGATGTTGTATACCTTGACTTTAGCAAAGCTTTTGATACAGTGCCACATGAAAGACTGATTAAAAAAATAGAGTCTCATGGTATTGGGGGTGCTATATTAAGCTGGATTAGGGCATGGCTATACCAAAGGAAACAGAGAGTTAGTATAAATGGAATCAAGTCAGAGTGGGAAAATGTTGTAAGTGGAGTGCCTCAAGGCTCTGTCCTGGGACCTCTGTTGTTTATAATATATATAAATGATTTAGATTCAGGTTTGAGTAGCAACATTTGCAAATTTGCCGATGATACGAAAATCGGTAGGGAAATTAATTCGGAGGAGGACTCACTATCACTTCAAGTTGATCTAGATAGGGTTTTGAAATGGTCAAAGGATTGGCAGATGCAGTTTAATGCTGATAAATGTAAAGTTCTGAGGTTAGGTAATGATGATAGAGTTACAAGATACGAGCTAGATGGTGTTGTGATTGCGAAGTCGGATTGCGAAAGGGATCTGGGAGTTATGATTAGTAAGAATTTAAAACAAAAGGATCAATGCATAAATGTTCGTAATAAGGCAAATCGGACACTTGGATTTATTAATCGCAGCGTTAGTAACAAGACACCTGGTGTGGTTCTCAAGCTATATCTTGCTCTAGTTAGGCCCCATTTAGATTATGCAGTTCAGTTTTGGTCGCCATATTATAGAATGGATATAAATTCACTTGAACGTGTCCAGCGTAGGATGACTAAGTTAATTCCCCAAATTAGAAATCTTTCATATGAAGAAAGATTAACAAAGCTTAAGTTGCATTCACTGGAAAGGCGAAGAGTTAGGGGTGACATGATAGAGGTTTACAAGTGGATGAATGGACATAACCGGGGGGATATTAATAGAGTATTAAAAGTATCAACACAGGACAGAACACGAAACAATGGATATAAATTGGATAAGTTTAGATTTAGGAAAGACTTGGGTAAATACTGGTTCAGTAACAGGGTTGTTGATTTGTGGAACCAATTGCCGCGTTACATTGTGGAGGTGGGGTCCCTCGATTGTTTCAAGCATGGGTTGGACAAGTATATGAGTGGGATTGGGTGGTTATAGAATAGGAGCTGCCTCGTATGGGCCAATAGGCCTTCTGCAGTTACCTTTGTTCTTATGTTATGTTCTTATGTTTTATACCCAATGTTTCCTGTTCTGTCTTGTGTTGATACTTTTAATACCCTATTAATATCTCCCCTTTGATATGTCCATTCATCCACTTATACACCTCTATCATGTCACCCCTTTCGCCTTTCTAGAGAATGTAATTTAAGTTTTGTTAATCTTTCTTCATATGACAAGTTTCTAATTTGGGGGATTAACTTTGTCATCCTATGCTGGACGCGTTCTAGTGAATTTATATCTATTTTATAGTACGGCGACCAAAACTGAACTGCATAATCTAAATGGGCCTAAACAAAGCAAGATAGAAATGAAGAAGAACATCAGGAGTCTTATTACTAACACTTTGATTAATAAATCTCAGCGTCCTATTTGCCTTATTACGAACATTTATGCATTGATTTTTGGTTTTAAATTTTTACTAATCATAATTCCCAGACCCCCTCTTGCTATCCGACTTCACAATCTCAACACTATCTAGCTCGTATCTTGCAACTCTTTCATCATTACTGCTAGCATTACAGCATATCAACTCTGCCAGCATAGTTGAGGCAGTTGATAGTGGTAAAGATTGTGATGTAGTGTACCTTGACTTCGGCAAAGCTTTTGATACAGTGCCACATGAAAGAGTGATTAAAAAGATAGAGTCTCATGGTATTGGGGGTGCTATATTAATTAAGTTGAATTAGGGCATGGCTATACCAAAGGAAACAGAGAGTAAGTATAAATGGGGTTAAGTCAGAGTGGGAAAATGTTGTAAGTGGAGTGCCTTATGGGTCTGTCCTGGGACCTCTGTTGTTTATCTATATAAATAAAGATGTAAATGTTCGATTGTTCAAAGTCGCTTATCTCCGAAACTTCTTCACCGATTGCATTGAAATTTTGACACAACGTTCCATTCACACCTAAGTAGGTTTTAAATACATACTATAGTGATGTCACGTCTGTGACGGGGAAAACTTCTTTTTTAACTGTGTTTTTCAAGTATTTTCCATGTGAGTGAAATCTTCGAAACCTCCTTTCCGATTGCTTTGAAATTTTGACACAACATTGCATTCGAATAGGGGCCTGATTTTATATAACTACTATATACATGCCTCACCTGTGACAGGAAAAACATGTTTTTTTTTGTTTAAACAGCGCCATCTGTTGGATGTAAGGGCAACACACGCTGTAATCTCTGAGAGTTCTTCATCGATTGCTTTGAAATTTTGACTCAACGTTCCATTCAAATATACACGTGCTTTTATGTACCTATTGTATAGCTGCAATACGTGTGACAGGTAAAAACATTTTTTTTTAAACAATGCCATCTGTTGCACGTAATAGCAACACACGCTATACTAAATATGTTATGGTTCCACTTCAATGTTTCCGATTGCCTAGATAAATTGAATTTTCATAGATTTCGATTTATTTACATTTTTATTTAATTATTTTGTGTGACATTGCATTGGAATTGAGCTGTTTACCTTACTATTAATTTCGTGAGTATAGCTTATTTTTATAAAATGTTCATTGTTTTTTATTTCGTTTTTAACAGTTTTTCTAATATTTCAGTGATGGAAACATCAGATCATTTGATGTTCCCAATTTTCTGAAATGATCATCAGATCATTTGGGAATGCATCGGACGAGGGAATGGGAAATAGTGGGGAGTACGGGAGTATGGGAGTAATCGGGAGTAATTGGGACGGGAGTAATCATCTCAAGATGGGATGGTAGGGAGGATGAGGGGACAGGAGTGAGGGATGGTGGGTGAGGACGAGGGGACAGGGGAGGGTGTAATGGTGGGAAGGACGAGGGGACAGGGGAGTTGGGGGTGGTGTGGGACGAGGGAACATGGAAATGGAGAATGGCGGGAGAACAAGGGGACAGGGGAGTGGGGGATGGTGTGAAGGACGAGGGTACGGGGAAGGGGGAAATGGTGGGGAGGACGAGGAGACAGAGAGTGAGGAATAGTTAGGAGGACGAGGGAATGGGAGGAGGGGGGAATGGTGGGGAGGACTGGGAGACAGGGGAAGGTTGCCGTGGCTCAGTAATGAACACGCGTTACTGAGCCACAGCAACGCGTGGCCGAGTACAGCTAGTAATATATAAAAATGATTTAGATTAAGGTTTGAGTAGCAACATGTGCTAATTTGATGATGATACAAAAATCGGTAGGGGAATAAACCCGAAAGAAGACTCACTATCACTTCAAATCGATCTAAATAGTGATTTGAGATGGTCAAAAGATTGCCAAATGCAGTTTAATGCTGATAAATGTAAAGTTTTAAGGCTAGGTAATGATGATAGAGTTACAAGATACGAGCTAGATGGTGTTGAGATTGCGAAGTCGGATTGCGAAAGGGATTTGGGAGTTATGGTTAGTAAGAAATTAAAACCAAATGTTCGTAATAAGGCAAATAGAACACTGGGATTTATTAATCGAAGCGTTAATAACATGACATCTGGTTGACCAGACCACACACTAGAAGGTGAAGGGACGACGACGTTTCGGTCCGCCCTGGATCATTCTCAAGTCGATTGTGATGAGGATTGATTGATTGATTGATGAAGATTAAGCCACCCAAGAGGTACACGGGCATGAATAGCCCGTAAGTGGTGGCCCTTTTGAGCCATTACCAGTATCAATAGATGATACTTGAGATCTGTAGAGGTGCGACTGCACCATGCGTGACGGGAGATGTCTCCCGTGAATGTGTCCAAGATTGATGATTGATGAAGATTAAGCCTCCCAAAAGGTGGCACGGGCGTGAATAGCCCGTAAGTGGTGGCCCTTTTGAGCCATTACCAGTATCAAGAGTTGATACTGGGGATCTGTGGAGGTGCGACTGCACCCAGCGAATGTGTCCAATTGATTGATTGATAAAGATTAAGCCACCTACAAAGTGGCACGGGCATAAATAGCCCGTAAGTGGTGGCCCATTTGAGCCATTACCAGTATTAACAGATGATACTGTGATGTGATGAGGAAGATTGATTGATGAAGAATAAGCCAATCAAAAGGTGGCACTGGCATGAGGAAGTCCTCATGCACAAGGAAGTTATCGACACAAGACCGAACACTAAACAATGGGTATAAATTGGATAAGTTTAGATTTTGGAACGACTTGGGTAAATACTGGTTCGGTAACAGGGTTGTTGATTTGTGGAACCAATTACCACGTAACGTGGTGGAGGTGGGGTCCCTCATTTGTTTCAAACGTGGGTTAGACATGTATATGAGTGAAATTGGGTGGTTATACATAGGAGCTGCCTTGTATGGGCCCATAGGCCTTCTGCAGTTACCTTTGTTCTTATGTTCTTATCATTACCTAACCTCAAAACATTATATTTGTCAATATTAAACTGCATCTACCAAACTTTTGACCATTTCAAAATTCTATTTAGATCGTCTTCAAGTGATAGTGAGTCCCTTTCCGTGCTTATTTCCCTCCCGATTTTTGTATCATCGGCAAATTTGCAAATATTGCTGCTCAAACCTGAATCTAAATCATTTATATATATTATGAATAACAAAGGTCCCAGGACAGAGCCTTGAGACACTCCTCTTACAACATTTTCCCACTATGACTTAACCCCATTTATACTAACTCTCTGTTTCCTTTGGTATAGCTATGCCCTAATCCAGCTTAATATAGCACCCCCAATACCATGAGCCTCTATTTTTTTAATCAGTCTTTCATGTGGCACTGTATCAAAAGCTTTGCTAAAGTCAAGGTACACAACATCACAATCCTTACCACTATTAACTGCCTCAACTATGCTGGAGTAAAATGATAGCAAATTTGTTAAACATGAACGGCCATTTGTAAAACCATATTGCGAATCATTATTAATTTATATTTTTCAAGATGAATACGAATGGTATTTGCAATTATCGATTTAGGTAACTTTTCCACAATAGACGTTAGGCTAATTGGCCAATAGTGTGATGCTAGTAATCTATCTCCGTTCTTAAAAATTGGTACATTAGCAACCTTCCATGACTCTGGCACTCTGCCTAACTTATGATTTATTAAATATGGTAGACAATGGGCCGCAAAGCTCCTCTTTTCATTCTTTAAGCACCCTGGCAAACACTTCATCCGACCCTGGGGATTTGTTTGGTTTGAGTTTCACTATTTGTTTAATAACATTCTCCCTAGTAATTTCTAAACTAGTCAATCTGTCCTCGTTTCCACCCCATATAGACTTGTTCGGCTGAAGGCATAGTGTTAAGTTACTCTTTAGTAAATGCAGAGATAAAATATTTATTAAAATTACTGCTCATCTCTTCGTCATTATCCGTTATCTGACCTGTTTCAGTTTTTAATGGATCTATCCTTTCCCTAATCTTTGTTTGCTATAACTGGAAAAAAAAAATTAGGATGTGTCTTTGCTTGGCCTGCTATGCGAATATTATAGTTTCTTTTTGCTCTCCTTATCTCTTTTTTAACATTTCTAACCAGTTGTACGAATTCTTGTTTTAAACTGACTTCCCCATTCTTAATCATTTTGTACCAAGCTCTCTTTCTATCTATAAGGCTCTTCAGATCCTTTGTTATCCATTTCGGGTCATTAGTATTCGATCTATTCAATTTGTATGTATACTACGTTCCTGTGCTTTGCTTAGAATATTTTTAAATAAGTTATATTTTGAATCCACATAGAAATCATTTTTTTATCTCACCCATCGCTGGGATCACATCTCGCTCCAAGACCGATCCACCACCCCCATGCCAAAGACTGTCCAATCTATTTTACCCCAAAACTTTCTTAAGCTATTAAAATCAGATTTTCGAAAATCTGACACTTTATCAGAGTTTTCTCTTACAGATCTATTCCATTTTATGCTAAATCTGATTTCTTTGTGATCACTGTTCCCTACCTCACTCCCTATTTCGAAGTCATTAGTTTGTGTTTCCATGTTAGTTTACACTAAATCTAAGGTATTATTTTCCCCGCGTTGGTTCCATAATGTGTTGCGTAAGAAAGCAATCGTCAATTAATTCTAGAAAATCTACTGCTTCATTATTCCCTGTTCTGTTAAACCAATTAATTCCACTAAAATTAAAGTCACCCATTACACAAATACGGTTAGACCTAGACGATCTAGATATTTCATCCCTTAGTTGCTTTGATTCCATTCTGTCTAAGTTTGGTGGCCTGTATATAACTCCTGTTATAAGATTATTTGCTTTTTTCGTTTAATTCTAGCCAAATAGTTTCTGTGTATGGCTCAATTTTGATTCCCTCTTTGAGACTACATTTCAAATTTTCCCTAACAAATATGGCTACTCCCCCTCCTCATCTAATATATCTATCTGCGTGAAATAGTTTAAATCCATTTATTTGATATTCAGCTAATAGGTCTCTATTTTCTACTTTCATCCACGTTTCGATAAGTGCAATAATATCTATTTTTTTCTGTTCAAACAAGAGCATTTAAATCGTTTATTTTGTTTCTTAGACTTCAACTGTCAGTGCAATATACCCTAAGTGTATTGTTATTTTGAGGCCCTTCTCTTTCCTTGATCATTTTTGCCAATTTGTTCCTCCCATAAACACATGCATTTATTACCTCCTTTCTCCATATCAATTCCCATACCACTATCTACTAACAGTTTAAACCCAAACAAACGCCTCCAACCACTGGTTCCAACGAGTTCGCAACAACAACAACCCCAGCCCTCGATAGATGCGCCCCATCCCGAGCATACATTTCATTTCTTCTATAGAAGTGTTCCCAGTTGTCTATGAAAGATACTGCATTTGATTTTCAATATTTGTCCAGTCGGTAATTGACACCAAGTGTCCTTGAAAACCATTCATTTCCAACTCCCTTTCTTGGAAGAATGCCACATATGATCGGGGTTGCTCCCTTGTTCCTAACTAATTCTATGGCTGTCTTAAATCTCTGTATCAGTTCCCAACCCGGTCTCGCACTTTTGTACAGTCAATATTGACTTATTAAATAAGTGCATATGTGACATACTAATTTATTGTGAATATTTTAGTTTACCTTGAAAATCTTCATAGAAAACACCGACCTTACCTAACCTTCTTAGTATGTTAAGATAAGCATATTATTGCTTCGTAATTACAATTATTACTTAAACTATACCTATAATAGGTTAAGTAATAATTATAATTAAGAAGCAATAAGATGCTTATCTTAATATACTAAGAAGATTAGGTAAGGTCGGTGTTTTCTATGAAGCTTTTCAAGGTAAACTAAAATATTCACAATAAATTAGTATGTCACATATGCACTTATTTAATAAGTCAATATTGACTGTACGAAAGTGCGAGAACGGGTTGCAGTTCCTCACTCCTAACTCGTCCAACATCATTTCCACCGGCACTGATACAAAAATTGTTTGTTCCCATTTCCAGCATAATGTCATTCATGTTGTTAACAATATCATCAATTCCAGCTCCCAGATAACAAATCCTTAACCTGTTCCCCCCCCCCCCCTATCTCTGGCACTCTGGCAAAAAACAAAGCTCTATCCAGATACCTCACCTGAGAATCTCCAACAACCAAAATTCTTTTAGGTACTTCTTTTACGTTGTGAACACCTTGAGGGACCTGCGCTCCCTTCCTTGTCTTGACTTTCCTGGGAACTACAGTCTCCCCACAGCACTCGTCTTCCAAGACGGCGAATGGGTTTATGTCTTTATGACATCTGTAGGCGGCTTTGTCAAAGTCTTCTTAAGACTCCTGTCCTTTATGACATGGGGTCGTAAAGTACAGTGGTCCGCTTGTTAGCGTGGCAAGCATAAACTTGCACACTTACCTAAGCCATCCGCAAGCACTTAAGGAGTCACTACCTTTCTCCTTAAGGCTGAGACTGAAAAGGATCACGAATAAAGAGGAGAAATTGTACCCGCAACTCGATAACTTGTGGAACCTGTTCAGAGAGAGAGAGTGGTTACCCGGACCAAATATGCTGAAAACAGAGGAAAAACTCAAAGGTTTAGAGTGAACGCATCTCGTCGGGTCTACAACTAGACACGACCAGACGGATAGATGGATACTCCCGACACTCTTCGTCCCAGGCTTGGCTGTACCTTTACAAAGAATGAAAAAACTATGGGGATGGCTGAAAGAAACCTATGGGGAACAACCAGCCTGGACAGGATTCCCACGGTGCCCACCTATGATAGTCTGGACAGCATTCCCAGGGAGTCCACCCATGATAGTCTGGGCAGCATTCACAGGGGGGCCCACCCATGATAGCCTGGACAGCATTCCCAGGGGAAGGCCCATGGGGGGCTCACCCATGATAGCCTGGAAGAGGGGGAGAAATCTCAAAGACCACCTCGTGAGAGCTGGTTTGAAACGACCAGAACTGAGAACCCAACCTAACCTAACTTAGGAGAAGGGAATAACCTAACCTTTCCTAACATGTACCTTTAGTGGTTAGGGAGGACCCACATTTAACAGCATGCTGTTGTTGTTGTTTTAAATGTAGCTACTCAGAACGAAATGCCCATGTAGCAAGTGGACAACAAAAGTGACAGATTGATTGATAAAGACTAAGCCACCAAAAAGGTGGGACGGGCACGAATATCCAATAAGTGGCGGCTCTTTGGAGCTATTACCAGTATCAATAGCTGATACTGGAGACCTGTGGATGGATGGCTATTTTTTGGGGGGTGGAGGAGGGGCTGTCTCGCAGGCTAGCTACACCAGCTATAGAGCAGGTGAGTTAATGAAGGCCTTTAGGTGTTCCGTTTTTTCTTAGTCTGAGTCTTGCTGCGAGTTGACGTGGCTGTGTTGTCATTGGAGTTCGGTGATGTGGCCTCCATGAGGAGATCTTGTACGGAGTAGGGGAAGTGCCGCGGCGATGGAGCTCTTACTGAGATTTCCTTGTCCGAGGAGTCCATGGCGTAGTCCGTTGTTGGTGGTTGTGGTCTCACAGCCTGAGGTTGAGGTTGGCTCTGGAGTCGATGAGTTGTGGTAGAAGCTGGTTCGGTCACGTTGGTGGTGTTGCTGGTGGTTGGAGAGAACACGTCTGCGAGCACCTCTGCTGAGACGGTGATGGTGGTAGCTATTGGGGCTGGAGTAGAGGATGGTGCTGTTTGTGCAGCCTGGGTCATTGGCGGAGCTGAAGTCTGCGTTGAGATCGACCTTGTGGTCGACCTTGTGGTCGACCTTGTGGAAGTCCTCTGTATGGTAGGGAGAGGTAATGAGACTTGTGTCAGGGTCAGTGATGGGGTCCAGGCCATTGGCTAGGTTCACCACATACAGTTCCCTGACGAATCGGTGTTGTCTGCTCCAGCAAGCCTCTCCGTTAGTCGAATAAGGGCAAGGAATAATGCCGGAACGTGATGTAAGAGGTGGCGAAGATAGCATGATTGATTAATTGATGAAGATTAAGGAACCCAAAAGGGGGTACGGGCATGAATAGCCCGTCAGTGGTAAAATTTTTGTTCAGTAAATGTATGCAGTGTGCTGAGGTCGCATTTAATCGTCAGGCTGCTATCGCGGGGAAGGATACTGTTTGACAGTATTTATGAGGGTGTCCAACTGCTGGACACCTTTTTTGACCAGAAGAGTGGCAGGGTTAATGGCTTCAGGGTGGTTGCTGCAAGATTCAGGGACTCTTAAAGCTCTTCTAAGGTCGTTGGTTGCTTCACATTCCAGGAGATAGTGAAGTAGTGACTTTTCTGTGATTGTTTGGCAGAAGATGCATTCTCTCTGTCTGGGTTCACCAATCTCCCAGTTGCATCTGTAACCTAGACGTAGTCGGTGTATCCGAACTGATATTTCCATGTGGATTCCTTCTGGGATATTTAACCTTTCTAACTTGGTGGCCTGAAAATCCTATATTGCAGAAGGCGAACCTTCTGCTACTCTCTGGTGTAGCTCATCCAGTCTCATAGGTTTTGTTGAGGTGTGAGTGTTTTTTGGTGATGATGTTTTTTATGTACTCTAGGTTGGGTTGGATTATTTCATGTATTACTGGATGAGGAGTTGCCAATTTAGCAATTTCATCAGCTTTCTTATTTAATGGGATTACAACATGGGATGGGATACAGTTTAGGGTGATGTTGAGTCTTTTGCCTTTAGCGACTGCTCCAAGATACAAAATGGTGGTAATTATTTCCATGTTTTCTTTCCACTATTTTTGTCCTAATATTTGAAGTGCAGCTTTTGAGTCTTTGTGTATGACTGTATTTTGAGTGTTTTGTGCAATCACATATGCGAATGCCTGTTGTATAGCAAACAGCTCAGTTTGGGTTGACGATGCTGGTCCTCCCAGTCTCCAATATGCCTATTCGCTGTCCATGCACAGTGCAGCAGCCAGCACTCTCATACTCTGTGTCAACCGATCCATCTGTGAAGATGTGGGTGGCTCCTGCTACTGCAACTGGTGCACATTTGCTTTTCTATGATGCGCCTTATGATTGTTGGATCATAGGCGTCCTCTTTCATCGGAAGACTTTCTATTACTATTTTGAAGGAAGGCTTCTCCCAAGGCTGGGAACAAGTGTAGTTTAGGTGTAGTTGATCAAGAATCATGTTTTTTAGTTATAGTCTGTTTAGGGTATTTTCCGCTCTGTAATTAAAATTAATTAAAGAGTAGACTTAACACATATAAATCTGGAGGGATTCGGTACTAAAGATAAATATATCCCTAGTAAAATTTCAGTGCTGGTTCTACACTGAAGTAAATAAATTATTAAGTTGAATTAGTCTAATTACTCATTGCAATATTATATACATACATAAGAAATGAATAGCACATGTTTAAGTAATAAACCATGGAAATAATTCAGTTAAGAATGTGACTAAAGTATCTACAAAAAATTAGTATTAAGGCTTAGCTATAAAGGAGACTTCACAACACTCAATTCATATCTCAAATACTCGTAGACGTAATCTCGTTGCCAAGGTTGTCGTGTGAACACAGGGCAATGGTAACCGCATGGAAGGGAAGATTATCTCAGCTTGTTCTCACGATTCACGCTGGAATCACAGTAGACAATGCCTAGGCTATCACATTATTCTATTCATTAGTAAAGGTGGGGACATATATATGAGGGAAACTAACGGGGGTTTTGTGGTCTGCTGGCCATGTGACGACAAGTAACCTACACGTTAATAACGTATGCATACAAAATAACTAACGTAGGAACTGTTATACTCATTACACTCGCCGAGACCGTGTCTGCTGATTGTAGGAGCAGTTGATGTTCCTTGACGTTCGCTGATGCAGAAGGCCGAATTACGGGATAATTATAAACTACCAGACACGAATAATTAGCAGCGATAATGTACTGCTTAGAGTACGTTGTTCTCTCAGTAATGGCGTGCGGATTGCACCCGAGAGTCCAGGGCAGATTGACGCTCTCTTTCTTCCCTGCGCTCCGATACGCATGCGCATAATGCTCCAAAAGTGATCTCGAGCTTAAAGCATTTTATTTACTGGTAATTAATTAGGGAAGTAAGGAATCGTGACAAGTATTAATGTCACAGATAAATATATTAATTAAATCATAATACCTCTTCCGCAAGGCAATAGGTTTAATTAACATTGCGGGGATTAAACGAGGAGGATCGACATCAAATTAATTTACGTCACAGTAATATTTACTGAGATAATCAATCTGATTAAATGATTGAGTTCAGTACGTGAAATAAATAGATTCTTCCATAAAGAATAATACTTAGAAAGAAAAGGTAATTAACTGGACTCGATAATATTCCAACAAAATGTGGAAGAATTCATGTTTCAGCTTGACGCTGCCTCCCGGCGTCATAAGGACTAGGAAGGATCTGGCAAATATTACTTACTATAGAAAACATGAATTACATTAATTCTACGCATTAGTGATGTTAGTAAATACTAATATTAGTAGCTGAAGGAGAATAAACTGTTGGTTATTTCCAACATAACTCCGGGGGGAAATTTCGGGTCGCAGTTCACTGTTGAGTACTGACGTACCTATCCCTACCCTGAAATTATATTGTAAGGTTAGTAAGTTAGTACGCACGTAACGGATGTCCCGACTCTGCTATAGCAGGTAAGACTTACCTGCTATAGGCAGGAAAGTCTTCATGGGAACAAAAATTAAATGTAACAACACTAAAGTGTTACATCATCTAAAACAAGAACTTTCTAAATCTACATTGTATCTATGACTTGTGTCTTTATGACGTGTAAGGGTTAAATTACTCAGTCACAGGACAATTCTATAAACTCAGATATATTCAAGAATAGATGGTATTTATATAGGCTGTGTTCCACAAACTACATATAAAAATAAATCATAAATTTAATCTTATAATGTCATTCAAGATCAAGACGACTTCGAATCCACAATGGAGTTACTGCCCAGGGTCATGGTGACTTGTAACTGTTGAGTTACTGAACATCAACCCAACTGTATCATCATGATCGACTCAAAATCGAATGATAAATTAACCGTAATTACTCAGAATTAAAATAGTGATGAAGTTTCAATTTACACTGTTGAGCAGCGACTCTAGATGGTCATGTGCTCTGTTGAACAGTATCCTTGTTTTCTGAAACTGGTGGTGAAGTTGACTTTGTTGAACTTTCATGTTCAGCTAATTCTAGAGGTACCAACTTCTCCAATGTTTTGAAGGTAGTAGTGCCTCGACACAAAACCTTTACTATTCGCAGGATACCTTGACGATCTGGGTGGACAGCGACAATCTTGCCTATAGGCCACTCTGACCTGGGTCCATCACTGTCGACTAACACTAGGTCTCCTGGTTTCAGTTGAACTTTATTATAGGGGCTCGTAGCTCCATAATGATATTCTCTCAGAGCGGTGAGGTATTCACGAGTCCATACTTCATTCCACTTCTCTATTATCCTTGAAAGATGTTTATAACTTTCCACCAAGGCACTCCTATCAACATGTGAAGGGTCAGCTGGATCCTCGTCTGCTAGAGATATTAGAGGGCTCAGAAGACCACCATGAATTAAGTGCGAGGGACTCAAGAGGTTCTCTCTGGGAGAAGTCATCTGAAAGGTAGGTCAATGGTCAGTTGTTGACTCGTGTCTCAATTTCTGTGACAAGGGTTTGCAGTTCAGTGAGATTAATTTTCTGCCAATGTAAGGCCTCTCTTAGGCATTTCTTGACACTTCCCGCCATCTGCTCATAAAAAGCACTTTGCCAAGGGGCTCTTGGGCGCATACGTTTCCAATGGCATTGTCTATGTTTTAATACTGACTGTACCTCTGGATGGTTCCATATCTCTCGTAGACAGGCTTCTCCGGCCACAAAATATGATCCATTATCTGAAATCATCAATCTGGGGCAGGTTCTGCGTGCAGTAAATCTATGAAAAGCTTGGATAATGTTGACCAGACCACACACTAGAAGTTTTTTTTTTGTATTATTATTATTTTCTACCACAAACGTGGCCACACATTTACAATGCTAACCAGCATATATACATTTTCTTCTGTCCTCCATGGACAGGGTTAGAAATGTGTTAAACATATAGTTCAAAGGTTTATTGAACAATCAACCACAGAAGGTGATTCGGTGCTTTTAAAATGCTAAGCTAACCTACATACGAAAATACATAGATACACAGATTTACGTATGTCCTAGTGTTCGATGTGTCTTTTACATAGTGTCATTAATGTGCATAGGGACGACGACGTTTTGGTCCATCCTGGACCATTCTCATGTTGATTGCGATTCTCAATCGACTTAGAATGGTCCAGGACGGACCGAAACGTCGTCGTCCCTTCACCTACTAGTGTGTGGTCTGGTCAACATACTTCAGCCACGTTATTGTGACTCATCGCCTGCAGCTTGGATAATGGCTTCTGCACTCATGTCAGAAGTTACTTCTAGGTGTACGCCTCGTGGTTGCACACGTAAAGAGGCAAATGTAGGCTTTCACCGGAATTTTATCTGGAGTGCATGTTAAAATTAAAGTTCCTGTATAGTCAACACCTGTTGTCTCAAAAGGACGAAGGTGAACAACTCGTTCCCTGGGGAGTGGTGGAGGTCCTGGGTAAGGACACACTCGAGCGTCGTATCTTCTACGGATTACACAAGATTTAATAATTGATTTGACAGTTTGGCGACCTTGGGGAAACCAAAATTTCTGTCGAAGGTCGGTGAGAGTGTCTAACACTCCACCATGTAAAGTGCCATATTGATGGTGATGTAAAACTATAAGTTTGGTGACGATGTGGTGACTTGGCAAAAGTATTGGATTTTTAGTCTCCAAGTTAATCTCTGCATGAGGCAGACGTCCTCCATACCTCAGTATATTGTAGTTATTTAAATCACACCAGATGACCAAAGATGTAGTTAGTTTGTCTGGAAGATGTTCATACTCATTTCCATAAGACTCTTGTTGGGCACGTTTGATCCAATATTTGATAGGACTGGGAAATCGATATCTAATTCCTATCTTATTAAGAAAATCAAATACATGTGCAGTTTCTCTTATTAACCAAGGTCACCAATTAAAGCATCCAGCACTTCCACTAACACGATAACATCATTTATATTTGCCAACATCCAGGGTATAAAACCACGCAAATCCAACAAAGTTCACTTTATAGATGATCTCCTTCATGAGGCAAATGCAGTGTTTGCAGCCCTAACGGAAACTCATACAAAGGACTACCTTGATGGTGAAATATGGATCTCAGAGTACAATCTCTTCAGATGTGATAGGAAACACCGGCTTCAGGGTGGGGTCAGCCTCTACATCAAAGACACACTCATCTGTACTGAGCTGCTAAACACCTCAAATGATATGGTGGAAGTGCTGATAGTCAAAATAGAGATCCTAAATGTAGTTGTTGTCCTTGTATATAAGTCACCGGAGGCAAACCCTCAGCAGTTTAAAGACCAACTAATGAAAATAGAGCACTGCTTGGAAAACCTCACAAATCCAGCTCCGAACATCATCCTGCTTGGGGACTTCAACCTACGGCACCTGAAATGGAAGCACCTGGCTAATACAGTAATATCAGAAAGAATACCAGGAAGTAGCCTAAATGAACAGGCACATGCAAATGACCTGTTACGGATGTGCGATAGGTTTGCCTTAAACCAGCAAATAGTAGAACCAACTAGGAAGGAGAACACGCTGGACCTCATTTTCACTAATAATGATGAGTTGATCGGGAACATAATGATTACAAATACCTGTTACTCAGATCACAACTTAATTGAAGTTCTGACAACCATGGGGAATGGACCTTCAAAACCAGTCCAGATTCCCAGTGGAGGAGATTTCAGCAAATTCAACTTCAATAATAAACGGATAAACTGGGAGCAAATAAACCAGGACTTCACAGAAATAAACTGGGAAGAACAGCTAGGAAATGCAAACCTGAACCAGTGCCTGGAAAAAATAAGCTCAGTAGCACTAGAAATATGTTCAAACCGCATATCCCTAAGAAAAAAGAGAAAGAGATGCAGATTGGAACGGGAACGTCGTTCCCTATATAGGCGAAGAAAACGAATCGCGGAACAACTTGAGAGTCGCACCCTATCTCAAGAACGGCGAAGAAGGTTAGGTATAGAAATAGAAACAATTGAACTCAAGCTACAAGAATCATACAAAACCCAAGAGAGGCAAAGAGAGCAAAAGGCCATCAGTGAAATAGAGAGAAATCTGAAATATTTTTTCTCCTATGCAAAATCAAGATCAAAAACCACATCTAGTATCGGGCCCCTGCGAAAGGGAGATGGAACTTTCACCGATGACAACAAAGAAATGAGCGAGTTACTGAGGAAGCAGTACGACTCTGTTTTCAGCGAGCCATAAAATGCACTAAAGATTGATAATCCAAATGAATTTTTCATGGATATGATACCAACATCAAATCATATATCAGACGTCGCCCTATCCCCACTAGATTTTGAAGAAGCCATAAACAGTATGCCTATGCACTCTGCACCAGGCCCGGATTCTTGGAACTCCATATTCATCAAGAACTGTAAAAAACCACTATCACAGGCCCTTCACATTCTGTGGAGACAAAGCCTAGATACTGGCGTTATTCCTGATATACTAAAAACAGCAGAGATAGCACCACTCCATAAAGAAGGAAATAAGGCAGAGGCAAAAAATTACAGACCGATAGCACTAACATCGCACATCATAAAAATTTTTGAGAGAGTGCTAAGAAGTAAGATCACAAAATACATGGAATCACAGCATCTCCATAACCCCGGACAACATGGTTTCAGAACAGGGCGCTCTTGCCTGTCGCAGTTGCTGGACCACTATGATATGGCATTAGATGCTATGGAAGACAAACAAAACGCTGATGTAATTTACACAGATTTCGCAAAAGCTTTTGATAAATGTGACCATGGTGTTATTGCACATAAAATGCGTTCAAAAGGAATTACCGGGAAAATAGGCAGATGGATCTACAATTTCCTGACTAACAGAACCCAATGTGTAATAGTCAACAAAATAAAATCCAGCCCATCAACCGTGAAGAGCTCAGTCCCCCAGGGTACTGTGCTTGCTCCAGTACTTTTTCTCATCCTCATATCGGACATAGACAAGAACAACCTATAGCACTGTATCATCCTTTGCAGATGACACTAGGATCTTCATGAGAGTTGGCAACATAGAGGACACGGCAAACCTCCAATCAGATGTAGATCAGGTCTTTCTATGGGCTACAGAAAATAATATGGTGTTTAACGAGGATAAGTTCCAGCTCATGCGCTACGGAAAAATTGAAAATATAAAAACAGAAACCACGTACAAAACTCAGGCAAATCATAACATAGAACGAAAAGGCAATGTAAAGGATCTGGGTGTACTCATGTCGGAAGACCTTACCTTTAAAGAACACAATAAAGTAGCCGTCACAACTGCAAGAAAAATGACAGGTTGGATAACAAGAACTTTTCACACTAGAGATGCTATACCGATGATGATACTTTTCAAAACGCTTGTGCTCTCTAGAGTGGAGTACTGCTGCACAATGACAGCCCCTTTCAAAGCTGGAGAAATTGCTGACCTAGAGAGCGTGCAGAGATCCTTTACTGCTAGAATCCACTCAGTAAAACATCTAAATTACTGGGACCGACTAAAGAGCCTAAATCTGTACTCCCTTGAGCGCAGGCGGGAAAGATAATAATTTACATGTGGAAAATAATTGAGGGGCTGGTCCCAAACCTGCACACAGAAATAACACCACATGAGACCAGAAGACATGGCAGGATGTGCAGAATACCCCCGTTGAAAAGCAGAGGTGCAACAGGTACTCTGAGAGAGAACTCTATCAACATCAGAGGCCCGAGACTGTTCAACACGCTTCCACTACACATAAGGGGCATAACTGGCAAACCCCCTCACAGTGTTCAAGAGAGAACTGGATAAGCACCTCCAAAGGATACCTGATCAACCAGGCTGTGACTCATACGTCAGGCTGCGAGCAGCCGCGTCTAACAGCCTGGTTGATCAGTCCAGCAACCAGGAGGCCTGGTCGACGACCGGGCCGCGGGGACATCAAGTCCCGGAAGCACCTCAAGGTAGCCTCAAGGTAACGTACTTAAACTAGAATAATTATGAGGACTGATAGCCAAGGATCGAGGAGGTTCTGGGTCCATCGTGTGTATAGTGATATTGGTCACTATGACTTGTGGCTTTGTTCAGGCCACTGACCACTTATCAGTCATGGGAGTCCATTTAACCACATCTGAGCCTTAATAAGCTGTTTTAATGTTAAACCTCTTAATAGGTAATCAGCTGGATTGTCCTTAGTAGGGACATGTCTCAATTTATATCCAGCAGATAATTCCTGTATCTCCCTAACGCGGTTGCTAACGTTGGGAGTCTTGTTGTTATTATTTCTTACCCATTGTAAGACTGCCTCATTGTCTGACCACACTACTATCTCACCAAAGTGAATATTACCGAGTGTCTTGGTCAGGCAATGAGCCAACCTTACTCCCACTAACAAGCAGTCAGTTCCATTTGGGTAAGGACCTTTTTTTAATGGGGTCTACTCTTGCCTTTGAAGTAAGCAGAATTGACTGTTGTGTATTAACTAGATAGGCTACTGCGCCATATGCTTTGCCTGACGCATCGCAGAACACATGTAAATCTGTGGGTAAGTTTTGTCCTAAGGCGTTACGTAGAAATTTCAGAACACTTAATTAATTAAAATCCGTTGTTAGTGTCTGCCATTTTTCTTGCAGCTCAATTGGTAACGGATCATCCCAACCCATATTTTTCTGCCAGCACTCCTGCACGAGGAGTTTGCCCCTAATTAAGATAGGACTAAGCAAGCCTAAAGGGTCAAATGGTTGACTGACATATGAGAGCAATTTTCTCATGGTTAGGGGTGATTGTTACGAACCCGAGTCCATCGTCAGAGCACGGAGCAGTGACGTCAACGCCATCTGTGAGTCCGCTCCCGAAACCCACACGAAATGGACGACGCCATCTAGTGGTGGCAAGAATACGCCAGCTGGACATGCTAGATTCTTGTCCTGGTAGCTCGTGAGGTAGCCGGTGCTGACCTCTGGTGAGGTGACGCTTAGACAGTGAACGCCATCTATGGAGCGAAAAGGTGGACGTTTGTGTCTAAGCCAGTAAGTGATGTTTCCTAGTGGTTCCCATGTAGTGTCCCAATACTAATGAAGTGTCTATTTTCACAGAGTCAACCTAGGACGGCTGTGATGTACGATGAATTAGTCTACCCAAGGCAGCCAAGGTCTCTTCACCAGTCTGCTTTGTAAAAGTAGTGAGCCGCCACTGGACGAGCTCTGCTGAGTGTTCAATTGTCTGCCTGAGGAGTGACAGTGATGGGATTCGCCGTACCCGGGGCTGGCTGGTGGAAGAGACAACCAACTGTGGTGCCGACCGAGGAGAGTAACCAGCGAGTTACACGAGGCTCCTGCCTAGGGCTCGCAACCCTAGTATTCGTCATGAAGTGGCCTAACAGCGAGGCTGATTGGTACCTGCCAGCTACAGGCTGGACTGTGGTTGTGGGCCTTCACGACGGGGCACCCAGTGGAATTGTGATTTGGTTGGCCTGTGGCCAGGGTAGATTCATCGTGGTTTCATGGTACCTGCAGAGGGTTGTGCCACGGAATAGGAAACCAGGCAAGACTGCATGGAGTGAGCGTCGTCAAGTGTTCAGCGTCTTCAGAGGGAGACGAAGCTCTGTATATTGTGTAGAAATATTTCCCGTTTGTAACTTTTAATTTATATTTGGTGGTGGGAAAAGAATGATATATATATATATATATATATATATATATGAATGAAAACTCACACCCCAGAAGTGACTCGAACCCATACTCCCAGAAGCAACGCAACTGGTAACTACAGGGCGCCTTAATCCGCTTGACCATCACGGCCGTCAAAAGGAAGTGATAGCCGAGGCTATTTGAGCCACTTCCCCGACGGCAACTCGGATGGTAATCTTGGGCATAGCATTTCACCAAATCACCTCATTCTTTGGGGCACACGTGAGGAACACAAATGCGAACAAGCCTGAATGGTCCCCAGGACTATATGCGAATGAAAACTCACACCCCAGAAGTGACTCGAACCCATACTCCCAGAAGCAACGCAACTGGTAACTACAGGGCGCCTTAATCCGCTTGACCATCACGGCCGTCAAAAGGAAGTGATAGCCGAGGCTATTTGAGCCACTTCCCCGACGGCAACTCGGATGGTAATCTTGGGCATAGCATTTCACCAAATCACCTCATTCTTTGGGGCACACGTGAGGAACACAAATGCGAACAAGCCTGAATGGTCCCCAGGACTATATGCGAATGAAAACTCACACCCCAGAAGTGACTCGAACCCATACTCCCAGAAGCAACGCAACTGGTAACTACAGGGCGCCTTAATCCGCTTGACCATCACGGCCGTCAAAAGGAAGTGATAGCCGAGGCTATTTGAGCCACTTAACTGAGATGTTAGTGCAACTGGTCTATAATTCTTTGCCAATGCTTGTGTTGTGTTGTGTTGTTTTGGTAGTGATGTGCAATGTGTTGTTTTGGTAGTGATTCGTCCAGTTCTGGTAGTAGTGCGGTTGTTGTGTAGTGTAGTACTTGTGTGCTTGTTAATGACTTGTATTCCAGTCTTGTGGGTATCTCCTTTCCCCTACGGGCCAACTGCTTTGTTCTTACCTAGCATTTTGCTTTGTTTGGGTATGAATGTTTGTGTGCCGTATATTTTGCAAAATTTGCCATATATCTCATTATTTACTCCTCTGCCTAGCAACAAGTCTGTCTAATTATACTCATTAACTGTTTTTCAAAGTTCCCCATAGTGTCCTTTATTGAAATCGAGTTCATGAACCGTTTCAATGTTCTTATTTTCTTCTAGATTATATCTTAAAGTATATTTAAATGTTATTGTTATTAAATGTTATTGTGACATTGCATTGCAATTGAGCTATGTTGTTTACCATACCGTTCATTTCGTGAGTATAAGTATAGATGCCACACTTGTGACAGGTAAAACCATGCCTTAATTGAAAAACAGCACCGTCTGTTGCACGTAAGAGCAACCCACACTATATTATGTTGCGATATTATTTCAATATTTCCGATTGTATTGATAATTTGAATTTTCATAGATTTCAATTTATTTTCATTTCGATTTAATAATTTTGTGTGACATTGCATTGAAATTGAGCTGTGTTGTTTACCATACTGTTCATTTCATGAGTATAGTTTATTTTTTTATTTTTTTCATTTCATTTTTTTAGCTGTTCTTATTTTTCAGTGATGGGAATATCAGATCATTTGATGTTCCCAATTTTCTGATGGAAGCATCAGACCATTATAGAATGCATCGGATGAGGTAGTTTGGAATGGTGGGGAGGACGAGAGGGGGGTATGGTGGGGAAGACGAGGGGACAGAGGAGAGGGTAATGGTGGGGAGGACGAGGGGACTGGGGAGTTGGGGATGGTGGGGACAGGGGAATGCTGGGGAGGACAAAGGGACAGGTGAATGGGAGATGGTGGGGGAGGAAGAAGGACAGGGGAGGGGAAAATGGTAAGGAGGACGATGGGACAGGGAAGTGGGAATAGTGGGGATGATGTGGGGACAGGGAAGTGGGAAGGACGAGAGGACTGTGGAATGGGGAATAGCAAAGTGAATTATAATTATATATATTAATTAATTCTTATAAATTTCCAGAAGCCTGTATCAACACCCACACTAATGCAACTGAAAGAGATGTTGAGACAAGTATTGCTGATATGTTGAAGAACGCCCCAAACAAACTCGGTGGAAACAGATACAAGGTAAAGTTTGCCAATTTGCTGTAGTCTAATTCAATTTCTTTTTAGTAATCTTCGAGAACATTTATGCTATGAATAAGATAAAATAATGTAACTGATTTTGATTTATTTACTATTTATTATTTATTTACCGTTATTAGTATAATAGATCTCGTAATAATTTTGCAAAAATAGTGGCATTTACTATTTTAAAAAGCTCGGGTGCAGGGGGGGGGGGGGGTTATGTAAAAGCCTGGTTTGTGCCTCGGAGAGGCTATGGGATCCAGTAAGATCGTCCTTCCTTTCCTCCCTAGAATCTGGATGTAGCAGGTGCTCAATTGTCAAAAGTGAAAAATTGGTTTTGTCTTCCGAATGCACCATTTCTGTAAATTTGCTAATAATCTTTTAAAAATAGTAA
>NC_091228.1:15006884-15029384 GCF_040958095.1 Procambarus clarkii
TGTGGTCCACATGTTTATTGTGGACTTTGGTGATTTGGTCTTCTCGTTTATTAGGGACGTTGGTGATGCGTGTTACAAACCTTACCTCTTATGGAAGTTAGTTTCTATTATAAATTAATTATTAATACAAAGGAGAATATTTTCTTGAAAGTAATCTGCAGGTGTCAACTGGGAGGCTGCAGGTGTCAACTGGGAGGCTGCAGGTGTCAACTGGGAGGCTGCAGGTGTCAACTGGGAGGCTGCAGGTGTCAACTGGGAGGCTGCAGGTGTCAACTGGGAGGCTGCAGGTGTCAACTGGGAGGCTGCAGGTGTCAACTGGGAGGCTGCAGGTGTCAACTGGGAGGCTGTAGGTGTCAACTGGGAGGCTGCAGGTGTCAACTGGGAGGCTGCAGGTGTCAACTGGGAGGCTGCAGGTGTCAACTGGGAGGCTGCAGGTGTCAACTGGGAGGCTGCAGGTGTCAACTGGGAGGCTGTAGGTGTCAACTGGGAGGCTGCAGGTGTCAACTGGGAGGCTGCAGGTGTCAACTGGGAGGCTGCAGGTGTCAACTGGGAGGCTGCAGGTGTCAACTGGGAGGCTGCAGGTGACAACTGGGAGGCTGCAGGTGACAACTGGGAGGCTGCAGGTGTCAACTGGGAGGCTGCAGGTGTCAACTGGGAGGCTGCAGGTGTCAACTGGGAGGCTGCAGGTGTCAACTGGGAGGCTGCAGGTGTCAACTGGGAGGCTGCAGGTGTCAACTGGGAGGCTGTAGGTGTCAACTGGGAGGCTGCAGGTGTCAACTGGGAGGCTGCAGGTGTCAACTGGGAGGCTGCAGGTGTCAACTGGGAGGCTGCAGGTGTCAACTGGGAGGCTGCAGGTGTCAACTGGGAGGCTGCAGGTGACAACTGGGAGGCTGCAGGTGACAACTGGGAGGCTGCAGGTGACAACTGGGAGGCTGCAGGTGTCAACTGGGAGGCTGCAGGTGACTATTATTACTCCGCCATTAAAATACTGAAGTACCTTTAGCTGGACGTCGTTCATGAATAATGGTTTTTCAACTAGCCAAACTGTGTGAAGAAAAATTGGACTTAATCCAAAGAGCTGCATGAGGGAATGTTGTTAATGGAGGAATTAAAAGACGATGACGCAACAATGATGGACGCCATTGGCGTCCACCATTGGCGTGGAAGGACCTCGTAGCCTGGTGGATAGCGCGCAGGACTCGTAATTCTGTGGCGCGGGTTCGATTCCCGCACGAGGCAGAAACAAATGGGCAAAGTTTCTTTCACCCTGAATGCCCCTGTTACCTAGCAGTAAATAGGTACCTGGGAGTTAGTCAGCTGTCGCGGGCTGCTTCCCGGGGGTGGAGGCCTGGTCGAGGACCGGGCCGCGGGGACACTAAAGCCCCGAAATCGTCTCAAGATAACCTCAAGATAGATCTAGACCTGATGCAAGGAGGATTGATGACAACATGTCGTTCTTTTCCTGAGAGTTTTCTCCTGCTGAATAATTAGATAAGCCGCTATATTGTATTAACAGGATTGCAAGAAAAGGTAGAGTACACTGATAGTCTACTGAGTAGTTTCTGAGAGAGTCCAGATTTCCTTGGGATTTATATATGTGTCACAGGCTGACAGAGGTAGAGCTGGAGTGCACAGTTCCAGTGTTGGACTTAGAGCTATGGCTAAGCCCGTTTTGGTGATAAGAGATTATGTTGTTTTCGTTTTCAATGCATTAATTTATAAAAAAAAAACATATGTAATATCACGTGTGTTTGAAAAATATACATTTGTGTCATTTATCTCAGTTCCTGTGTTTGATTAAGAGCCATAGGGAGACCAGAGGAAGGTTTGGTGGTTATTATTCAGTGTTGTTACACTCAGAATGACCTTAAGTTGTAAGGAGTTAAGTTATGCCATATAATATATCATATGTGTCTTATACATATAAATCTTTGTCTAATATCAACTCGGCTGTTTTCCCTACTTTTTGAGTTCCTCTTGGTTCAAGTAAAAGCCTTTCCCCCTTAGACAACATTCAAATAAATGACATCCCCAACCGTGACACTGGGGTCCACACCTTTATTGTGGACATTGGTACAGTGGTCCACTCGTTATTGTGGACATTGGTGCGGTGGTACACTCGTTATTGTGGACACTGGTACGGTGGTACACTCGTTATTGTGGACATTGGAACGATGGTACACGCGTTATTGTGGACACTGGTACGGTGGTACACTCGTTATTCTGGATATTGGTACGGTGGTACACTCGTTATTGTAGACATTGGAACGATGGTACACGCGTTATTGTGGACACTGGTACGGTGGTACACTCGTTATTCTGGATATTGGTACGGTGGTACACTCGTTATTGTAGACATTGGAACGATGGTACACTCGTTATTGTGGACACTGGTACGGTGGTACACTCGTTATTGTGGACACTGGTACGGTGGTACACTCGTTATTCTGGATATTGGTACGGTGGTACACTCGTTATTGTAGACATGGGAACGATGGTACACTCGTTATTGTGGACACTGGTACGGTGGTACACTCGTTATTGTGGACACTGGTACGGTGGTACACTCGTTATTGTGGACATTGGTACGGTGGTACACTCGTTATTGTGGACACTGGTACGGTGGTACACTCGTTATTGTGGACATTGGTACGGTGGTACACTCGTTATTGTGGACACTGGTACGGTGGTACACTCGTTATTGTGGACACTGGTACGGTGGTACACTCGTTATTGTGGACACTGGTACGGTGGTACACTCGTTATTGTGGACATTGGTACGGTGGTACACTCGTTATTGTGGACACTGGTACGGTGGTACACTCGTTATTCTGGATATTGGTACGGTGGTACACTCGTTATTGTAGACATTGGAACGATGGTACACGCGTTATTGTGGACACTGGTACGGTGGTACACTCGTTATTGTGGACATTGGTACGGTGGTACACTCGTTATTGTGGACACTGGTACGGTGGTACACTCGTTATTCTGGATATTGGTACGGTGGTACACTCGTTATTGTAGACATTGGAACGATGGTACACGCGTTATTGTGGACACTGGTACGGTGGTACACTCGTTATTGTGGACATTGGTACGGTGGTACACTCGTTATTGTGGACACTGGTACGGTGGTACACTCGTTATTGTGGACATTGGTACGGTGGTACACTCGTTATTGTGGACACTGGTACGGTGGTACACTCGTTATTCTGGATATTGGTACGGTGGTACACTCGTTATTGTAGACATTGGAACGATGGTACACGCGTTATTGTGGACACTGGTACGGTGGTACACTCGTTATTGTGGACATTGGTACGGTGGTACACTCGTTATTGTGGACACTGGTACGGTGGTACACTCGTTATTCTGGATATTGGTACGGTGGTACACTCGTTATTGTAGACATTGGAACGATGGTACACGCGTTATTGTGGACACTGGTACGGTGGTACACTCGTTATTGTGGACATTGGTACGGTGGTACACTCGTTATTGTGGACACTGGTACGGTGGTACACTCGTTATTGTGGACATTGGTACGGTGGTACACTCGTTATTGTGGACACTGGTACGGTGGTACACTCGTTATTCTGGATATTGGTACGGTGGTACACTCGTTATTGTAGACATTGGAACGATGGTACACGCGTTATTGTGGACACTGGTACGGTGGTACACTCGTTATTGTGGACATTGGTACGGTGGTACACTATTGTGGACACTGGTACGGTGGTACACTCGTTCTTGTAGACATTGGAACGATGGTACACTCGTTATTGTGGACACTGGTACGGTGGTACACTCGTTATTGTGGACACTGGTACGGTGGTACACTCGTTATTGTGGTCACTGGTACGGTGGTACACTCGTTATTGTGGACATTGGTACGGTGGTACACTCGTTATTGTGGACACTGGTACGGTGGTACACTCGTTCTTGTAGACATTGGAACGATGGTACACTCGTTATTGTGGACACTGGTACGGTGGTACACTCGTTATTGTGGACACTGGTACGGTGGTACACTCGTTATTGTGGACATTGGTACGGTGGTACACTCGTTATTGTGGACACTGGTACGGTGGTACACTCGTTATTCTGGATATTGGTACGGTGGTACACTCGTTATTGTAGACATTGGAACGATGGTACACGCGTTATTGTGGACACTGGTACGGTGGTACACTCGTTATTGTGGACATTGGTACGGTGGTACACTCGTTATTGTGGACACTGGTACGGTGGTACACTCGTTATTCTGGATATTGGTACGGTGGTACACTCGTTATTGTAGACATTGGAACGATGGTACACGCGTTATTGTGGACACTGGTACGGTGGTACACTCGTTATTGTGGACATTGGTACGGTGGTACACTCGTTATTGTGGACACTGGTACGGTGGTACACTCGTTATTGTGGACATTGGTACTGTGGTACACTCGTTATTGTGGACACTGGTACGGTGGTACACTCGTTATTCTGGATATTGGTACGGTGGTACACTCGTTATTGTAGACATTGGAACGATGGTACACGCGTTATTGTGGACACTGGTACGGTGGTACACTCGTTATTGTGGACATTGGTACGGTGGTACACTCTTTATTGTGGACACTGGTACGGTGGTACACTCGTTCTTGTAGACATTGGAACGATGGTACACTCGTTATTGTGGACACTGGTACGGTGGTACACTCGTTATTGTGGACACTGGTACGGTGGTACACTCGTTATTGTGGTCACTGGTACGGTGGTACACTCGTTATTGTGGACATTGGTACGGTGGTACACTCGTTATTGTGGACACTGGTACGGTGGTACACTCGTTCTTGTAGACATTGGAACGATGGTACACTCGTTATTGTGGACACTGGTACGGTGGTACACTCGTTATTGTGGACACTGGTACGGTGGTACACTCGTTATTGTGGTCACTGGTACGGTGGTACACTCGTTAATGTGGACACTGGTACGGTGGTACACTCGTTATTGTGGTCACTGGTACGGTGGTACACTCGTTATTGTGGTCACTGGTACGGTGGTACACTCGTTATTGTGGTCACTGGTACGGTGGTACACTCGTTATTGTGGACACTGGTACGGTGGTACACTCGTTATTGTGGTCACTGGTACGGTGGTACACTCGTTATTGTGGACACTGGTACGGTGGTACACTCGTTATTGTGGACACTGGTTCTGTGATCAACACGATTATGAACATTGGTGGAGGGTCCATATGTCTGTTGTGGGCATTGGTGTTTGAGTCCCCACACCTTCAGTGATCTTTGGTGCTGGGGTCCACACGTTTATTATAGACATTGGTGCTGGGGTCCACATGTTTATAATAGACACTGGTGCTGGGGTCCACATGTTTATTATAGACATTGGTGCTGGGGTCCACATGTTTATAATAGACATTGGTGCTGGGGTCCACATGTTTATTATAGACATTGGTGCTGGGGTCCACACGTTTATAATAGACATTGGTGCTGGGGTCCACACGTTTATTATAGACATTGGTGCTGGGGTCCACACGTTTATTATAGACATTGGTGCTGGGGTCCACACGTTTATTATAGACATTGGTGCTGGGGTCCACACGTTTATAATAGACATTGGTGCTGGGGTCCACACGTTTATTATAGACATTGGTGCTGGGGTCCACACGTTTATTATAGACATTGGTGCTGGGGTCCACACGTTTATAATAGACATTGGTGCTGGGGTCCACACGTTTATTATAGACATTGGTGCTGGGGTCCACACGTTTATAATAGACATTGGTGCTGGGGTCCACACGTTTATTATAGACATTGGTGCTGGGGTCCACACGTTTAGTATAGACATTGGTGCTGGGGTCCACATGTTTATTATAGACATTGGTGCTGGGGTCCACATGTTTATTATAGACATTGGTGCTGGGGTCCACATGTTTATTATAGACATTGGTGCTGGGGTCCACATGTTTATTATAGACATTGGTGCTGGGGTCCACACGTTTATTATAGACATTGGTGCTGGGGTCTACATGTTTATTATAGACATTGGTGCTGGGGTCCACACGTTTATAATAGACATTGGTGCTGGGGTCCACATGTTTATTATAGACATTGGTGCTGGGGTCCACATGTTTATTATAGACATTGGTGCTGGGGTCCACATGTTTATTATAGACATTGGTGCTGGGGTCCACACGTTTATTATAGACATTGGTGCTGGGGTCTACATGTTTATTATAGACATTGGTGCTGGGGTCCACACGTTTAGTATAGACATTGGTGCTGGGGTCCACACGTTTATTATAGACATTGGTGCTGGGGTCTACATGTTTATTATAGACATTGGTGCTGGGGTCCACACGTTTATTATAGACATTTTTGCCGGGGTCTACACGTTTATTATAGACATTGGTGCTGGGGTCCACACGTTTATAATAGACATTGGTGCTGGGGTCCACACGTTTATAATAGACATTGGTGCTGGGGTCCACACGTTTATAATAGACATTGGTGTTGGGGTCCACACGTTTATAATAGACATTGGTGCTGGGGTCCACACGTTTATAATAGACATTGGTGCTCGGGTCCACACGTTTATAATAGACATTGGTGCTGGGGTCCACACGTTTATAATAGACATTGGTGCTGGGGTCCAAACGTTTATTATAGACCTTGGTGCTGGGGTCCACACGTTTATAATAGACATTGGTGCTGGGGTCCACACGTTTATAATAGACATTGGTGCTGGGGTCCACACGTTTATAATAGACATTGGTGCTGGGGTCCACACGTTTATAATAGACATTGGTGCTGGGGTCCAAACGTTTATTATAGACCTTGGTGCTGGGGTCCACACGTTTATAATAGACATTGGTGCTGGGGTCCACACGTTTATAATAGACATTGGTGCTGGGGTCCACACGTTTATAATAGACATTGGTGCTCGGGTCCACACGTTTATAATAGACATTGGTGCTGGGGTCCACACGTTTATAATAGACATTGGTGCTCGGGTCCACACGTTTATAATAGACATTGGTGCTGGGGTCCACACGTTTATAATAGACATTGGTGCTGGGGTCCACACGTTTATAATAGACATTGGTGCTGGGGTCCAAACGTTTATTATAGACCTTGGTGCTGGGGTCCAAACGTTTATTATAGACCTTGGTGCTGGGGTCCACACGTTTATAATAGACATTGGTGCTGGGGTCCACACGTTTATAATAGACATTGGTGCTGGGGTGGACTTTTACTTTGCTTTACTGTGTATATTGGTGAGTGCCAAGCATGATTTGTGCACATACGCAGCTTTACTTGCCTTAGTAACAAATAAATTAAATGCAGGTTGTTTTGCACCCAAGCAACGAAACCCAATTACTTATGCAAAAGTTCTCATCTCTCATACTATTAAGAAATTGTGAATATATTTTGACATGCATCCAAAAGTACATTATTCTAGCTTAATAATTCAACACATAAAATAATTGACATGCGGAATTCAAATACACATAGTGTAACTGTTAATAATTAAACAAATATTTGGTAAAACAAGCACACCAACTCTTGCAGTTTGCATGAGTGACCAATTAGTCTACCAGTCCACTCACACCAACTTTGAGTAACGACCTCTCGTTCCGTTCAGGACGATTATTCATTCCTGTAAAGAAAAAGTAGTAAGCCAATATATGACAAAATAATAAGTTAAAGCTAAGAAGAAAGACAAAATATAACATAGGAATAGGTTATAGATGTGTTCCCATGGGAATATATATTATATTATATATATATATATATATATATATATATATATATATATATATATATATATATATATATATATATATATATATATTGTGACGGGAAAGTGTTGGAGTGTTGATGTTCGGCAGTCCTCCAATGACAGGTGTCAAAGCCTGGTCACACTTAAAACAAAAATATAGACTGCTTGCCTGTTGTCTGTGGTAAGTGAGAGGGAGGAACACGTAAAACACAAAGTATGAACAATGAAACTTTAATATATTTACCTTAAACATAAATGAAAATAAAGACAAATCTCGGGGAGTTAAAAATTCAATGAAATAATAAAGAACTGCAAAGACAATGTGAGACACAATAATACAATGTTAAAATGGTGCTGAGAATATCGGCTATGGCTGAAACCTCCCTTCGTATACGAGCTAATGAGCTAGTATGCCAGAGAGAGATGTCAACGCTAAGAGCACAAGAAATATTCTGAAGTTGATAGCTGGTCAGGCTCAGACGTTGACTCGGGTAGAGGGTGCTGAGGTGCGGTGTGCAGGTGCGCGGCTGGCGAGTCACCAATCAAGAGCAGGCAGGCTAGTGAAGGGTAGTTAGCTGGTTTGATGACGAGCCGGCATGTGGAGGGTGTGTGGAGTGGGGGGAATTGGGTACGTTTTGCCTCCTGGTCAAAATGTTTTGTGCTACCGGTGTGTGTCTTGAATGTAGCATCTTATACTTGTATTTTGGGATGTAACTTGAAGTAGGGAAGAGCAAGCTCAATCTCTCTAGAAAGAGATTATCGTCACAATATATATATATATACTAGCTGTACCCGGCCACAGCAACCTTCCCTTGTCTCCCAGTCGTCCCCACAATTCCCCCCTCCTCCGTCACCTCATTCTCCCAACCATTCCTCACTGCCTTGTCTCCTAGTCCTCCAAACCAATCCCCACTCCCCCGTCCCCTCGTCCTCCCCACCTAGAGCCCAGTAGGCTCAGGAATCTGTACACCAGTTGATTGACAGTTGAGAGGCGGGACCAAAGGGCCAGAGCTCAACCCCCGCAAACACAACTAGGTGAGTATTAGGTGAGTACCATCCCCTTCCCCCTCCCTCGTCCCTTTGTCCTCCTCACCATCCCCACTCCAGCATCCCCTCGCCCTCCTAATCATTCCCCTCTCCACCGTCCCCTCATTCTCCCCACCATCCCCTACTTCCCTGTTCTCTTGTCCTCCCCACCATTCTCCATTCCCCTGTCCCCTCGTCCCCAACTCCCCCATCTCCTTGTCCTCCCCACCATTACACCCCTCCCCTGTCCCATCGTCCTACCCACCATCCCCCATTCCCGTCCCTCGTCCTCCTCACCATTCTCCAGTCCCTCGTCTGATGTATTCCCAAATGATATGATATTCCCATCAGAAAATTTTGAGCATCAAATAATCTGATATTCCCATCACTGAAATATAAGAAAACAGTTAAAAAAAGAAATGAAAAACAATGAAAAAATACAAAAATAAACTATACTCATGAAATGAACGACATGGTAATTGACGAATTGACACAGCTCAATTCCAATGCAATGTCACACAAAATAATTAAATCAAAATGAAAATTTATCAAAATCTATGAAAATTTAATTTATCAATGCAATCGGAAACATTGAAATGAAATCATAACATATTTAGTATAGTGTGTGGTGTGCTTATGTGCAACAGATGGCGCTGTTTCTTAAAAAAAAGGTTGTTTTTACTTGTCACAGGTCTGGCATCTATACTTATTCTCATGAAATGAACGGTATGGTAAGCAACACAGTTTAATTCGAATGCAATGTCACACAAAATATTTAAATCAAAATGAAAATAAATCGAAATCCATGAAAATTCAATTTATCATTGTAATCGGAAACACTGAAATGGAATCATAACATAATTAGTATAGCTTGTGTTGCTATTATGTGCAAAAGATGACGCTTTTTTTTTTAAACATGTTTTTACCTGTCACAGCTGTGGCAACTATATATAGGTATACAAAAACATGCGCCTATTTGAATGGAACATTGTGTCTAAATTTCAAAGCAATCGGTGAAGAATTATCGGAGTGCAACACACAACAAAGTGTGTGTTGCTCTTACGTCCAACAGATGGCACTGTTTTTCAAAAAAGTATATTTTTTCCTGTCACAGGTGAGGCATGTATATAATAGCTATATAAAAAACACGTGCCTATTCGAATGCAACGTTTTTTCAAAATTCAAAGCAATCAATAAAGAAGTTTCGAAAATTTCCCTCACATGAAAAACACAGTTTTTAAAAAATGCATGTTTTTTTTCCCGTCACAGACATGACATCGATATAGTATGTATATAAAAACCTGAACCTGTACATCTTTTCTCAAAATTTAGCGGCTTTGTTTATAATTATTAAACAGTTAATGAGCTCCGAAGAACCATGAGGCTGTTTATAACAATAACAAGAGTTGATTGGCAAGTTGTCATGCTTGTAAACTGTTTATTATATGTAACCAATGTCATCAAAGATTGAGGAAAGATGTACACGTTCGTAAGTACTTGCGTAACTGCTTCGTGAATCTGATCCCAGATGTTCCCATCACTGAAATATAAGAAAAACAGTTAAAAACCGAAATGAAAAAAAAAAATAAATAAATAAACTATACTCACGAAATGAACGGTATGGAAAACAACACAGCTCAATTCCAACACAATGTCACAAAACTAAGTAAATCAAAATGAAATAAATTGAAATGTATGAAAATTCAATTTATCAATGAAATCGGAAACATTGAAATGTAATCGTAATATATTTAGTTTAGTGTGTGTTGGTCTTACGTGTGTTGGTCTTACGATGGCGCTGTTTTACAAAACCTATGTTTTTACCTGTCACAAAGGTGGCATCTATATAGTAGGTATATTAAAACACGTGTATATTCGAATGGAACGGTGTGTCAAAATTTCAAAGCAATTGGAGAAGAACTTTCGGAGATTACAGCGTGTGTTGCTCTTACGTCCAACAGGTGGCCATGTTTAAAAAAAAAAAATGTTTTTTCTTGTCACAGGTGAGGCATGTATATAGTAGGTATATAAAAAGATGCGCCTATATGAATGCAACATTGTGTAAAAATTTCAAAGTAATTAGTAAAGAGGTTTCGAAGATTTCCTTCACATGAAAAAACAGTTTAAAAAAAAAACGTTTTTTTTTTTACCGTCACAGACGTGGCATCTATATAGTATTTATATAAAAACCTGCTCGGATGCGAATGGAACGTTGTGTGAAAATTTCAAAGCAATCGGTGAAGTACTTTCGGAGATTAGCGGTTATGAACTAACGAACATTTCCATTTTTATTTATACTAGCTGTACCCGCCACGCGTTGCTGTGGCTCAGTCTGGTTAAATGGAAAAGAAAGAAAAGAGAAAATGCACGTTTTTACCATGTTTAATTTCACAATGCTTGTGGGTATACAATATTTTTTCTTGTTCCATTGTCTGTGAAGATATAGAGATTGTCTGATTGCCGACTCTAGAACATGTAACATATAATTGTCCATGTGAGAAGCAATCCGTGTCTAGATCTAAACCACACAATTCTAAAGATTAGCCCTGAGCTTTGTTGATGGTGATTGCAAACGCCAATAGAATTGGGAATTACAATCTCTTAAACTGAAATGGCAAATCCGTAGGAATCAAAGGAATGTGAGGAATGAAGACATCTTCACCTTTGAAAGGTCCTGTCAAGATTGTTGCTTCTACGACGTTGCTGAATAATTTTTTTTACTGCAAGCTGCGTGCCGTTGCTAAACTTTAGCTGATTGATATTTTGTAACATGATAATTGGCACGCCGATTTTTAACTGCAGTTCGTGCGGTGGTGGTATCCCAGGCAGGTCGAGTGAATTAAAACAATTCTGTTGGATAATTAACCGCTTCATCTGCTTCCACTACAGTGTCGACAGACTTGTATGTAACTGCCTTGCTTTGTATGTTAGACTGAATAATATTGGTAAGTTCGAAGACGTGTTTGTTCTTGGCCGCAAGAACAGCTCGTTCACTCAGCCAATCGTGATTCTTATAATTGGTTTGAATATTGTGAAATACTTTTTCAACCGATTCTTCTTCTGACGTCACTAAATTGTAGATGTTATGAGGCAATGAAATTCGTCCTGAGGTCAGATGAACCGGCACGTTCACGTTCCCAATTTCCAGAAATTGATGTGAGAATATCCCAGCTGATGAATTGTTTTGCAGTTGGACACGCATATTTGTAGTTAATTTTAACATCTTTACGTGACGCCACAAAGTAGAGTATTTCAGGCAAGCATTTATTTCGTCCGCTGGTGTCGATCGAGGAATTACAGGTAATGTTTGCATGAAATCTCCTGCAAACAATATTAATGCGTTTCCAAATGGTCTGATGTTTCCACGCAAATCTTGCAATGATCGATCAAGAGCCTCGAGCGATTTTTTGTGGGCATTCATCCCAAACAATAAGTTTACATTTCTGCAATACTTTTCCCATGCCAGATGCTTTGGAAATGTTGCACGTGGGAGTTTCAATGAATTGCATGTTCCATGGCAATTTCAGAACCGAAGTTTTTTTTTATTGATATGTAAAAAAATAAAGTACTAAAAAAGGGAACAAGTGCAAAACAACAGATAAATACAAACAATCGTGCTAATACATGAAAGAAAGTAAACACCATAAAACAGACATAAAATACATACAAGGGGTCACAGGAAAGCACACAGGACACAAGCAAAGAAACCCACAAACAGCATGGGACATAGAATGCATACAATATGCAATAAATAAATGACATAAGGACAATAACAAAAATGTACAAGAAAAAATACACAAAAGTTACAACAAATGAAGAGGAAACCAAAAACTACACATAAGAACATAAATAGCAGAAAATATGTACAAAAAATAAAGCAAATAGAAGGACAAAGAAATAATCATACACACACACCCCATGTGACAAACACACGGAACACCAACATACATAACCACACCACCCCACACCAAACACGCCCGCCACCCTAACACACGGGGCGCACCAAGCACCAATCACCCACAACCGCACACAACCACAACACAAACACACATACATAACAAAGGCAAAGCACAAAACAAATCGCAAATACGTCAAAACAGGCCACGCAGGAGCCAGGAGCAAACACTCACACCACACACACGCAAGAGCCAGGAACAAACACCCACACCACACATACGCACAGACAAGGACACCCACTAGTGCACGCAGGCACTGGGGAAACAACACGCACCACACAGACAGAACCCAACTACATGGATCACTCATACTTCTCCGGGTACTCCCGAGCCGGAAATCGTAAGCAGTAAGCATCCCAAACAGCTAGGTCGACTTCAGTAAGCGGACATCCAGGAGTCGCAGTAGGCCGAGGCATCAAATCCGGCACGCCAAGGACGAAACACTTCGCCCGTGGAACCCAGATGGTAGAATGGCACCAGGGAACAGGACGCACCAATCATCAGACTCAAAAGTTTAGGTCTGGTGGTTTAGATCTGTAGACCACCTCACCGGTCATGAGGACGAAAGGGAGGGGTTTTTCCCTAGGAACCCGGTCACAGGGCTGCACACCTGGAAGCACACCAGGCAGCGCAGCGGGCCGCACACCAGGGTGCGCTCTTCGGTCTACACCGGGCATCGCACCGAGCCCTGCGGAGGGCGGCTCCACAGGCGCCCCAGGGCCACCGCCAACCTGAACAGGAGCAGAGTCCCCCTGTCGCACATCCTTTGACAACACCACGACGAGGTCGCGGTCACCAGGGGCAACCACCCACTGAGGAGAGCCACCAGCAGGGGGCACATTATCCAACACAGAAGGCACCACAGGAAGTGGCACAACGTCGCCCTCAGCATCATCATCCATGTCGTCACGCTCCTCTGCCCACGTCCGCGAGGTGACGCACCCCGAGCCGAACGACGGCGCTTAGAAATAAGCCGTTGATCGTCGGATCTGTCACCCCCTGCAAGCGGTGCCCCAGAAGAACCATCGGCAGGCGGCCCCAAAACCGGGGCAGCACGACCCGCAGAACGGCAGCCTCAACGATGCGGGGCAGAAAGCCACTGCCATCCAAGAAGACCGGATTCAGAGAAGGAAGAGACGCAGCAAGTGGAAGGGTAGACACCAGCACACGTGAGGTATCCAGCAAGGGCGACGTAACCGGCAGAGGAGAAGAGGCACATGCTAACGAAGAAAGTACCAGAGGCGACGAGGCAGAGGGCGGGGGCGGAGTCACACACACCACCACCCCGACAGCCCCGGGAAGCACATGTCTGTCAGCAGGAGATGCAGGCACCACCCCTACAGCACCATCCAACACTACCACGGAAGCAACCGGATGCGGATGCACCTTCGCAACCATCGAACGTCGAAGGTCTGAAGCAGGTGCCCATAGGTCCTCAGAGCCAGAACCACCGCAGAAACCACACCAGGCACCTGTAGAGAGCGAGGACCCACCGGGGAATCCCCACGCACAGACAAGCGGGAAAAGTCAGCCTCCAGGAAGACTGAAAGGGCCTCAGCACGAGGAGCATCACAACCGGCTGCTACGTGGCCCTCAGCACCACACCAGAAACACGTGCAGGTTTGACCTTGATAAAAGATCCGCATAGAGAGCCCACGAAACAAAACCCTGGAAGGAATAGGGCTCGTGACTCGCATGACGACATGCGTGCACCCAGCCGGCCCGCACTCAAAATGTTGAACCGGTGCTTCACCACCGCACCAAACCGCATAAACAATGACATGAGTTCCACCTCAGGGAAGGTCACCGACATGCAGTGAACACTCACAAACGTCAATGGCTCCCAGGGATCCGAGATCCCCACAGACACAGCCGAAGCCAGAAGAAGAGGTGAGCATGCATCCCAGTGAGCCACAAACTCCTGATAATCATGCGACGTGGCAAACGACACCACAACACAGGTAGGCAATATCTTCTCTAGTCCCAAGAGATCGGAGACGTCGACACGGAGCACGTCCAGGAGAGCAATCTCCACAATGGGCCAGTCCACAGCAGCAGAAAAATCCAGCCGTACAGTATCGATTCGTCGAATATGGCTACCAATAGCCACTTCCATACCGCCAGGCGGAGCCCCGACGAGCAGGCGCTCCATACCCCCCACAGCAAACTACCACTCAGCATCGGCGAACGACGACTGACAGCTCAAGCCCGACGTCCGCACCCCTCTGGCGACGAAGCCAGGAATTCATTCCACAATGAACGTTGTGGAATCCACAACGTTCCATTCGCATCCGAGCACGTTTTTATATACATACTATATAGATGTCACGTCTGTGACGGTAAAAAAACATGCTCTTTCTGAAAAACAGTTTTTTCATGTGTGTTTCATGTGAGGGAAATCTTCAAAACCTCTATACCGATTGTTTTGAAATTTTGACACAACGTTACATTCGCATGGGCACGTCTTTTTATATATCTACTATATACATGCCTCACCTGTGACAGGAAAAATCATGTTTTTTTCATGAAAAGCAGTGCCATCTGTTGAACGTAAGAGCAACATATGCTGTAATCTCCGAAAGTTCTTCACTGATTGCTTTGAAATTTTGACACAACGTTGCATTCGAATAGACGCATTTTTTATATACCTTCTATATAGATGCCACCTCTGTGACAGGTAAAAACATGCAATTTTGGAAAACAGGGCCATCTGTTGCACATAATAGCAACATGCACGCTATACTAAATATGTCACGAATTCCATTTCAATGTTTCCGATTGCATTGATAAATTTTATTTTCATAGATTTTTATTTTTTTTTTTTATTTAATTATTTGATGTGACTTTGTGTTTTAATTGAGCTGTGTTATTTACCATACGGTTCATTTCGTAAGTATAGGTATAGATGCCACACCAATGACAGGTAAAACTATGCTTTTCTTGAAAAACAGCACCATCTGTTGCATGTAAGAGCAACACACATGCTATATTAAATTTGTTACAATTTCTTTTCAATGTTTCTGATTGCATTGATAAATTGAATTTTCATAGATTTTGATTTATTTTCAGTTTGTTTTAATTATTTTGTGCGAATTGCGTTGGAATTGAGCTGTGTTGTTTACCATACCGTTCATTTCGTGAGTATAGTTTATTTTTTTTATTTTTCATATTTTCATTTCATTTTTTTAACTGTTTTTCTTATATTTCAGTGATGGGAACATCAGATCACTTGATGTTCTCAATTTTCTGATGGGAACATTTGGGAAGACATCGGGCGAGGGAGTGGGGAATGATGGGGATGACGAGGGGACAGAAGTGAGAGATGGTGGGGAGGACGAGGGGACAAGGGAGGGGGGTAATGGCGGGGAATGACGAAGGCACGGGGGAGTTTGGGATGGTGGGGACGAGGGGATGGGGGAATGGAGAATGGTGGAGAGGACTGAGGAACAGGCGAGTGGGGCATAGTGGGAAGGAAGAGAGGAAGGGAGAGTGGGCAATGGTTGGGAGACCGAGGAGACGGGTGAGGGGGGAATGGTGGGAAATACTGGGGGACAGGGGATATTTGATGTGGCTCAGCAACGCACATGTGTTGCTGAGCCACAGCAACGCCTGGCAGGGTTGCAAAAGAAAACTGCAAAATGTCGAGGAGAATGCTGGGTAATATAAACAAAGAGAACAGAATGCACGGATAATAAAAAGAGGCCACACGGTCTAAATGTAAGTCAGCTCACATTGTTCAGAAGGTAGGAGCAATTATCAAAGTACTGAGCACTCCAATCATGGAAGCAAACACACATCAAATGCTCTTCAGTTTGGCACACTTGAACATTTATTATAAAACTCACATCATATGCACACACACACACACACGCACGCATGCACACACACACACACACTCACACACACACACACACACACACATATATATGTGCAACTGAAAACTCACACCCTAGAAGTGACTCAAACCCATACTGCCAGGAGCACTCTGCTGGCGTACAGGATCCCTTAACCACTCGACCAACACGACTGAACAAAAGAGAATGGTAGCCAAGGTTATTTCCATCCCCCCGCAGGCACTCAGTTGGTAATCTTGGGCATATTGTTTTACCAAATCACCTCATTCTTTGGGGCACACGTGAGGAACACAAATGCAAACAAACTAAAGTCCTGGGGACCATTCAGGCTTGTTTGCATTTTTGTTCCTCACGTGTGCCCCAAAGAATGAGGTGATTTGATAAAATACCATTCCCAAGATTACCAACTGAGTGCCGGCGGGGGGGATGGAAATAACCTTGGCCAGCATCCTCTTTTGTCCGGTCATGTTGGTCGAGTGGTTAAGGGATCCTGTACGCCAGCAGAGTGCTCCTGGCAGTATAGGTTTGAGTCACATCTGGGGTGTGAGTTTTCAGTTGCATATAGTCCTGGGGACCATTCAGGCTTGTTTGCACTTGTATTCTTCACGTGTGCCCCAAAGAATGAGGTGATTTGATAAAATACCATGCTCAAGATTACCAACCAAGTGCCGGCAGGGGGATGGAAATAGCCTCGGCTACCATCCTCTTTTGTCCGGTTGTATTGGTCGAGCGTTTAAGGGATCCTGTACGCCAGCAGAGTGCTCCTGGCAATATGGGTTTGAGTCACTTCTGGGGTGTGAGTTTTCAGTTGCATATAGTCCTGGGAACCATTCAGGCTTGTTTGCATATATATATATATATATATATATATATATATATATATATATATATATATATATATATATATATATATATTAGTATATTTTGGTAGCAGTCTTTCCTGTAGACATATATTATTAAATATGACCGAAAAAGTAAGATTAATAATTCTAACACGAATTTTCTCAATCTTTCGTACATTACGCTTCACTGTTGGAGGTAAATAAAAAATCACTTCTCCAAAATTCATTTTTATTTCTAGTCTGACGCGACACGGGCGCGTTTCGTAAAACTTATTACATTTTCAAAGACTTCACAAATACACAACTGATTAGAACTTACGTCTCTCTGATATTATATCTGCATTTGAGTGAGGTGGGAAGGGTGATGTGGCATTAACACAAGACAGAACAGGAGGGGATATTAATAGGGTATTAAAAGTATCAACACAAGACAGAACAGAAACAATGGGTATTGAATAGAAGTGTTTGTAGAAAGCCTATTGGTCCATATTTCTTGATGCTTCTATATTGGAGCGGAGTCTTGAGGTGGGTAGAATATAGTTGTGCAATAATTGGCTGTTGATTGCTGGTGTTGACTTCTTGATGTGTAGTGCCTCGCAAACGTCAAGCCGCCTGCTATCGCTGTATCTATCGATGATTTCTGTGTTGTTTACTAGGATTTCTCTGGCGATGGTTTGGTTATGGGAAGAGATTATATGTTCCTTAATGGAGCCCTGTTGCTTATGCATCGTTAAACGCCTAGAAAGAGATGTTGTTGTCTTGCCTATATACTGGTTTTTTTGGAGCTTACAGTCCCCAAGTGGGCATTTGAAGGCATAGACGACGTTAGTCTCTTTTAAAGCGTTCTGTTTTGTGTCTGGAGAGTTTCTCATGAGTAGGCTGGCCGTTTTTCTGGTTTTATAGTAAATCGTCAGTTGTATCCTCTGATTTTTGTCTGTAGGGATAACGTTTCTATTAACAATATCTTTCAGGACCCTTTCCTCCGTTTTATGAGCTGTGGAAAAGAAGTTCCTGTAAAATAGTCTAATAGGGGGTATAGGTGTTGTGTTAGTTGTCTCTGAAGAGACAAAGGAAATCAAAGCATATATATATATATATATATATATATATATATATATATATATATATATATATATATATATATATATAAATATATATATATATATATATATATATATATATATATATATATATATATATATATATATATATATATATATATATATATATTAGTATATTTTGGTAGCAGTCTTTCCTGTAGACATATATTATTAAATATGACCGAAAAAGTAAGATTAATAATTCTAACAAGAATTTTCTCGATCTTTTCGTACATTTCTTTTCACTGTTGGTGGTAATTCAAAAATCAATTCTCCAAAATTCGTGTTAGAATTATTAATCTTACTTTTTCGGTCACATTTAATAATATATATATATATATATATATATATATATATATATATATATATATATATATATATATAGATATATAGATATATAGATAGATAGATAGATAGATAGATAGATAGATAGATATAGATATATGACTGTTACACCACGGAGGAAGAATTGAAACTGGAATTTCCTTAAGTACTTTCATATATTAATACATCTTCAGAAGGAATGATTTACAAGTCAAATTTTGGACAAATATATAGGCAGTAGAGAGTAGTGAAGTGAGGTGAGGTACAATGAAAAATGAATGGGAATTAGGTGGAAATAAATAAGAGCCGCAAGAACTGCAGAAGGCCCATTGGCCCATATAAGTCAACTGGTATTTATACCCGCTAATGGTTTATGGGGCCCATAAAATAAGAGCTGCATCAATAGGCCCTTACATGGATAATAATACCATAAGATAGTAAATATAACAAAGAATTAGTGAGACAAATGTGTATCAATGATCCTACTCAAATCGCCCTTTAATTGATCTATCAAAAATGGATCTAAGTTATATAAACCACTGCTAATGTTCAAATTACATTCTTTTGTAATCTGTATTAAAGCAGATTCAATTATGTTCCTATTGAAAGTAATTTTACAATTTGTTATTGAAGAAGCCATCTCCCAATCAGTTTGGGGAGAATTTTCTGACAAGTGAACAAACAAAGCATTAGACAATTATCCATGTCTTACACAGAATTTATGTTGCGAAATTCTACATTTCAAATCTTTAGATGTTTGCCCAACATAAAACTTTTTACAGTCTTTACAAGGAATTTTATAAATGACACAATTATCACTACGAGGGCTGTTTGTAACTAATAGTTTACCAACAGTATTTTCGTAACTAAACAATACATGTATATCAAAAAGTTTCAAAACCTTGACCATATTTTCAAACCTAGAAAAATATGGTAAACATAATTAACACATTCTATGGGCGAATTTTCTCACTGCATTATTAATGTAATATGTAATAATATGTAATACTCTCTGTAGCCTGTACTCCGCTAAGGACTGAACTAGGCTAGTAAGTATTCCTCCGCCAGGTTTGATAAATTTACTAAGCAGGGTCTAAATTGAACAACTAGTCTCTGTTGTACTGAACAACCCAGATGGTTGAACTCTTATAAAACTGATGGTAATTGTCCAGGCATCTTAGAGAAATGCTATTTCCAATTGCAAGATTGGCTAGTGATCTGAATTTGAACTTTGTGAATTATTAATGTGGTCACTCTCGTGGGCCGCGTGACCTTGACATTGTGAGGCATCCGGGACCCAAACGAGTCCCTCCACATGTCGTCATTTCTCTGCCTGTATACGACCCTGATCTCATTCTTCATTCTACATACATGTAAACCTAACATACATACATAAGCCAAATTAGTTATTACTGTATTTTGTTGACATATTCATAATATGTTGCTTTAAAACAAAGGAGACGGCCATCTTACATTCTAAAGGTGTTAATCCCTAAATCCCAGGAGAGATAACTCATGCTTCCAAAGTCAGGTCGACTACCTTGTCACTGCATATTTTAAACAAGGGCGTATGCCACTGCCTTCCATACAATCACCTATTTAAAACAGCTTCAGCTGTTACATCAAGGCTTCTTTTAATGATGTCATTGACTTCGTCGGATCTAGTGTGCCAACCACCAGATTTTCCACAGTGCAGGCCATGCAATCCATTTTCGTCAGCATCTGCCTCGTCGCAAATACACCTATGAACAGTGTGGATAGGAGCAGCAATACGGAGGTCCTGGGGATCAAGACGTATGCCTGTCGCAGACATAGGGACTGCCAAAAGGATGTCCCCTGCATGGGGAGCCTGCACAGCTGTGAGGCGTGCACGATCACTGCGGGTTGTTGCTGCCTCCAGCAAAGCTGTGGCTTCTTTGTCTACAATGGGGCTGTCCCAGCTGGATTTTTTCTTGGCTTTCGGGATGGTTGGTCTGAGTGCTGGGTCTGTCATGGCACCCCATTTTGTGTAGCATTGCGTGTAGTAGGGGTCCTGTATTCCCGCTACATCACTCAGGGTGTCAGGTAGAGTTTCCTTAACCAGGTCATCTGATGCTGAGGAGGAAGACAGGAAGGCTGGGACAGCAATTTGGGTGGCGGTGTGGACACCCAAGCCACCGAACCTGACAGGAAGAGTGGCTTGTTTCCACTGGCATTCGTTGAGGGAGAGGTTAACAACTTTTTCTAGCATGGTCTTCAGTAAGAGGTCATACTCTTCAAGCTTTTGGCTGTCGTGAGATGGGGCGCACCTCAAAAAGTAGGTTAGCCTCGTAAGGGATAGGCATTTGGTGAGGAGATATAAAGCATCATGGGCATCGATGTCACCTATTCTGTCTTTCATTCTCCTGAGATCTGTGATATTCTTATCAAGGATCTCCTCAATGGCGTTAGACCCGAGGGGGGCTCCAAGGAGGGGTGCTGTTCTCGGCCCTAATGACATGGGCTCCAGGCAAGGCAGACCTTATTCTAGCTATGATGTCTGGGTTGGAGGAGACTACTTCACACTTGGAGAGTTGCGCCCTAGCTCCGGTGGGGTGCAGACGTGTTGCCTCGGCGCTCTGGTGGGGGTGTAGACGTGTTGCCTTGGTGCTCCGGCAGTTGGTGATTGTTTGCCTGTTTGGCCGGTTGGGGGCGTGTGTGTCTCTGCCCGGCTGTGCTGACGTGGAGTTCACGATGGGGGTCCCTCTTCCCCCTCTAGTACGGGCTCAGTCTGTGGGCCTTGAATTTTCTGTACGGGCTGGATACCCGGAGATATCGCTGGTGTGTGATTTGCTTTCTGTCCCTGTGATAGACATTTATGGAGTCGAGTTGGTAACTGCACGTCGGGCGATCGTGAAGTTCACGGAGGAGTTGGCGTATCGGGAATTTCTCCGTCGATACGAGGGGCGGACCTTACCCCTGCCGGATGGTGCAGGCACTGTGACCCTCTCTGATCGGAGTGGTGCCTACACTTACGTCAGTGTACATGGGGCAACCTTGGAGTTTCCAAAGGGTCTGCTACGGCAGTACTTCGGCTGGTTTGGCGCCGTAGTTAGTGTGCGTTTGAACATGATATCTTCCAGTCCGCTCAAGGGTGTGAGGACTAACATTCGCACCCTGGGCATGCGGCTCCGGGCAGACATTCTGTCCTCTGTGCAACTTATGGGTTACAACGTTTGGGTGTTTTATGCCCGCCAACCTCGGATGTGTTATCGTTGTGGCCTTTTGGGCCATCAGGCTGCTGACTGTTCTGCGCCTGCAGTTGCGCCCGTGAACCTCTTCAGTGAGGAGGATTTTCCGCCGCTTCCTGTGGAGGAGGATTCGGTGGATGTGGACGTCTCTTCAGCCGCGGATGTACCCTCTGTGTCGACTGTTACACTGCCTGTTGCGCCCCCTGTTGTTGTTCATCCTGCTCTGTTGCGCCCCCTGGAGATCATCATGCTCCCTGGGATTTTTCCGACTGCCTTCTGCTCGAATCCCCCGTCTTCCAGTTCTTCCTCGGCTGCGTCTGACCCAGTACCTGCACCCTCGTCATCTGTTCCGGCTGTGCTGGGTGCTGGGGTGGATCCGGCGCTTCCTCCTGTGC
>NC_091228.1:15034384-15054384 GCF_040958095.1 Procambarus clarkii
TAGCAACTCAAGTGACCATTACGATCTCCGCCTGCGTCACGTCTCGTAACATAATGTCGAAATCTTATCTCACCTCGTTTCTGTAAGATGCTCGTCCTCTGCTTGTCCTCTGCTCGTTCTCTGCTTGCCTCTCCTCAGTCATAATTCCATTCCTTGGAGTTTTTCTTAGCCCGACTGAGCTCATACAGTGTGAAAGAAGTATTAGTGTCAGAGACCTCTCACATGCTCTAAGAATTCTGTGCCACCTTTCTTCCTCTAATCCTGTCTGCACTGCTAATACATCTGGTGGAAGCTGATTGCTGGCTGCTCGTTCTGCTAACCTGGTTGCCAGTACTTCGGCTTCCTGATGCGGATTCTTAGGGTTTGGAGCTTTAGGTGTTTTATTCCCTTTGGCCCGGTGGATTTTCTGCCACATCTCTCCAAGAGAGGTGTGTTCCTTCAGATGTGAACACCATTCCAGCCACTTTTGTTCATTCATTAGTCTGGTCTCTTGATGCACATGTTCCTTGACCTCACAAAGTAAGGTCCTGTTGCGGTCACTTGGCTGCTTTTTGTATAGCTTTCGTGTGCTGTTGAGTCGATGACTGAGTTCTTTGACACGTTCGCAATAGTACCAATGATCTTTATGGTGTCTGATGAACTATTTTTTCAGTGGGATTGAGTGGTTGGCTGCACTTTGAATCGCATCGACAAAATCTTGTTCTGCCTGATAAATGTCTTAGGAAAAATCATATTTTCTATTCAACTCTGAAATGAGGTTTTGAAATCGGTCCCATTTTGCTAAAACAAAGTTCCAGGCTTCAGATGGAGGCGGAGGTGGGGTGGGTAGATCTAACGTAAGATCAGTTTGAACCCCATAGTGGTCGCTTGTGAGTGAGGGATCAACTGATCATGTTGCTGCATCTCTTAGGAGGCTGAAACGAAGGTAAGGTCTAATCTACCTGCTTGGATGTGGGTGGGTTCATTCTTGTTTAGGATTTGGAATTCTAGTAGCTTGTCTAGTAGATGTGCTATGTGACTGCCGGCCTCATGTGCTGTGTTCGAGCAGAGTGCCAATCGATGATGGGCATTAAAATCACCACAAATGATTGTGTTTGATGTAGTCGTGTGTCCAAATAACACCGAGCGATCCATTTCAGCACGTGAAGGCCGGTTAACATTAAACCCTTCAAGTTTGTCGTGTCTTAACTCAATGGATACCCCCATCACCTCTGTCCCTGCTCCACAGTCGGGTGGGCTGCTTATGGGCTTGGAGATTAGGTCACATTTCATATAGACTGCACATCCCCTGGATTACCCGTTGACCCATGGAAGGAAGAAGCCTCGATAGCCTGAGATTTTGGATTCTAATCCGGCTCGAAGCAAGCTTTCCTGTAGTATCAGGATGTCTCTGCCTTTGGTTGCTGCTATGCGTTACAAGTGTTGTAATTTTGTGTGCAGCCCTTGCGCATTCCATTGCAGGATCTTAAATCCTCTGGGTTGTTGGAACTTGCTGATATTACCGTGGTATCCACGGAGTCTGATGAACACGCCATGGAAGTTGAAACTGGAGTTGAGGATCTTGGTGTACTTGGTGAACTACATAAACTCGAAAGACAATTGAGCACAAGCTCAAGAAATTTGAAAAAACAATATCGTCACCTTCAAGAACGCAGGGCAGGAGACACTCTCTTACAAAAACAGGTAGAGTGCAGTACGTCTAAAAGCGAGCTTAATGAGTCAATTTCAAGCTTACAAGGATAAATCTAGACATTTATAAGTGTAGGGATTCCTCATTCTAAGATTCACCTAACCCCCTTATTCTTAGAGAGCGGCGAAGGGTAATTTGAGGGGATTCCTACCTAACTCTGGCTTCTATCTGTTCACCATTGTAGGTCTAACAATTTCACTCTGGATCAATGGAGGACCATCGAACAGTTGTATGCTCGAAGCCAAATTCATCTGGATGTTGATACCGTGTCAGGTCCCGAATGAACACAGCCTCAAGTATGTAAAGCCTCCTACGGTCGTCGGTGCGTGTGATTATTGTCGTATCTTTCACTATGTTTTGACGATTAAAGATGGTGTTGTGGTATTGAGAATGATGTTGCTTAAAACCTCCGTCTTAAAAATGAAGTGTAAGACGTCTACTCAATGTATTCGTCGTGTGTCCAATGTAGTATATATTTTGAAGTGCACAGTCTCCAGAGTTGCATTTGTAATTATACACTAAATTGGTACACGACAATTTGTTAGAGGAGGATGAGATGTTATTTCTCATAATGAGGGAAGATGTACGAGGGATGTTATAAGAAATGACAGGATACATCCTTGCGTTTTCACTGCAAGGTTTGCAATTTCTTTCAAAAGTGAAACGCAACACAGAATTCCGCTCAAATGCCTCCTTCAGCTCCTGCAAATGTCTGACATCAGGTACCTGTGTAAAAATGTCGTCAACATACCTGCAGTATATGGCCGGTTTCAAGTTCATGTCGACTAAGACCTTTTGTTCGATGGTACCCATGTAGAAGTTCGCAAACAGGACACCTAGGGGAGAACCCATGGCGACCCCATCTACTTGCTTATACATGTGCCCATCCGGGCTCAAGAAGGGTGCCTCTTTAGTACAAGCTTGGAGTAGTTTTCTTAGACTGTTTTCTGGTATGTCAAGAGGAGTACAGGCTGGATCACGATACACTCTGTCTGCTATCATCCCGATTGTTTCATCCACAGATACGTTAGTAAAAGGTGATTCGACGTCCAACGAGGCTCTTATCCCTGTGGCCCATGTTCCCCGCAGTAAGTCAACAAATTCCTTTGGAGACTTCAGGCTGAAGGCGCAAGGGACATAAGGAGTCAGCAAGCCATTGAGTCGCTTCACCAGTCTGTACGTGGGTGTGGGTATCTGGCTGATGATTGGCCGAAGTGGGTTTCCAAGCTTGTGTGTCTTGACATTTCCATATGCGTATCCAGGTTTGTATTCCCCAATAATCTTTGGCAGGTGGAGTCCGGATTTCTTGGCGTTCACAGTTTCGATCAATTTGTTGACATTTGCTTTCAATTCGGCTGTAGTATCCTTCGTTACCCTTTGGAATTTAGTTTGGCCAGATATTCGTCTTTTTTAAGAATGACGTATATTGGCGACTTGTCACCTCTCCTGACGACTATCTCCTTGTTCTCACGAAGGCTCTTAGCTGCCGCTTTGAGCTCGGGGGACAGTATGGTGCTTCTGTAGATGCCTCGATTCTTTCCTCCTTCTGCAATAAGTTCTGCTTGTAAGGTGTCTTTAGTGGTGACCTTCTTTTGTGTCTCGAGGTCGAATAAGTCGTCCAACAGGATCTCCAACTCCACTTTCCGGGCCATCTCACTTGGTCTGGACATAACTTGACAGTTTATACCCAGATTTAGGAGAGTGACTTGGTCCTCATTGAGGTTGATTCCTGCAAGGTTCAGGAAACTGTCTCTTGGTCGTGGAATTGCCATAGGTCCTCAATATGGTGTGGTGATGTCGATCTGTGAGGATGTCGAGGTGTTGCTCGATACGAGTACGGAGGTTTTCGTCGTTGTTGCTGTTTCTCCATTGGTTTGTAGCATGAAGTAGTTGCGTTTTGTTGTCTTTGATTTCATTTTCTGCCTTTTGTATCTGATTTCGAATCAGATCTTGGCGATATTTTATCGTGAAGGCTTGATTCCTTGATGCTGGGTCGTGCGTTTTAATATTAGTATATTTTGGTAGCAGTCTTTCTTGTAAACATATATTATTAAATATAACCGAAAAACTAAGATTAATAATTCTAACACGAATTTTCTCTAAATTTCTTGTTTCTTTTCACAATCGATGGTAATTGAAAAATCAATTCTCCAAAATTCATTTTTATTTCTAGTCTGACACAACACTTGAATGCGCTTCGTAATAACTTATTACATTTTCAAAGACTTTAGTTTACACACACACAACTATAACCTGCAAACACTAAACAGAGTTCTACTATGCTATAATTAAACCTATCTTAACCTTTTATCTTATATACCTGCATTTGAGTGAGATGATACGTTACAACAGTTTTGGATGAGGTGAAAACAAACTTTCAACACAAGACAGAACACGAAACAATGGGTATAATATTGGGTAAGTTAAAGGGAAGAATGGAAGTAACTGCAAAGGGCCTATTGGCCCATATTTATTTATGCTTCTATATTGGTGCGGAGTCTTGAAGTGGGTTGAATATAGTTGTGCATTAATTGGCTGTTGATTGCTGGTGTTGACTTCTTGATGTGTAGTGCCTCGCAGATATCAAGCTGCCAGCTATTGCTGTATCTATCGATGATTTCTGTGTTTTTTGTTAAAACTTCTCTGGTGATGGTCTGGTTGTGGGAAGAGATTATATGTTCCTTAATGGAGCCCTGTTGCTTATGCATCGTTAATCGCCTGGAAAGTAAGTAATTATCAAAAGAAGGCACCAAACCGGGAAGGCTATGTAGCACCATCAAATGTGCGGATTAATCAGAGGGCGCTAAATATCACCAAGGATGCCAATACGAGAACAAAAACGCATAAGACGAACGATATCAAAAGTATCCGAGTCACCAAGAATCCTATTGAGGGTCAGGCGACCACGAGGGGCGGTTGGAAAGCAAGACACACGCTCGTCCTAGAAGTCAGGACATTCAAGAAGGACATGCACGACCGTAAGAGGGACAATGCAATTAGGACAATAAGGAGCAGGGCAGCGCTCCATCAAGTGACCATGGGTTAAGCGAGTATGGCCAATACGCAACCTCGCCAGAGCCGTTTCCCATCGCCAGTTACGGTGGTAGCAGGACGGCCACGAGGAAACACAACATTTAAGAGTACGTAGTTTGTTACCAGTAACAGACGACCAAGAAGCCTGCCAACGGGTAAGGATGGAGGAATGGATAACCGGGTAAAAGTCGGAATATGGAATACCTTTACGAGAGATGGGACAAGAGCGGACAGCTTCCTTGGCGGCAGCATATGCATGCTCATTTAAAGACAAACCAATATGGCTGGGAACCCAACAAAACTCAACCGACTTAAATTTACTGTGAACAAGAAACAGCCATTGCTGGATCTCGACAACTACTGGATGAACCGGATTAAAGGACCCGAGAGCCATGAGGGCACTACGCGAGTCAACAACAACTACAAAGGAAGGCTGACAACGAGAAAGCAGGAGACGAAGAGCATAGAGAATAGCATAAAGCTCTGCTGTAAGGATGCTAGTCTCCGGAGGTAAGCGACACATATAAGTGCGATCAGGAAAAACAACAGAGTAGCCAACACCGTCCTCAGACTTAGACCCATCGGTGAAGACAGAAACGGAGCGGGAGTGAGAAGAAAAGTGCTCAAGGAAAAGGCGTTTTAGAACCGTAGGAGGGGTAAAAGCTTTAGTGATGCGGGTCAAGGATGTACAAAACTGCGAAAGGGGGACTCTCCATGGGGGCAAAGAAGGAACAACAGGAGAAACATTAGAAACACGAACGGAAACAGAATCCTGTAAGCGAGATAACCGGACAGAAAGAGGGAGGTGGTGAAGAGGAACAGGAACCGCAGGAGGGGTAAAAGTTAAAGCACGACAGAGGCGAGAGGAAGGATGTTGTAAGGACCGCGCAAGATAGCGAAGACAGTAGCGATCACGGCGGTCCTGGAGAGACAGGAAGCCAGTGTCAACATACAAGCTAAGGACGGGAGTCGAACGAAAGGCACCAGAACTGAGGCGCAACCAATATGGTGTAAAGCATCAAGACTGCGAAGAGTAGAAGGAGAAGCAGATGAGTAAGCAGGGCAACCATAATCGAGCTTAGACAGGACGAGAGAGGAATGTAAAGCAAGGAGAGTGCGCCTATCCGCTCCCCAAGAAGTATGGGACAATACCCGAAGGAGGGTAAGGGCCTTAGAGCACTCAACACGGAGGTAAGAGATATGGGGAGACCAAGACAAACGAGTGTCAAGGAATAACCCCAAAAGCTTAGCAGAATATTTGTACACAAGGGGATGACCATAAAGTGACAAAGAGGGACGAAGAACGACCCGTTTCCTAGTAAAACACATGGCACAAGTCTTAGAAGTAGAGAACTTGAAGCCATGATCGGTGGCCTTAGACGACACGGCATCAATCACAAGTTGAAGCCGGCGCTGAAGGAGAGGCGAATCATCACCCTGACAGCAAAGGGTAAGATCATCGACAAAGAGAGCGGAGAAGACACCAGAAGGAAGAGAGGAAAGAAGACCATTGAGGGCAACCAGAAAAAGAATAGTGCTCAGAACACTACCCTGGGGCACACCTTCGTACTGCTGAAAAGAGGCAGAGGAGCGGTACCAAGGCGCACCCAAAAGGAACGACGAGAGAGGAAGCTGCGGAGAAAGAGAGGGAGATGACCACGAAGGCCAAAAGACTGAAGCTGGGACAGAATATGATATCGCCAAGTGGTGTCGTAAGCCTTTTCCAGGTCAAAAAGGACGGCAACAACGGAGGTCCTCGCAGCAAAAGCAGTACGAATATAGACCTCCAAGTTCACCAGGACATCTGTCGTGCTGCGGCACTTGCGGAAACCAAATTGAGAAGGGGAGAGGAGGTGATGGTGTTCCAGGAACCACATCAGACGAACGTTAACCATACGTTCAAAGAGTTTGCAGACACAACTTCTGATGGCAATAGGGCGAAAGTCCTTAGGGTAAGTTCCCAGAGACCCTGGTTTGCGAATAGGGAGGACAACGGCATCGAGCCAGTCCTCAGGGACTGACGACGACTCCCAGATCTGATTATACAGACTCAGTAAATACTGAGACGAGCACGCAGGGAGATGGCGAAGCATCTCATAATGAATACCATTGAAGCCCGCCACCGTAGAACCGCAGAGGGCCAGGGCAGAACGAAGTTCAGAGAGAGAGAAGGGATCGTTATAGGAAAGTCGAAGACGTGTGCAGAAATCTAAAGGACGAGACTCAAGGACAGGTTTACGAAGAAGGAAAGATTGGAGAAGATGAAGACCAGAGCTAGCAGAAGAAAAGTGGGAACCCAGTTGGGTAGCAACCTGCAACGAGTCCGCCACAAGAGTACCACGGAGGTGAAGGACCAGTGAAACATCGTGAACGAACTTACCCGCTATCTTGCGGATACGCTTCCAGATCTGTGGCAGGGGAGTTTCGGACGTAATTGTGGAGACATAAGATGCCCAACACTCACGTTTAGCCATACGGATGGCCCTACGGGCCACCGCACTCACTTTCCGAAAGAAAAGAAAAGAATCGGCCGTCCGCCAATGGCGGTGCCTCTTCCAGGCTGCACGCTTACAGCGGACAGCCCGAGCACAGTCTGCATTCCACCAGGGAACGCACTTCCGCGGACCCCGAGAGGAAGAACGAGGAATAGAGCGGAGGGCAGTGTTGAAGACAGTGTCATGAAAAAGGAGGAAAGCGCGAGGGAGAGGCAGAAGGGAGAGGTCAGAGAGAGCAGCATTGAGGGTAAATAGGTTCCAGTCCGCTTTAGCAAACTGCCACCTACGGAACTAGAGGGAAGGACGAAAAGAGAAAAAGGAAACAAGGATGGGGAAATGGTCACTGCCATGGAGGTCATCAAGAACATTCCACATGAAATCTAAGTAAAGAGAAGAAGAGCAAAGAGAAAGATCAAGACAGGAAAGGGTGCGAGTCCGAGAGTCCAAATGAGTGGGCTCACCAGAATTCAGAAGAGACAGGGAAGAAGAGAGGATAAATGGCTCAAGAAGGCGACCTCGGGTATTCGTCAGAACATCACCCCAAAGAGAATGACGACAATTGAAGTCACCCAGCAGGAGCACAGGCTCCGGCAAGGAGTCCAGGAGGTGTTTCAGATCAGGAAGAGAAAGCGGGACACTCGGAGGGAGATAAATGGAACAAACTGTGTAAAATTTCCCCACAAAGATACGAGCAGCAGAACAATGGGGAGGCAAAGGAAAAAGTAAGGGGACAAAGGGAATATCAGTGCGAATCAAGAGAGCAGAAGAATCAGGAGTCCCAGCAACAGCTGGGGGGGGGGGGAAGGAATAGCCACGAAAACGACCAGAACGAGCACCAAGCATTGGCTCCTGGAGACAGACACAAAGGGGCGAAAACCACAAAATCAGAAGTTGGAGTTCGAGGAAATTGGCGTAATAACCTCGAACGTTCCATTGAAGAATAGACATCGACGAGAAGAGAAAGGACAACAACAGAGAACAAGGAAGAAACAAAGGCGAAAGAGCAATATAGCACGTTAAAGAATATCAGGGTCGGGATCAGGGTCAGCAAAGTCAGGGTTAGGGGGCATGGGTAAACTGAGCAAAGACGGAGGGAAGGATGCGGGAGAACAGACCAGAGGGGGGCGGGCGGGGTCCGGAGGAGGAGGAGGAAGAGGAGGAGACAACGGAGAGGAGCAGTCAAGGACAGCAGCAGAAAGAGGGGGAGCAGAAGAGGGGAGCGCACCTCAGCAAGGGCAGCAACCGCAAGGGAAGCAGGGGCCAAAGAAACCTCCATAGCAAGAACAGGGGGGCGCAACCACCGAAATGGAAGGGAAGGAGCGATAGAGGCAGAAGTAGGGGCCGAGGAAGAAAGTGAAACCTTCTTACCCGCCGGGGAGGAGGAAGGAGAGGAGCCAGGCTTACGCTTCTGACATAAAGAGACAGGCGTCCCAGCAACTATGTACTGGGCAACGGATTCTAGCGTCTCAACAGGAGAAGCTGAACGAGAGCACACGCGACGGCCGTTTGGAGAGCGATGGACATCCTCCTGCACCGACAGGCGGTGGGGAGAGTCAAGAGATGGATGGGAAGGAGGAACGGAGTGAGACGAGGAAGAAAACACAGAAGGTAAGACAGACCGGGTAGAAAGGAGGAAACCCCAGACAGAGGACCAGGAGGTGGATCCTTCGGGACAGAACCCAAAGGAACAGAGGAGGGGGCAGTGGGCGTATCAGGGTCCAAGGCCCGGAAACGGTTGTGAGTCTGAGGAAGGTGGGAAGGATGAGGAGAGGAAAGCGCAGCACACAAGCATAAGAAATATTAGCATAAGGCGGGAGCCGGCGAACCTGGTGCCTCGCCTCAGGAAAACATAAACGCTCCCGGTGCTTCAAGTTGAGGACGGCTGCCTCAAGCTTGTAATGGATACAGGCACGGGAGAAGGTAGGATGGGCCTCACCGCAGTTGAGGCAACGAGCTCGGGGAGAAGTGCACTCCGACTTAGAGTGACCTTCGCCACCACACAAAGGACAGAGAGAGACAGTCCCGGAGCAGCGGAGGGCACCATGCCCAAACCTCCAGCACTTGTTACAGAGCCTAGGAGAAGGAATGTACTCCTGGACAGAGCACCTGGCACCAGCAAAAATGACATAGGGTGGAAGGGTCAGACCATCAAAGGTAATCTTTACAACCCGAAGGGGTTGACGGCGACTACCACGAGGAAAACGAGTAAACGTGTCCACCTGGAGAATAGAATGGTTCTGGGCAGCGAGGATATGTCGAATATCGTTGTGGCAGTCTTGCAGATCCCGAACACCGGTCGCAACATGGGGCGGGAGGAGAATAGTGCCAACACTGGGGTTCAACTGAACGTTCTTTGAGACCCGAACAGGGATCTCGTCAAGGCAGGATAAGGCAGCCAAGCGGGAAGCAGCATCCTGAGGACGAGCAGCAACGAAACGTGTACCGAGACGAGTGGGGATGAAAGTAACAGAGGCATCCACGGAATCAACGAGATGTCGATGATGGGAGAAATCGTCAGGAGGCGCAGAATCAAGAGGGAGATCAAAATATTTGGCCCACGAAGGGGACCAAACAAAGCTTGATAGGTATCAAAACGGGAATGAATCGAGCGAGGGCGGCCGTGACGAAGACGGCGGTGAGAACCCCCAGAGAGAGAGGGGGTAAAAGGCGCAGTAGTTACAACTAGAGATGGAGCCGCGTCAGGGGACGAGGTAGTTACCACTGGGGGCTTGGGGGTCGACCCAACCACAGAAGAGGGAGGGGAGCCGAGGGGAGGAGTCAGAGAGGCCAAAGGAGGAACAAGGTCGGGGCCCAATGCAGCGCAGGCTACAGAGACTGGTCTTCTAACACGGACCGACTCGGGGGCTTGGTCGCCCACCCCCACGAGCCTGAGAAGGTAATGGAGAAACAGCAGAAACAGTAGATATCATCGCTACGAAAAATCAACATTCATTCACGAATGTACCCCCACACCCACCATGGAGCCACAATTAGAGGCAGGAAACACAACAAGAAGCTATCGCCGATCACGCCGGGGCCTCCTAGGGGTGCGTCGTAAGTATACGCCCCACAAACCCCACCTTAAGAACCGACAGTCCGTCGAGTTCCGGTTCAGTGACGAAAGGGGGATTGACAATAAAAGGTTCCCCTCGCTCTCGACGTCGGGTACTACAGTTCTACAAGTGCAAGAGTATGCCTCCTCAAGCACCCGGGCGTCAAAATAGAAGAAGTCCAAAGGAATAACCAAAACAAGCAAAAGGTCGGCAGGAAACGGCAAGCAGATAGGAGAAGAGGGGGGAGAAAAACGAAACAGAAGGAAAAGGAAAAGCTGCTCAGCACAATTGGTGAGGACGGCAGCAGGAGCACAAGGCTAGAAAAGGACAGAGGACTGTCCCAAGGAGCATCACACTCTGGCAGCCGCCCACTAAGCCTTCCCTCACGGCGTCAACGGGCTGAACAGGGAGGGGGGTAATCGCCTGGAAAGAGATGTTGTTGTCTTGCCTATATACTGAGTTCTTTGAGGCTTACAGTCCCCAAGTGGGCATTTGAAGGCATAGACGACATTGGTCTCTTTTAAAGCGTTCTGCTTTGTGTCTGGAGAGTTTCTCATGAGTAGGTTGGCCATTTTTTTAGTTTTATAGTAAATCGTCAATTGTATCTTCTGATTTTTGTCTGTAGGGATAACGTTCCTATTAACAATATCTTTCAGGATCCTTTCCTCCGTTTTATGAGCTGTGGAAAAGAAGTTCCTGTAAAATAGTCTAAAAGGGGATACAGGTGTTGTGTTAGTTGTCTCTTCAGAGGTTGCATGGCGTTTCACCTTTCTTCTTATGATGTCTTCAATGAAACCACTGGAGAAGCCATTGTTGACTAGGACCTGCCTTACCCTACAGAGTTCTTCATCGACTTCCTTTCATCCTGAGCTGTGGTTGAGAGCACGGTCGATATAAGCGTTAACAAGACTCCTTTTGTACCTGTCTGGACAGTCTCTGTTGGCATTGAGGCACATTCCTATGTTTGTTTCCTTAGTGTAGACTGCAATGTGGAAACCTCCGCTTCTTTCCATGACTGTCACATCTAGAAAGGGCAGCTTCCCATCCTTCTCCATTTCGTAAGTGAAACGCAACACAGAATTCCGCTCAAATGCCTCCTTCAGCTCCTGCAGATGTCTGGTTAAGATAGGTTTAAATTATAGCATAGTAGAACTCTGTTTAGTGTTTGCAGGTTATAGTTGTGTGTGTCTAAATTAAAGTCTTTGAAAATGTAATAAGTTATTACGAAACGCGTTCAAGTGTCGCATCAGACTAGAAATAAAAATGAATTTCGGAGAATTGATTTTTCAATTACCATCGATAGTGAAAAGAAACATAAGAAATATTGAGAAAATTCGTGTTAGGAATTATTAATCTTACTTTTTCGGTCATACATATATATATATATATATATATATATATATATATATATATATATATATATATATATATATATATATATATATATATATATACATATATATATATATATATATATATATATATATATATATATATATATATATATATATATATATATATATATATATATATATATATATATATATATATATATATGTCGTACCTAGTAGCCAGAACGCGCTTCTCAGCCAACAATGCAAGGCCCGATTTGCCTAATAAGCCAAGTTTTCATGAAATAATTGTTTTTCGACTACCTAACCTACCTAACCTAACCTAACCTAACTTTTTCGGCTACCTAACCTAACCTAATCTATAAAGATAGGTTAGGTTAGGTTAGGTAGGGTTGGTTAGGTTCGGTCATATATTTACGTTAATTTTAACTCCAATAAAAAAAAATTGACCTCATACTTAATGAAATGGGTAGCTTTATTATTTCATAAGAAAAAAATTAGAGAAAATATATTAGTTCAGGAAAACTTGGCTTATTAGGCAAATCGGGCCTTGCATAGTAGGCCGAGAAGTGCGTTCTGGCTACTAGGTATGACATATATATATATATATATATATATATATATATATATATATATATATACAATCTTTGGACAACACCCACCAGTGGGACTCGAACCCAGAAAGCACAACTACCTTCCAGTAGCTGGCATAACTAGTATGCTTTAACCCACTACGCCATCAGACCTTACAAAAGAAGTAGATAGTTCGAGATATATATCTCAAACATCTCTACCTCCCGAAGGCACCAGATGAGTGAGGGGTCAGTCTGCATTTTTCGTCAAGCCACTGTCAATGTGAGAGAACTCGTGTCCAGCTTATAAGCCTATACTTGCATAAACCACAAGTGAAGATAAACAATCTTTGGACAACACCCACCAGTGGGACTCGAACCCAGAAAGCACAACTACCTTCCAGTAGCTGGCATAACTAGTATGCTTTAACCCACTACGCCATCAGACCTTACAAAAGAAGTAGATAGTTCAAGATATATATCTCAAACATCTCTACCTCCCGAAGGCACCAGATGAGTGAGGGGTCAGTCTGCATTTTTCGTCAAGCCACTGTCAATGTGAGAGAACTCGTGTCCAGCTTATAAGCCTATACTTGCATAAACCACAAGTGAAGATAAACAATCTTTGGACAACACCCACCAGTGGGACTCGAACCCAGAAAGCACAACTACCTTCCAGTAGCTGGCATAACTAGTATGCTTTAACCCACTACGCCATCAGACCTTACAAAAGAAGTAGATAGTTCGAGATATATATCTCAAACATCTCTACCTCCCGAAGGCACCAGATGAGTGAGGGGTCAGTCTGCATTTTTCGTCAAGCCACTGTCAATGTGAGAGAACTCGTGTCCAGCTTATAAGCCTATACTTGCATAAACCACAAGTGAAGATAAACAATCTTTGGACAACACCCACCAGTGGGACTCGAACCCAGAAAGCACAACTACCTTCCAGTAGCTGGCATAACTAGTATGCTTTAACCCACTACGCCATCAGACCTTACAAAAGAAGTAGATAGTTCGAGATATATATCTCAAACATCTCTACCTCCCAAAGGCACCAGATGAGTGAGGGGTCAGTCTGCATTTTTCGTCAAGCCACTGTCAATGTGAGAGAACTCGTGTCCAGCTTATAAGCCTATACTTGCATAAACCACAAGTGAAGATAAACAATCTTTGGACATCACCCACCAGTGGGACTCGAACCCAGAAAGCACAACTACCTTCCAGTAGCTGGCATAACTAGTATGCTTTAACCCACTACGCCATCAGACCTTACAAAAGAAGTAGATAGTTCGAGATATATATCTCAAACATCTCTACCTCCCGAAGGCACCAGATGAGTGAGGGGTCAGTCTGCATTTTTCGTCAAGCCACTGTCAATGTGAGAGAACTCGTGTCCAGCTTATAAGCCTATACTTGCATAAACCACAAGTGAAGATAAACAATCTTTGGACAACACCCACCAGTGGGACTCGAACCCAGAAAGCACAACTACCTTCCAGTAGCTGGCATAACTAGTATGCTTTAACCCACTACGCCATCAGACCTTACAAAAGAAGTAGATAGTTCGAGATATATATCTCAAACATCTCTACCTCCCGAAGGCACCAGATGAGTGAGGGGTCAGTCTGCATTTTTCGTCAAGCCACTGTCAATGTGAGAGAACTCGTGTCCAGCTTATAAGCCTATACTTGCATAAACCACAAGTGAAGATAAACAATCTTTGGACAACACCCACCAGTGGGACTCGAACCCAGAAAGCACAACTACCTTCCAGTAGCTGGCATAACTAGTATGCTTTAACCCACTACGCCATCAGACCTTACAAAAGAAGTAGATAGTTCGAGATATATATCTCAAACATCTCTACCTCCCGAAGGCACCAGATGAGTGAGGGGTCAGTCTGCATTTTTCGTCAAGCCACTGTCAATGTGAGAGAACTCGTGTCCAGCTTATAAGCCTATACTTGCATAAACCACAAGTGAAGATAAACAATCTTTGGACAACACCCACCAGTGGGACTCGAACCCAGAAAGCACAACTACCTTCCAGTAGCTGGCATAACTAGTATGCTTTAACCCACTACGCCATCAGACCTTACAAAAGAAGTAGATAGTTCGAGATATATATCTCAAACATCTCTACCTCCCGAAGGCACCAGATGAGTGAGGGGTCAGTCTGCATTTTTCGTCAAGCCACTGTCAATGTGAGAGAACTCGTGTCCAGCTTATAAGCCTATACTTGCATAAACCACAAGTGAAGATAAACAATCTTTGGACAACACCCACCAGTGGGACTCGAACCCAGAAAGCACAACTACCTTCCAGTAGCTGGCATAACTAGTATGCTTTAACCCACTACGCCATCAGACCTTACAAAAGAAGTAGATAGTTCGAGATATATATCTCAAACATCTCTACCTCCCGAAGGTACCAGATGAGTGAGGGGTCAGTCTGCATTTTTCGTCAAGCCACTGTCAATGTGAGAGAACTCGTGTCCAACTTATAAGCCTATACTTGCATAAACCACAAGTGAAGATAAACAATCTTTGGACAACACCCACCAGTGGGACTCGAACCCAGAAAGCACAACTACCTTCCAGTAGCTGGCATAACTAGTATGCTTTAACCCACTACGCCATCAGACCTTACAAAAGAAGTAGATAGTTCGAGATATATATCTCAAACATCTCTACCTCCCGAAGGCACCAGATGAGTGAGGGGTCAGTCTGCATTTTTCGTCAAGCCACTGTCAATGTGAGAGAACTCGTGTCCAGCTTATAAGCCTATACTTGCATAAACCACAAGTGAAGATAAACAATCTTTGGACAACACCCACCAGTGGGACTCGAACCCAGAAAGCACAACTACCTTCCAGTAGCTTGCATAACTAGTATGCTTTAACCTACTACGCCATCAGACCTTACAAAAGAAGTAGATAGTTCGAGATATATATCTCAAACATCTCTACCTCCCGAAGGCACCAGATGAGTGAGGGGTCAGTCTGCATTTTTCGTCAAGCCACTGTCAATGTGAGAGAACTCGTGTCCAGCTTATAAGCCTATACTTGCATAAACCACAAGTGAAGATAAACAATCTTTGGACAACACCCACCAGTGGGACTCGAACCCAGAAAGCACAACTACCTTCCAGTAGCTGGCATAACTAGTATGTTTTAACCCACTACGCCATCAGACCTTACAAAAGAAGTAGATAGTTCGAGATATATATCTCAAACATCTCTACCTCCCGAAGGCACCAGATGAGTGAGGGGTCAGTCTGCATTTTTCGTCAAGCCACTGTCAATGTGAGAGAACTCGTGTCCAGCTTATAAGCCTATACTTGCATAAACCACAAGTGAAGATAAACAATCTTTGGACAACACCCACCAGTGGGACTCGAACCCAGAAAGCACAACTACCTTCCAGTAGCTGGCATAACTAGTATGCTTTAACCCACTACGCCATCAGACCTTACAAAAGAAGTAGATAGTTCGAGATATATATCTCAAACATCTCTACCTCCCGAAGGCACCAGATGAGTGAGGGGTCAGTCTGCATTTTTCGTCAAGCCACTGTCAATGTGAGAGAACTCATGTCCAGCTTATAAGCCTATACTTGCATAAACCACAAGTGAAGATAAACAATCTTTGGACAACACCCACCAGTGGGACTCGAACCCAGAAAGCACAACTACCTTCCAGTAGCTGGCATAACTAGTATGCTTTAACCCACTACGCCATCAGACCTTACAAAAGAAGTAGATAGTTCGAGATATATATCTCAAACATCTCTACCTCCCGAAGGCACCAGATGAGTGAGGGGTCAGTCTGCATTTTTCGTCAAGCCACTGTCAATGTGAGAGAACTCGTGTCCAGCTTATAAGCCTATACTTGCATAAACCACAAGTGAAGATAAACAATCTTTGGACAACACCCACCAGTGGGACTCGAACCCAGAAAGCACAACTACCTTCCAGTAGCTGGCATAACTAGTATGCTTTAACCCACTACGCCATCAGACCTTACAAAAGAAGTAGATAGTTCGAGATATATATCTCAAACATCTCTACCTCCCGAAGGCACCAGATGAGTGAGGGGTCAGTCTGCATTTTCAGATATATATCTTTGAGATATATATCTCGAACTATCTACTTCTTTTGTAAGGTCTGATGGCGTAGTGGGTTAAAGCATACTAGTTATGCCAGCTACTGGAAGGTAGTTGTGCTTTCTGGGTTCGAGTCCCACTGGTGGGTGTTGTCCAAAGATTGTTTATCTTCACTTGTGGTTTATGCAAGTATAGGCTTATAAGCTGGACACGAGTTCTCTCACATTGACAGTGGCTTGACGAAAAATGCAGACTGACCCCTCACTCATCTGGTGCCTTCGGGAGGTAGAGATGTTTGAGATATATATCTCGAACTATCTACTTCTTTTGTAAGGTCTGATGGCGTAGTGGGTTAAAGCATACTAGTTATGCCAGCTACTGGAAGGTAGTTGTGCTTTCTGGGTTCGAGTCCCACTGGTGGGTGTTGTCCAAAGATTGTTTATCTTCACTTGTGGTTTATGCAAGTATAGGCTTATAAGCTGGACACGAGTTCTCTCACATTGACAGTGGCTTGACGAAAAATGCAGACTGACCCCTCACTCATCTGGTGCCTTCGGGAGGTAGAGATGTTTGAGATATATATCTCGAACTATCTACTTCTTTTGTAAGGTCTGATGGCGTAGTGGGTTAAAGCATACTAGTTATGCCAGCTACTGGAAGGTAGTTGTGCTTTCTGGGTTCGAGTCCCACTGGTGGGTGTTGTCCAAAGATTGTTTATCTTCACTTGTGGTTTATGCAAGTATAGGCTTATAAGCTGGACACGAGTTCTCTCACATTGACAGTGGCTTGACGAAAAATGCAGACTGACCCCTCACTCATCTGGTGCCTTCGGGAGGTAGAGATGTTTGAGATATATATCTCGAACTATCTACTTCTTTTGTAAGGTCTGATGGCGTAGTGGGTTAAAGCATACTAGTTATGCCAGCTACTGGAAGGTAGTTGTGCTTTCTGGGTTCGAGTCCCACTGGTGGGTGTTGTCCAAAGATTGTCTATCTTCACTTGTGGTTTATGCAAGTATAGGCTTATAAGCTGGACACGAGTTCTCTCACATTGACAGTGGCTTGACGAAAAATGCAGACTGACCCCTCACTCATCTGGTGCCTTCGGGAGGTAGAGATGTTTGAGATATATATCTCGAACTATCTACTTCTTTTGTAAGGTCTGATGGCGTAGTGGGTTAAAGCATACTAGTTATGCCAGCTACTGGAAGGTAGTTGTGCTTTCTGGGTTCGAGTCCCACTGGTGGGTGTTGTCCAAAGATTGTTTATCTTCACTTGTGGTTTATGCAAGTATAGGCTTATAAGCTGGACACGAGTTCTCTCACATTGACAGTGGCTTGACGAAAAATGCAGACTGACCCCTCACTCATCTGGTGCCTTCGGGAGGTAGAGATGTTTGAGATATATATCTCGAACTATCTACTTCTTTTGTAAGGTCTGATGGCGTAGTGGGTTAAAGCATACTAGTTATGCCAGCTACTGGAAGGTAGTTGTGCTTTCTGGGTTCGAGTCCCACTGGTGGGTGTTGTCCAAAGATTGTTTATCTTCACTTGTGGTTTATGCAAGTATAGGCTTATAAGCTGGACACGAGTTCTCTCACATTGACAGTGGCTTGACGAAAAATGCAGACTGACCCCTCACTCATCTGGTGCCTTCGGGAGGTAGAGATGTTTGAGATATATATCTCGAACTATCTACTTCTTTTGTAAGGTCTGATGGCGTAGTGGGTTAAAGCATACTAGTTATGCCAGCTACTGGAAGGTAGTTGTGCTTTCTGGGTTCGAGTCCCACTGGTGGGTGTTGTCCAAAGATTGTTTATCTTCACTTGTGGTTTATGCAAGTATAGGCTTATAAGCTGGACACGAGTTCTCTCACATTGACAGTGGCTTGACGAAAAATGCAGACTGACCCCTCACTCATCTGGTGCCTTCGGGAGGTAGAGATGTTTGAGATATATATCTCGAACTATCTACTTCTTTTGTAAGGTCTGATGGCGTAGTGGGTTAAAGCATACTAGTTATGCCAGCTACTGGAAGGTAGTTGTGCTTTCTGGGTTCGAGTCCCACTGGTGGGTGTTGTCCAAAGATTGTTTATCTTCACTTGTGGTTTATGCAAGTATAGGCTTATAAGCTGGACACGAGTTCTCTCACATTGACAGTGGCTTGACGAAAAATGCAGACTGACCCCTCACTCATCTGGTGCCTTCGGGAGGTAGAGATGTTTGAGATATATATCTCGAACTATCTACTTCTTTTGTAAGGTCTGATGGCGTAGTGGGTTAAAGCATACTAGTTATGCCAGCTACTGGAAGGTAGTTGTGCTTTCTGGGTTCGAGTCCCACTGGTGGGTGTTGTCCAAAGATTGTTTATCTTCACTTGTGGTTTATGCAAGTATAGGCTTATAAGCTGGACACGAGTTCTCTCACATTGACAGTGGCTTGACGAAAAATGCAGACTGACCCCTCACTCATCTGGTGCCTTCGGGAGGTAGAGATGTTTGAGATATATATCTCGAACTATCTACTTCTTTTGTAAGGTCTGATGGCGTAGTGGGTTAAAGCATACTAGTTATGCCAGCTACTGGAAGGTAGTTGTGCTTTCTGGGTTCGAGTCCCACTGGTGGGTGTTGTCCAAAGATTGTTTATCTTCACTTGTGGTTTATGCAAGTATAGGCTTATAAGCTGGACACGAGTTCTCTCACATTGACAGTGGCTTGACGAAAAATGCAGACTGACCCCTCACTCATCTGGTGCCTTCGGGAGGTAGAGATGTTTGAGATATATATCTCGAACTATCTACTTCTTTTGTAAGGTCTGATGGCGTAGTGGGTTAAAGCATACTAGTTATGCCAGCTACTGGAAGGTAGTTGTGCTTTCTGGGTTCGAGTCCCACTGGTGGGTGTTGTCCAAAGATTGTTTATCTTCACTTGTGGTTTATGCAAGTATAGGCTTATAAGCTGGACACGAGTTCTCTCACATTGACAGTGGCTTGACGAACAATGCAGACTGACCCCTCACTCATCTGGTGCCTTCGGGAGGTAGAGATGTTTGAGATATATATCTCGAACTATCTACTTCTTTTGTAAGGTCTGATGGCGTAGTGGGTTAAAGCATACTAGTTATGCCAGCTACTGGAAGGTAGTTGTGCTTTCTGGGTTCGAGTCCCACTGGTGGGTGTTGTCCAAAGATTGTTTATCTTCACTTGTGGTTTATGCAAGTATAGGCTTATAAGCTGGACACGAGTTCTCTCACATTGACAGTGGCTTGACGAAAAATGCAGACTGACCCCTCACTCATCTGGTGCCTTCGGGAGGTAGAGATGTTTGAGATATATATCTCGAACTATCTACTTCTTTTGTAAGGTCTGATGGCGTAGTGGGTTAAAGCATACTAGTTATGCCAGCTACTGGAAGGTAGTTGTGCTTTCTGGGTTCGAGTCCCACTGGTGGGTGTTGTCCAAAGATTGTTTATCTTCACTTGTGGTTTATGCAAGTATAGGCTTATAAGCTGGACACGAGTTCTCTCACATTGACAGTGGCTTGACGAAAAATGCAGACTGACCCCTCACTCATCTGGTGCCTTCGGGAGGTAGAGATGTTTGAGATATATATCTCGAACTATCTACTTCTTTTGTAAGGTCTGATGGCGTAGTGGGTTAAAGCATACTAGTTATGCCAGCTACTGGAAGGTAGTTGTGCTTT